>NC_067402.1:60741847-61341847 GCF_016432865.1 Antechinus flavipes | reverse complement strand
AACAAGTATGCTAGCATTTTATCATACAGTTTCTAACTATTGAATCACATTAGAGCTATTTGTTTCATTCTGATTTTGATAACCCTAACTACTAGAGTTGTACAGACTCTGTCTATGGGCCACATTGGTATTCTAAGTTGTAACAAACATAATAGTATTTTACATTTGTGTAAAACTTGATATAATGTAGAGTGCTGGGCTGGGAGCCAGATTTAAGTTTGAATACATGGTACACAGGAAGAACTAGCTTTGATGTTAGAAGTTATAGGTTCAAATGCTACATCTGATATCACCTGTGTGACTTATAAGATGGTGAAGTAGATGAAACTGAAAGTCACTGCCAAGGACCTCATGATGGATCTAGCTTACTACATGTAAGCCCCATGATGTCCCTGCAGATAGGAAAGGCTAGTGAAACTCAACAGTTTATGACAACATTTTACTTCATTGTCATTATCAAGATGACTAAGTAGTCAATTAATTCAACAAAGATTTATGAACTTCCTATTTTACACATAACTCTAAAGTAGCTGCTACACTAATAATGGGCAACTTCTGGCACTGAGAGAAAGGGACAATCAATCTATGGATTAAGATTAGAGATCTAGGAGACAGAGGTATTTAATCCAACTTCTTGAGACCTTCCCTCCCCCCTTCCCCACCACCCCCACCACCCCCGCCATTTTGCCAATGAGAAAACCAAGGCCTACAGAGAGTAAATGACTTACTAAAGATCATTAAGAACCCTCTGAATCTAAATCCCATATACTTTCCACACTATCACAGGCATCCTGCTAGTGCTAAATAATGCTAAATATAGTCAAAAGCCTGTGACTTTACAAAGTTCATCCTTCAGTTATGGAGACAATATAAAGAGGCACAAACAACTGCATAAGTGAAGCGACTTGGAGAGACTAAAGTACACTTCCTCCCTCACTTTCCCAAGAAAGCAAGCAATCTGATATTGGTTAAATATGTGCAATCTTTTAAAACATATTTCCACATTTGTCATGTTGTGCAAGAAAATCAGGCCAAAAGGGGAAAAACCTATGCGCAAGAAAAAGCAAATGAACAAACTACAAAAAAAGAATGAAAATATTATGCTTCAATCCACATTCATTCTCCAGTTTCCTCTCTCTGGATGTGTATGGCATTTTCTACCCCAAATCTATTGGAATTGTCCCAAATTACTCTAGTACTGAGAAGAACCAAGCCCATCACAGCTGATCATCACTCAGTGTGTTACTGTGTACAAGGTTCTCTTGGTTCGCCTCACTTCACTCATCATCAGCTCATGAAAACCTTGCTGGATTTTTTTTGAAATTTAGATGTGTGACGCTTAACAGGTAACTTAACCTCTGTCTATTTCAGTTTTGTTTTTTAAATGTTTTCAATTGTGCCCTATTCTGTGACCTCTGTGTGGGATTTTCTTGGCAAAGATATTTGAGTGCTTTGCAATTTCCTCCTCCAGGTCATTTCACAGATGAGGAAACTGAGCCAAACAGGGTTAAGTAACTTGCCTAGGGTCACACACTAATAAGTATCTCAGGCTGGATTTAAATTCAGATCTTCCTGACTCTAAGACAGGTGTTCTATCCACTTTGCCATCTAGCTTCCCCTCTACTTCAGTTAACCAATCTGTAAAATGGGGATAATAACCCTTGTCTCCCAGAGTTATTGTGAAATCAAAGATAATAAAGCATTTAGTAAAATGATCAGCACATATTAGATGCTCAATAAATGTTTGCTTCCTTATTTCAATATAAATTCAGAAATGGGATGGTATAGTAAACAGAGCACTATATTCAGCTCAACAAGACCTGGGTTCAAATTCTATGCCAGATGTTTGACTTGAAACTTGAAACAAATCATTTTATTTCTATTTCCATAAACTTACCTATAAAATCAAAGTGATAAAAATTATATCCTCTCCAGTTCTAATTCTATTATCCTAATAATTTCATCTTGACAGATTTTTAGTGAATGAACATGTTTGCTGCTGACCTAAATTGAACTTTTTTCTTTTTTCTAAAGCTAGATATAATCTTATCCTCTACTTTTCTCAAGAGCTTAAAAAGATCTGCATTTCTTCATAAAAGGTCGGGATTCTTTAAATATGATTGAAGAGGAGTGGGAAGAATGGAACTTATATAAATCTTCTAGAAAAAGTTCAATATATTTTTGAAATATGTCATTAAGATCTTTTTGAATTGAATTGTACCTATTTTATGGAACTGGCACCTAATAGATGTAGAATTTACCAGAAATGGGACATTTTCTAGTAATGACTCATACTAAGTTGGCAGTGGTTTAAATATTATGTCAACTAATTACTGCTTAAAATCGCAATTAGAGAAATTGACCCAAAAACAAAAGGAAAATTATTTTCACAAAATTCGGTTAACTACTGCAATTAGACCTAAGCCTTGTGAAATCCAGATAAATATTTTTAAAAATAAGCTTTGCCAAATTTAAGGAAAAGAACTCCTTTTAATCAGACCACATGGCTCATGTGCTATTCTTTCATACATTTTCCTTAAAATTGGACAAAAACATTATGCTAAAATTAGTTTATGCTAAAGTTTACAAAATGTAAAACTATTCCCTCATTAAACTCATGCTGGAAAATTTCAAAACTGGGAAATTTGATTCATTATTTGTTGAAACTCCACTGGGAACAAGTGTACACACACACACACACACACACACACACACACACACACATACATACATATATATACACATATATGTATATATACTTATATGTAATGTATATATAAAAGGAATACATGTATATTCCTTTTTTATCTTTTTTGGGAATGGAATACTAGTAGTATCTGAATCGAAGGGCATGCATAGTTCAGTGATTTTTTTTTTTTTGTAAAGTTCCAAATTGCTTTCCAGAATGGTGACTGGCTATTTCATAAAATGGAACAAAAGGAGGAGAGAAAAAAGACATTTCAATTTTGTAAGCTGACTTAGAAAAACTTCATTAACAACTCTTTTTTTCCGAAACAAAAAGCAAACCAGCATTTCATTTTGTTTACTATTGTAAAAAAAGACATCTTATTTGCAAATTTTGTCATAGGTGGTCATGGTTCACATGGAAATTGAGAGATACAGCCAAACAATCTTTAATTTCTTTGCTTGAGCTATGAACAAAACTATTTTAATCCTTTCACAGGACAGAAAATCTTTTTAAAATACTACTTGCTAGCAATAGGAAAGATGTGTGCTGCAAACAAAACCAAAGGGTGATATAAAAAAGAAGAATTCATAATGTTTGTAAAGACAACATAACAAGCTGCAAAAAAATCCAAACATATATAAAACACTGTTTCATTATGAATTTCACTGAAGAAATTCTATTTGTAGAAGTATAATTGCTACTTACAACTCAGCAGGAAATCCAAGTTAATTCCTTTTAATTTTAAAATGTATTTATTAAATAGAATTAACACGTGTTGACATTAACATTTCAAAAATACCAGGAGGAAATTTCATTTTATTTTGTTTAGAAAACAAATTTTACTCTTATTCAAAATAGTTCTTAGAAGCTTATCTTTTATTAGAACACTTATGAGCCAGGATATTTAAATATTCCTGTTAAAGAAAGATATTGTGTGGGGAAGCTAGGTGGGGCAGTGGATAGAGCACCAGCCCTGAAGTCAGGAATTCAAATTTGATCCCGGGTTCAAATTTGATTCCAGACACGTCCTAGCTGTATGATCCTGGGCAAATCACTTAACCCCAACTGCCTCAGGGGGGTAAAAAAAAAAAAGACTGTTATTGTGGTTATTTGTTTCAAAACACACAGCAAAATGTTAAATGTATTAGAGAACAATTTCCAATGAACTCTTTTGCATAGCTAGAGAATTTTTCGATTAAAAAGTGGACTACTATAACTATTTTCTCTTCCAAGAAATTATAAGAATTACTAGATGGTCTCAGGCAACTCTCAGGTCCATTGTTTTGTGAATCTCTACACTAAACTGGATAATATATTGATTGTAAAATTCTCCAAACATTTACAAATGAAAATTATTTGCTACTAATAATTCTGTATTTTATAGATCAGAGTGTGAATTAGGCCAAGCCTAAATCATAATAGCACTTCCAAGTTATAGTACACTGAGAATGCCACTGTTAGAAAAGGAAGACTGAGTTGATGTATGTGGGGCATCTACCGAACCAATTCCTCTGTTTGATTCAAAGCCATGAGTCAAATGAGAGAATTTTACTGTCTTTCCTGCTGTCAACTTTTTGAGGCAGAGGTATTTATTTTCTCTTTGTTTTTGAAGCACTATATTTTAAAACAGATTGGTTTAAAAGCCACACTTTTAAAAGATTTGCCATCCTCAGTTTAGCATCTATTCCCTAAACGTATGCACCTGTATAGGAAAATGACAGGAAATAAAGTTCATTTAATAATAATGGCCATAGTATTGCCATTGTCTTAGACTAATTACAGTAAGTATCTTGATAATTAAAAAGTCTAAGTTAATTTAGCACCAAAAAGAGCTTTAGAGACTTTACTCTCTGATTTTACATATGAGCAAATATTAATTTCACAACAGGTCTTGATTTCTCAAAGGTTAAAGAGGTAGTAATAAGTAGCAAATCTGAAACTTGAGCCAGGTACTACAACTTCAAATCTGGTACTTTACCAAATATGTAGAAATCACTGATTTAAAAAATTGGGGGAACCTATAATGTCTTCCATCAATGAATAAACAGAAAGACTAACATTCTAATAAATCTATCAAATTCTATTAAAATCTATCATTAATTGTTCATGAGTTAGCTGATTTAATACAATAAAAATAACAATTCTACATAAATTAATCTATTTGTTCAATGCCATTCCAATTAAGTTACCAATTATTTTACTGAATTGGAAAAAATCATAATAAAATTCATTTGGAATAACAAAAAATCAAGAATATCAAAGAAATTTTGAAAAAAGTTTCCACAGAAGGAGGTCTAGCAATACTATATCTTAAATTATATTATAAGGTAGCAACTATCATAACCATGTGGTACTGGTCAAGAAATATGATAGTAGATCAGTGGAAGAGATATACAATACAGCAATAAATGATTATAGTAACCTTGGGGATGATAAATGTAAAACTTTAAGCTTTTGGAATAAGAATTCACTGTGGTTGAAAAAAAAAGTATTAGGAAAACTAGAAAGCAGTTAAGACAGAAACTAGATATAGACCAATACCTTATATTACTAATTAAGAGGTTAAAATAGCTATGTGATCTATACATAAAGGGAGATATAAATAAATTAGAATATGGAACATATTACTTATTAGATAGGATGGAAAAATTTATAAACAAGAGAAAGAGAGAATTGTGAGATGTGATTTTTATTATATTAAATTTAAAAGATTTTATATAAATAAAATCACTGTAACCAAGATTAGAAGGAAATCAGAATAGTGGGAGGGAGGAGGGAAGTGGAGAGTTTTATGGACAATTTCTTGGACAAAAACCTCATATATAGAGAGAAATTTATCAAATTTATGAGAATATGAATTATTTCTCAATTGAAAAATTTTCAAAGGATTTGAACAAGCAATTTCTTGAAGAAATCAAAGCTATCTAAAGTCACATGAAAAAATGTTCTAAATCACTGATTAAAGAAATGCAAATTAAAACAACTTTGACATACCATTTCACACCTGTCAGACTGGCTAAAATGAAGGGAAAATGATGAGATGTGAAAAAAATTAGGGCATCAATATACTGTTAATGAAACTGTGAACTGATTCAACTATTTAAGAGAGCAATCTGGAATGATGCCCAAAGAATTACAAAACTGTGTATGACCTTGGACCCAGCAATATCACTATTAAGTCTGTTTCCCAAGGTGATCAAGAAAAAGATATAATAATCTACAGATTCTAAAATATTTATAGCACCCTCTTTGTGGTAGCAAAGAATTAAAAATTGAGGGGATATCCATCAGTTGGAGAATGGCTGTATAAGTTGGGATATATGATTGTAATGGAATACTGTTATGCTAAAAGAAATGAGCGGGTTGATTTTAGAAAAACATGGATTTTCATAAAATAATAAAGAGTGAACAAGCAAACCAAGAAAATACTTTATATAGTAATAGCAATATTGTTAAAAGAGTAAATATGTAAGACTCAACTATTCTGAATTATGTGAATATTCAAATCAACTACAAAGGACCTATGAAGGAAGATGCTATTCATCTCCAGAGAAAGAACTACTATATAGATTGTATAGTTTCACAAATGTTGGCCTTCTCTAGGGTAGCATTAGGAGGGAGGAAAGGAAAGAGTTTGGAACTTAAATGTTACAAAAGTAAAATATAAAAAAAGAGGTGGAAAGACTTGCATGAACTGAGCCAAAGCGTAGTAAATCAGGACCAAGATAAAGAACAACTTACTATATTATCAATATTATACAAGTGAATAATTTTGAAGACTTGTATAAATTGATGAATAAAATGGGAAGAACTAGAACAATTCATATAATCATTCTTTTAAAATATCCAACTTCAAAAGTTGCAAGAACTCTATTGTAAAGATCATCCATGATTTCAGAGATGAGTGATAAAGAATGCTACCAACTTCCTGATAGAGAAGTGATCCAAAATGAGACTTTTTTATTTTAGCCAATGAGAAAACTTATTTAACTTGGCTTATGCATATTTGTCACAAGGAATTTATTTCTTCCCCAACACCACCCCCCTGCAATATATGCAATAAAATGAAGATGGGTAACCAAAAAAAAAAAAAAAGATTTCTATTAAAAAATAAAATTAATCTAATATTAGACATTTGTAGCAATAAAATGTTCCTCTAAAAAATAAATACAATACCCAAAAATGTCCTATTTTACTTCAACCTCCTATTATATCAGAATTGTTGACTATTAAATGTTATAAATCATTATGGGGCAAAAGATCCAGAATCTGGTAAGAATTAATCATGGTCAAGTTTTGAAGATAAGAATTATCTCTAAATATACTTTAAGATAAAGATGGTCTTTACTCAAAGGAAGGTTTAAGGGGCATATGACTTAAGTCTACCTTCACTGGATGCTTCCCAGCTATCTCCCTGTCTTCTATGCTTTAAAAACACCTTACTTGATCCAGTCCTCCTCAGAAACTATTTTTCCATCTGACTCCTCTCTCTTAGCCAAACTCCTTGAGAAAGCCACTGACAATCGAAGATTCTCTTCTCATTCTCTTCTCAACTCCCTGTATCATTTCCTTAGCCCACCATCCAATTACATCTAATGGATTTTTTTTTCAGCGTGCATTCTTACCTCTCTGAAGCATTTGGCCCTGTTCATCCACCTTCTCCTTCTGGATACACTCACTTAGCTCTACATTTTGATGACACTTCTCTTAGTTCTCTGACTTTTACTGATCTTCAAGTCAGTCTTAGGGGTATTATCCCTTCCCCCACAGTTCCTTCCTAGGCTCTAGGTTCTCTTTTTTCTTCTATTTACATACACACACCATCATCATCATCATCATCATCATCATCTACTTGCCCTCATAATTTCCACGAGTTATCTTTTTACAAATTTCAGATCTTTTTATCTGGCTCCAACCTCTTACCTGATGTCTTCAATAACTCAAATTCAATGCTTCCAAAACATCTTTCCTTCCAAGCACTCCCCTGTCTACTTTCCCTGGAATTACTTTAGACACCACTCTCTTCCCAGTCATTAAGGCTCGTAATCTGTGTCAACCTCAACTATTCACTCACCCTCACTCCATACAATACTGTCTTCTCCATTTCTACCTTAACACCTCATTTTCCTTTCTCTCCACTCACATAGCCACTATCTTTTTATGCTTTATACTGTACTACTACAGTAACTACTGTAGACTTCTGGTTGATTTTCCTGCCACAAGTCTCTCCCTACTCCAAACCATCCTCTATGTGGCTACCAAATAATCTTTCACAAAGCACAGAATGATCATGTCATTCTCGTACTCAAAACTCTTATGCTTTTCCTTTACTTGCAAAAACAAATATAAAATTGTCTTGGCTTTTAAAGTTCTTTATAGTCTGGTGCCTTTCTTTCATCTGTTCCATGTACTCTACAATCCAAGGACGCTAATACACTTTGTTACATACATCAGACACTCCACTCCCAACTACATAACTGCTGTCCTCCATACCTGGAATGTTCTCACCTCTGCAACCTGGATTCCCTCAAGTTAAGTCTCATGTTACATCTAAGTCCTTTCCTGATCCCTCCTACTGACTGCATTTTCTCTGAGATGACTTCCCTTTGTTTCTGCCTTTGCTATCAGAATTTAGCACAATCCTTGGTTTAACAAGTGTACTTACCTGCACTATTGGCTCAGGGGCTACAGTGGCACAATAAAACAAGTAGTAATATGGTTCCAGGTCATTCTTGAGGATGGATTATACAACACCTTTCTAATCAAATGACACTCTGTAGATATGATCAATAATAATACTAACCCAAATGAGCCAACTGAAACTGGCTCCTTAGTTTTGCAGATTACCTCATTCTCAAAAGAACATGCTTCATGTTAGACTTTTGCCTTGCCCATTTTCATCAAAGATCTCATAAATATGAATGCTAATAATTTTAAGAGAACTGAAAATTTTAATGCTCAAGTTAAAATTGGGAAATATTTATAATCAAAACCTTTAAAAGGGAGGAGAAAAAACCAATCCCCATGGCTTAAGAATTGTATAAATTTATAGGAAACAAACTGGCTTTATGAGTTCATTGGCATAGGGAACTGCTAGATGAGTAAATTTCCTCTTCCAGGCTGATTAGCATCTTCTCTGCAACTCAAGTCTTAAAAGAGTTGCCAAGAACACAAGAGTGGTTAAGTGACTTCCTAAGGGTCATATGGTCATATGTCAGAAGTGAGACAAATCCACATATTACTCGTCCTGAAAACATTCTCTATCCAGTACATTACAATGTCTATCCCTGTAAATAGAATAACAATGACAATATCTCAGAAAAGACCATCGTTATATTTTCCTCAAAATCTGTTTTGACTAGCTAAACAGCTTTCAGCACTATTTAAAAATAGAAATAGAGAATCACTACAAACAAAAATCTTACTTCCACAAATATTACATAAATTAAGTGAACCCACTGTGAAGAGAATCAAGACAAGAGAAATATAGATAACTCTGGTCTAGTTTTTTTTCTGGGGTTTTTCAATCCTGAAAATGTCTTCTTCTGAAGAGTTTTTATCTTTATCCTACCTTTCTCTAGTCGTTCAAATTTTATCCATTTTCCAAGGCTCAGTGTAAACCCCATTTGCTTTATGAACCAATTTTGTCTCCCTCAGCTTGCAATGATCTTTAGGATGATAGATCCTAAAGGGAATCAAGTCCAACCTTTGGTATCAGGAAACTGATACTAAAGGAGGTGTGGTAACTTGCACAACATCATACAAGTCTTCACTCATGTCACCTAATTTTGCGCTTGACATTCTTTATTATCATTTAAATATAACACCTTTAAAAAAGAGAATGTTAAGTTTCTCAAGGTAATAAATTGTTTCATATTCTATAGCTCCTATCTACTACTTTCATTGAATAATACAAAGCACTAAGGTGGAATGGACTAGGATACAAAAGATCGGTTTTTCAGTCTTGATTCACCTATCTTATTATACAAGTCAATTCACTGAGCCTCTTTCCTCAGTTATATAATTTCCTTACCTATCTCACAGGCTTCTAACAGTGTAAGTTATTAGAATGGAGTAAAACACTGGGCAAATCAAAGACATCCGTGATAATAGCTAATAATTTTCCCAGTTACATTCTGTATAAGGCATGATGGATTTATTTTGGAAAGATGTGGGTTGAATCTCGCCTCTGACACTTAAATTTTTATGTGATCACAGACAAGTTATCACTTCAATCTATTTTTCTCATCTACATAGAGGTAATACTTATAATACTCATCTTAAAGATTGTTTTAAAGTTAAAACAAATTAACACAAAGTGGCTTTCAAATCACAAAATGTCAGTTGTTAGGTACATCAATATGATAATTATTAATACCTTTAAGGCATTAAAAGTCTTGATTATAAGAAAATGATACAGGAATCTTCTCCCTCAAAATATATTTACCAAGCTAAGCACCATAGTCTGTATTTTCACACAGCTGTTGACTTCCAAATGTGTTTCTGCTCATTAAATTTTTTAAGTCCTACACTATTAATGAATTTGTGATGTTTTTCAAGAGTAAATGCTATCAGGAAAATGAACCTTATGTAAGGAATAACATCTTGCGATTGGAACCAGTCTATACAAGTAATGAATAACAAATTTTTATTTAGAAAAATCCATTCCATAATAATTCACAAGTTCCAATTGTTACAAAAGTTTCATCAATATCACTCACATAATAAACTTTTTATTTTACTTATACTAAAAAAATGAAGAAAAAGAACAACAAAAGAGAAATTTTAAACATGTTTATTGGGATATACAAAGTTTCTGGTTTCAAACAATACAGAACTATTTTCTAAAATGGTAAAAATTGTACTGCTATTATCTATTCAAATATCAATTCCGAAAAACACTTTCCTATATTAGGGCAAGAAATTTCACTTTTCCTTTGTTAATATTTTGTAATGCTTCTCATTTAGTAACACTCAATTATAATCTAAAAAATGCCTATAATATATTTGGCTTTCAAGGTCTATCATCCCAAAAATCCAAATGGATCTACACTGTTAAAGCAAGTTGGAGAGCTAACCCATTGTATAATTAAATCTTAGGCAGTTTAGACTGCCAATTCAGTTCATTCTAATCAAATATGATTCCTTCAAGACAAAAATATTGGTCTAATCCTGTTGGATGAGTTCATCATTCCCTGGGGTCAAGTTAGGCATTTTTTGAGGTGCATTAACTTTCTAGTCACTAGAATACCAATAAATACTAACAGATGTGGTACCCAACAGCAGCACTAGGATATTCCAGTTGCCAAATCATTAATGGAAACCAGAAATCTTAGCTCAGTTAACAGGGACAACGAACTCCTCCAGTCATCTTTCATGAGAAAAGCCTTGATTTATGATGACCATCACAACATAGCCCGAAAGTCTATGCATTTATGTATTGCTTCCAGTGAGCTGTTTAGTTAAGATCCTGAAAAGTGTTTGCAGGCCATAAATATTTAATTCTAAAAAATATGCAAAAGTTACTGGAAAAAATGGCAATTTCATACATAATAAAATTTTTGAACCACACATTAGGTACAATGACAAATACTTTCTATTTTTGCTTAGAAAACTTTCATGAAATGATTTTGTATAAGTGTTTCTATATGACCCTTTAAGATATTCATATCAGGGGCACAGACATGATAGTTTGGATCTTGTTGTTTCATTCGCTTTAGCAAGGCTTCATGTGGTGGAGGCAAAGCATTATATGAACTTAATAAACAAAGTTGGCTGGAGGAAGCCTCATTTATTTCTTTAATTCTTAAAGCCTGCATGATAACAGGAGCAAACTTAGAGTAATGAGCTGTAGAAGCTAGGATCACTGGGCAAGTTTTGTCTTGCATTCTATCTGCAACTACTTTAGCAACTGCAGTGTGAGGGTCTAAAATGTACCCTGATGTGTGGTATGTAGAATTAATAGCAGCCAGGCAGTTCTCTTCAGAACACCAATCAGCTATGAAATCCTGCTGAAGCTTTTCAACTAGGATTTTTTCTAACTGAAAATGTTGCTGATTTTCTAACTGATGAAATAATTTTGTCATCAATTTTCCATCTCTATCAGTCATAAAGTGTAAGTGTCTTTCCAGGTTGGAAGATTTCAAAATATCTATCGATGGAGAAAAACTCTGTACCAGTTTCCTTTTCCTTAGATCATAGTGTCCTGTTTTTATAAAATCAGTCAAAACATGGTTTTGATTAGAAGCACAAATAAATTTTCGAATAGGGATTCCCATCATTTTGGCATATACTGCAGCTAATATGTTTCCAAAGTTTCCTGTGGGAACACAGACATCTACTGGGCTTCCAAAAGAAATAAATCCTTGACTAACAAGATCAAGATATGCAGAAGCATGATAAATTACCTGAGGAAGCAGTCGGCCCCAGTTTATAGAATTAGCTGAACTCAAGATTGTTCCATATTCTACTGTAAGAAATCCAGTAAAATCTGAATCATTAAACATTTTTTTAATAGCTGTCTGGCAAAAATCAAAATCTGATTTGACACCTACTGCCCACCCATTTTCTTTTTGACTTCCAATTATTTGTTCTCTCTGAAAATCACTTACTCCATCTTCAGGAAAGAATGTGACTGCAGCTATTCTTTGCTTATCACTGTGAGTAAGACGACTAAAACCGTTTAACACAGCACTTCCTGTGTCCCCAGAAGTAGCTACAAGGACCAAATAATTACAAGTTCGAGGGATACAGTGTGCAAAAAGATGTGGCATTAGTTGTAATGATAAATCTTTAAATGATCCTGTAGGTCCATGAAATAATTCCAAAATGAACTGATTGCCTGAAAGGTGCCTTACAGGTGCAATTTTAGAGCAGGCAAAGTTTTCTCCATAAGCAGTTTCAATCATTTCTCCCAACCTGAAAGCAGGTATATGAACAGGATGTATACATTTCTCCAATATTACCTGTGCTCTTTCTATGTAAGTTGCTCCTACTAAGCTTTTCCATTCTACACTACTTAATTTTGGAAGTTCCTTCTGAGGAACAAAGAGCCCACCATCAGAAGCTAATCCCTCAATAACAGCATTACTGAAGTATTTTGTGGAAACTTTTTCTCCAGGGTATTTGGATTTATATCTGGTTGAAACAAATGTTTCTGAGTCTACATCTTGATACCTCTTAATTTCCTCAAAGGCTTTATCAGCTATTACCTCTACAGATGCTCCATCTTCACAAAATATACGAATATCATACCATTTTTTATAGAATTGTCTCCTATATTGAAGTATTTCTTTCAGAGGCATTCCAGAGTTCTGGCCCACAATTCGATCAATCTTCATTAAACTCAGACGATCTATTAAATCTGTTATAGGTACATCCAGATATACAATTATTCCACTTTTCTTCAGATGCTGCATGGTAGCATCATGCATTGGATTTGACCCAGAAAGGGAAATTACAATTCCAGATGCAGAAAAATTTAACAGCACTTTTCCTTCCTCTTCTATAAATTGCTCATTACCAACATCCTTCAATTTTTCAGCCACAGTCATATTCCACGTTATTTCAAGGATATTATCCACATCTATAGCACCACAACCTAGTTTTTGACTTATTATTTTGCCCACTGTTGTTTTCCCAGAACCAGGAAGTCCCATCAGTATAATATTTTTGTTTCCAAGAGAATGAGTCGAGAACCATGACTTCCTGAATTCTCTAAATGCAAAGGTCCTTGGAAGAACCAACTTTAGATGTCTATTTGCTTTAAAATGCATAAGAGAAACAAATGTCTTGGTTATTAGTTTCAAATGCTGATGCCGACTAATATGAAGCATTGTCTTTGAACTTTTCTGTCCAGGCCAACCTGCAAAAGGGCTTACACCCTTATCAAAAACAAATTTTTTTTTTTAAAAAAAGGACCATTAGTTATTAATAGCAACAACTACAAAATCATGTCAGATTGAAGAAAATAATCATGAATGTATATCAAACCAAAATATATAAATCCTCCAAATTTGGGAGTTTAAGTATTCCTAATAATTTTAAACAATGAAATGCTAAATCTTTATATAAAAGTTGTTGTTTTTTTTTTTTTACTTTTTAGGATGCATAACTGAAACTTAGGATTTTAACTATTCCTAAGAATTTCATACAATAAATTAGTAAATCTTTATATAATTTTTTTAACTTTCTATGATGCATAACTGAAAATATTTTGTAGCAACATTTTATAGTTTGTGAACTGTTTTTAAAAATTTTACTAGCATAGGATCAATTTTTTTTTTGGTTCCTTACCTGTACATACCTGGATTATCTGCAATGAGGAGACATATAATACAAAAATAGTGGTAGCGTGCTAATTACTTACAATAACATAAAAAATGAAGGCTAATTTTTAAACTTACTTATATTTCTTTTGTTATATTAGCTGCAGGCTAATTTTGTTGTCAAAATGTAATCAGCATTCAATTTGCTTCGATGAAGAATCAACTATACCAAAAGTATTTCTTTAAATTATTTCAACAGTAAATTGAGTTTTTAAAAGAAAAAAAATTATTAAATTTTTATAATCAGGTCAAAATAATTTGATAACTTTTTAAATCAGTATTTAATATCTATTCCATTTTTCCTCAATGTTTTTTTCTTTTTCTTTTTTTTTTCTTTTTACTTTTTTTACCTTTCATGAGCAGGTATTATTCTCTCCAACTAAATGGTGACAGATTTGACAAGAACTCTGTATTTCCAAATGTGAATGGAAATTTACTAGAGAAGAAAGAAGTTTCTCTAATTTGCAGACTGTGCTGATATATAGGAAAATAATTCATATATTTCATAGCATTCTTATCTTAACTTAGCTCTTTCCAAATGTAGTCAGAAAGACCCAGATTCAAATACTGTTTCTTTTTCTTACTGTATTATTTTGGGCAAGTCAAAACCTCTTAGAACTTCCATTTTTTCATATGTAAAGGGGGAAGGAGGAAGTAGATTAGATAACCTCTAAGCTCTCTCTCAACTTTAAGCCTGTGATCAATATAAAAGTAACAAAACAAAATTTTCATCCAAATTTTACTCAGAAATGAAGTGTATCTTATTTCTAGGGTAAAATAGAAAACAAGGCATTTGTTTATTCTGAAATCTCTCTTAAAGTATACATGACAAAGTAAAAATAAAACCTAGTTCTTACAGAGTTTTAAGAGCATTGGTATTATACATTTTCTTATCATATATCTTAAATGTGTTCAACATTTAAAATCCTGAAAAGACAGTAAATATGGGAGAAATAACATGATAATTACAACTAAAATAAACTATAAATTGGCAATGAGGTAAAAATGTCTGTAATAATCTTATTTCTGCAATGATCACCATCTGTTATTTAAGTTGCTCCAAATAATTATGGAAGAAAACATGGGACCAAGTCAAATCCCAAACCTTTTCCAAAGTGACTGCCTACATGTCTAAATATAATTCTGGTGGCAGAGGACAAAATTTCCCATACAAAGTTTTTTCTAGATCCAAATGGATCCCACAATTTCTCATTCTTCTTAGGATATTGATTACTTTTGGAAATAGTTCCAATTAACTATATAATAATGTTCTGTCCCTGTTTTAGAAACTATTTCAAAGTACTTAAAATTACTTATGCCATCAGGCAAAAGTAGTCTTGCACAACTGAATTATTGCTTTTCTTCTTTATAATACAAACTAGAATTCAATCCAAGTATATTAAGGTGCTACATTGTATTTTTAACATACCCTAAAAACAACTTAGAAGTTCTCTCCTCTATTTCTCATTTACTGGATGTAGACAAAATCTCACTCAGTAATGACTTAAAAAATACAAGATTTCACTGGTATAAGCACTTATTTCACTAACTCATATTATGGGCCTTTATAACAATCTTTAAGAACTGTGACCAAAAGATTCATCACGCTGCAGACAATTTAGTGATAAGTCTCTTCAAACTTAGCAAGGCTGGTCCCTGGATAACAAGTAGTCCACTACTGAGCTTTACTTGAAGCCCTTTCAACCTAGTGGGGACAACCAAAAACTCTGCAAGTATGACCTTTAAGAACTTCCATGATACAGTAATGTATCTAAAGATGAATTTAGTGAAGAAGTTACTAATTAACATAATTCTATTCAAATAACTATAAGTTGACCTTTGATTTAACAAATAAGCTAAATAGGATAAGAAGGAATTCATTCTTCTGTGATTGTTCTTCAAGTGGTATATAATGTTTCACTTCCACCAACCAATATGTACAGTAACAAAGTCAGGAATAGATCTTAAATGAACTGTGTAGCTTTCAAAGTGAAGGCATTCTTTCTTTATAAGCCTGAGTGTTTAAAACAGAAACATATATTAAAATTAATCTAAGTTAACAGTATATAAGGTTATAAAATTTTCAAGATATTGTACAAAGTCTACTTTAAAATGTGAAAGTTGAGACATTACATGAAAACACTGAATTTACCTGTTTCTATCTCTACCTAACTCTATCCTACTAAAAATCAAGATATTAATTTTTATATGTTCAAATAAAAACAAAAAATATCATAATGTGATCAAGATTGACCACATAAAAATGAGAATCTCACAAAAACTATTTATAGGAGAAGGAAGAGGAAGAGAGGGAGGCTTGATTATGTACAGAGTTTAGGGAGGATAGTAAAGTCCAAGAAGATGGGAAAGAAAGGAACCAAAGTCTTAAATTAACAACAAGGAATTTATGTGAAACCCTTTAGATAAGTCAGCGGAGTTTTAGTGTGATATGGTTAGGTTGTCCTTTATGAAGATTACTTTGGCAGCTATGTGGAGAATTGTTGGAGTAGGCTGTCTTGAGGCAGGAAGACTAATTAGGGTGCTGAAATAAGGATCAACTTAGTGGGCTGCCTTCCCATTCCAATAAAATCTCATAATTTTTTTCCATTTATTTCTTTTGTTAAATCATCCTTTTGGACAATTTTTTTTATCTCCATTGAGAACTTGTATTATTATGGGAATGTATGCAATCTGCAACATGCCATGTGGCAACAGGAGAACCCGGAAAACTTCACTATCCATGGGAAAACTCTCCTCCCTTTGGATCCAGAATAATATAGTGCTGCTCACAAAATTGTAAAGTGCCGTTGGTGAACAGAGATTACTATGTTTCATACCTCACTTGGTAATCAAAGGAGTATTTTTATACCTTTGGGGTTGAACCTAAGAAGTAATCTTACAAAAACAAAAACACAGATTTGAAGTTTACAAAGCAATTTATGTGTACTATCCAGTCTGAGACAACAACACTGTGAGGTTGACTCTATAAAATTAGAACTGATCTAATAAAATAGGGGAAATAAATGACATACTTACAGTTGCTGAGATAGTAATAAGTGTTGGAGAAGTTCAAACTCAAGTTTCTCCTCCATCCAAATCCAGAACTACTTCTACTACTGCCTCTCATTGTGTATGAGGTTAACATATGCAAAGGAGATACTTTCTGGTCAAATTTATAAAGCTAGATTCTAGTTTCTTGTCAAATGCTTCTGTTTTCTTAATAATCAAGAAACAAGGATTAAGAGTCAGTTCTGTTACTCAAAAATCATTTTAAAAAGACTATCCTTTCTCTTAGTATGATTTCATCAAGGACAGTCTTGATATTCACATACTTTCTAACAATGGTTTCATTGAGTAAGTTAGCACATGAGACAAGCATTACTAATGTCCTCACCATTGCATTTTTTAAAAATAAAGATAGTATTCTTATTTTCCTCAGTCTCTTCTTTCAGATCTTAAAAATCAGTCCCTCAATACTTTCAACAATGTCATCTCAAACATAAAATAGAAGATGATAATAGTAAAAAGTCATGAAAACCTGATTTTTGAATCCTACTTCTGACAAACTATGACCTCAAACAAGCTTCTTAATCTTGAATGCCTATAATATCCACCTCACAAGAGTCCTTGTAAAAGGCTCAAAAAAGTAGCATCCATAAAGCATTTTGCATATTCAAAAAAATTATACAAATGTCAGCTATCAATTGATTTATCTAATCCTCATAATTTTACCTCCCTTAGTACCATTTCTTTCTCCTCATTATAACACTGACAACTCAGGTGGGATGGGATGGGCTTTACTGAGACAAGTCTTCAGAGCAACCTCATGTGTTGAGGTCTTGAGTCAGCAGGGTATAGTAAAAAGAATCATGAGATTTAGAACTGATAGGGACCAGAGACATTATACACTCCTGTCACTGAATAGGAAACTGCCCCTATGAGTCAAATGATGAGGAATGAAATATGGCTCATCCACCTTTACTTTTTTTACTGCTTTTCCCTTAAGTCAAAGTCACATTCAATCCCTTTGATTGCCATCCAAAGCAAGAATAAGAGGGATTTTAATGCCCTTTCCCACTTTGTGTTCCCTAAGGCTAGGTCCTGGGCTCTCTTCTGGTTTCCCTCTATATAATCTCATTTGGTGATCTGATCTCCCAATGGTCTATCATTTCTTTGGAGATGATACCCAGATCTTTACATCTAGCCCAGATCTCTTTCTTAAAACTGTTTCACAACTGAGATAGAAATATAATGTTTTTCCATACTCCATCTCCATACTCATCTGAGAAAATGATGAGGTCCATGCAGAGGATTCAAGGTCAATACAAAATTCAGGAAACTGGCAAGGTAAGTCCATGTTTACAAAAAAGAAATGTAGATCTACACTGAACTGGAGCAGTATGAAATGTCCTCATGGGCATTTACTAAAGTAAGGTGATTATTAAAATTAGAAAAAAATCACAAAAAGATCTTTGAACACAAAGCCAAGCCTCACCAAATAGGAAATAAAAAGGACAAACATAAGAAAACTAGCAAACAATAATTATAATTACATGACTGATTGATAGCATGAAGAGGGGGAAAAAAACAAATGGGATTGATCTATTGTCATTAAGGATGAAGAGAGATTCTAACAGATCTTTTCCATTTTTATCTACAATCCTACTTTCATCTATGAATAATCTCAGAAGCAAAATGATCACATATTTAGTGTTGGAAGGAATCCTTGAGGCCATCTAGTCAAACTAACACATTTTACAGATGAGCAAATTTATTCAGGATCATAGAATTAGGACTTGAATCCAGGTATACTTTATTTCAATTCCAGCGCTCTATCACACCATACTATTAGTATAATATCTTCCTTAGGAAATCCCTTGACCTTGTAAATCAAGTTTCCATAAACATCTCAAATTCATTATGTCCAAAACAAAACTATTTACTTTTTCTCCAAACTCCCATTCACTCCAAAACTTTCCTACTGAAGATTCCACAACATCATCAATCATTTTATATACCCAAATGGATTAGGTGCTCTTTTATCACATAATTTATTGCCTTTTACCTTGCTATTACTCATAACTAGAATGCTCTTCTTCCTGAACCCCACTTTCAGGGTTTCTTTCAAAGTCTCCACAGGAGACCTTTCACTGTTTCTTGTCTCCCCTTCTCAGCCTCTACCTTGCCTCTAAGATTATCTTCTATTTAATAATAATAGCATTTACATTGTATGTATCTTATTTATATGTATGGTTATTTTGTGCAGTCTCCATTAAGCTTCTTGAGGGCAGGGACAGTATTTACATTATACCTTTCTGCACCCTTTTTTTATTCTCCAAAAAGTAAAGAAAAAAGTGAATTCTCAGCATCTGAGTCTTTTTCCTCCGTAGTTTTCTTTTCAACTTCATTCCACTGCTCAATGACCAGGTTTTAGCTGAGCTCGCTATAAATTTTTCGCTCCACTGTGGCATTATTTTCTGAAGTTATTTTACCTATAAAACTGTATTTTCTATCTTTAGCCACAGTCAAATAATTCATCATTCAATACTCAACCTATTGATAAACTTCTGATTCTTCTAAAAAATGAAAATTTTTCCATGTGCTTTTTCATTATCCTTTCTTTATAGCATAATATTATAGAGCTCAAATTTACACACAACACACACACACACACACACACACACACACACACACACACACAAATACCACTTTAAGGACTGAGGAAAAACAAGACTGGAAGAAAATAAGAGAAGGGCTATTAAAATTGATCTAATCCAATTCTCTCATTTTATAAAAATGTTGGCAGATATGAAAAAAGGCTGACACTTCCTTAAGGGTATATCATAATAGCAAAGTCAGGCTTGGAAAATATCTCCCAACTCACTAACCAGGACCCTTTACAAATTTATCTCAATAATAAAGCAGTCGTTACACTGAATTACAGATAATAAATCTGTATTATTTCCATATATGTACACAAATTATTCTAGAACTTGAATGTTTTAGATAAACAATATAAATTGTATTTTATTTTACTACAAAGCAATCGAACAAAGAACTCTAAACAAAAGAAGTACAACATTAAAATATCAAGTTACATATTTATCTTCTTTCCTGGGCATATAAACTTAGTTTATCAAAAAACATATTTTGATGATCATTATAAACTCCTCCCAAAAGACTCATTCAGAAAATTATTTTAAATGGACCAAGATGAATTTTATTCACCATAATTAAATGAATTACCTCATTTTAAATTCTCCAGTAGCACTTCACAATCCCATCTAGACAAAATATTTTCACATCTATCAATATAAAATCTTTGCCTTTACCTATTCCTTTAAAACAGGGGTACTTAACTTTTAGGTTTAGGAAAGACTTCCCTCACAGAAGTCTGAGGAGCCCTTCTCAGGAAAAAAAAAAGTTTTCTTTTAAAGAAAGAGAAATAGAATGATTGAAACAAATGCTAAATTTCACTTAGAGAAAAATAGAGGTTTTCCACATTCAAGTTCATAGATCCCATGACAGACCTCTTCAGGGGCCTACAGACCTCATGATAAGAATCCCTATTCTAATATATTAACAAAAACTATTAACTATATAATAACACTGACCTTGGAGACTTGTCCCCACTAGAATCATTCTACAATGAAAAATGGTCTTCTGTTTTGGAAGATCTTTTAAGGGAAAAAGATGTTAATAAGTCATCTAAATCTGCTTTTCATCTTAAATACTCATGATTTCCAAGGAGCAATTACATAACAAAGTATAATGTTCCACTGCTATTAACTCAGCCAATCTCAAGATTCCCTCTATAATTCCCATGATTGTTTCTCAAATCCAAGAGACACTGATGCTACCAGACATCAGAAGATGAGCACAGGGCAGAAGTACAGCACTGCATTTGGGGATTCTATATACGAGTAAGATCCACTGAGTTTGCCATGTCCCTACACCACGAGGTAATAAGTGACTAAGGCTCCTCTGGTGCTTTTATCTGGTTAGTTGTTTTCTACTCTTAAATCAAATTGAAAAGATTTGGTGACAATTTATGGACAGTGCTATTCAAATTAAAAATTCCAATTTTTTTTGGCAGTATTACACTAGATTGTTAACTATCATTACCCAAGGTGGGTTGGGAATAAGGAAGAGATGGTATATTGGCTATGATATGTGTATGTTATGTATATGATGTGAAGATACATTATTAAGCATGGGGATATATATGTGAGGTTTGGGGAAAACCTGTTGAAGCTGAAAAAAAATTCCTAATCTTAAATTTTCCAAAATCTGAACTGGTTAAACTGACCTAAATTATGTCCCCAAAATAAATAAGAGGGTGAGAAGAAAGAAGGAAAGGAAGGAGAAAGGAAAGAAAAAAGGGAAGAAGGAAGAGAGAAGGGAAGGGACAGAGGGAGAGAAGGAGAAACAAAGGAGGAAAGAAGGGAAAGGAAGGGAGGGAGTGGCTTGCATAGAAGGAACCACAAATTACATAGCCTTTGCACAATCTAGAGCCACCCTACATGCTACATTTTGTTTCATAATGCCCCTCATCCCTTTCAGGCCCAACATGTTCCAACAAAATGTACTATCTAGGCAACCACAGTTCATTTATGATTCCTCTCTGGACTTGTTTCCTCATTTATAAAATGAAGGAAGCAGCCTAGATGATCTATGACTTTATGAACTCTAATTTCTTAATATCTCGAAGCCTTGTCCTCTTCCACTTTAAAACATTCATGCAAGTTGTCACCCATTCCTTTCCTTCACACCTGCAACTAACTTTTGGAATCCTTTTCTTCCCTAAAGATTTGGCACTCCTTCCAAACTTCTCCCAGATCATTATAATCTTGCTGAAAGCAATTTCTCCCTTGTGGAATTCTCCTGAAGAAACTTTGTAGTAGTAGCCAAGAGATTCTTGCATTCCAATGAAAAGTAGATAATACAACCTAAGATAGCAAGATGAATGGGAAAATGTGCTTTCTATCCACTATGTGATTTTAAAGGCAATTCCAATTGTTTGGTGGGGTCAACACAAGTTCTTCCAATTATATGGGTGCTGTATTTCAAAGAAGATAATACTAATCAACAATTATTAGGACATGTATATTTGAATTTTCCTAATAAGAGTATTAAGTTTTATGGAGCAACCTTTAATTCAGCACAAATCTCTTATGAAAAAGTACAGGATCGGATGACATGATGAAAAGGATAAAATTTTAACAATTCCACCTGTCTTATTACCACTTCAGTAAAGCATAAATTCGAATATTTCATTTGTTTCTACGTCTCCAACACCTAATGCAGTATCTTGCCCAGAATTGTTTGAAAATGTGCAATCAGCTAAAAACTGAGATTAGATGCCCATCAGTTGGGAAATGGCTAAGTTATGGTATATGAATGTGATAGAATATTCTTCTGTAAGAATTGATCATCAGGATGATTTCAGAAAATACCTGAAGAGATTTACATGAACTGATTCTAAATGAAGGAAGAAAAACTAAGAGAACATTGTACACAGCAACAAGATTACGTGATGATTGACTGTGATGGACTTGGCTCTTTTCCACAATGAGGTGATTCAGGCCAATTCCAATATACTTGTGATGGAGAGAGTCATGTGAATTATAACACAATAGGTTCACCTCTTTTGTTGTTTGCTTTTTTCCTTCTTTTTTTTTCCTTTTTGATTTGATTTTTCTTAGCAGCATAAACATGGAAATATTTGGAAGAATTATACTTTCAATCTATATTGGATTACTTGCTGTTGTTTGCTGTCTGGGGGAGAGAGTGAAGGGAAGGGAGGGAGAAAAAATTTGGAACACAAGGTTCTTCACAGAGTGAATGCTGAAAGCTATCTTTGCATATATTTTGAAAATAAAAAGCTATGAAAAAATTTTTAAAGAAAATTTTCAATCAATCAACAAGAACTTAAATGCCTATTTTATAAATTGTACCATGTTAAGTGCTGGAGGTACAAAGACAAAAGTATAATATAGTCCCTGCCCTTAAGGAGTTTACATTCTAACAGGATGACACATACACATTTTTTAAAAAATTTAACAGTAGTTTTGAGGAGTGATCAAAAAAGTCTACATATAGAAAAAGTGACCCTGAAGCAGAGTTGTAAAGAAAACTTAGGATTCCAAAAGTCAGAGGTGAGAAAGAACATTTCAAACACGCATGTATATATGGAGATGAGAGAGGGAGAGGTGATGAGATCCTCAATTATTACAGATAAACTACCCATTGATCTCCATTGGGCTATTCCCAAAGTACTGCCACCTCACTGCTGAAAAACATTCAGTGGTTCTTGACTGTATCTCTAAGGGAATCTAAATCTAAGGATTCCTAATCTGGCTTCACATTCCTCCCTAACACAGATTACATTTCACTATACTCCTTTACAATATTCCAGGGCTGCCTCTTCTGCCCAGCATGTCACCCTCTCCCATACACTCTTTGCCTCTGCCTGCAGAATTCTTTTGAGAGTAATGTAAAGTGTCATCCTACATGAGGTCTTTTATTAGTTAGTGTTCTCTACTCATTTATACCACTGAAAATTACCTTGTATTTTACTAGAGGGGTATAAGGTTGAATTTACAGAAGAGAATGTAAATTCCTTGAGGGCAGAAACTGTTCTTGATGTTATATCTTCAGCTTCCAGTAGAAGACATATAAAACTAGATATTCAGTAAATGTTTGTTGAATAGAATTTCTAGTTTTTGGTTAAAATGATTCTCATTTTAAAATCCACAGAAAGATGAACTTAAGGTATTAAATCAAAGATATCATCAAATAACAAAGGTAACTGAATGCCACTGACATATGGTCACAATTTTTTTTGTAAATCAAGACCATGTATTACATATACTTGCTGATATTTTCAATACTTTAGCTGATCTTTGATATGAATATCCAGTAACAATTTTTTCCAATAATGCTCACTGTAATAATTTTCAAGATGAAGAGTTGTTAAAATGTATATCTACTGATTAGGTTTTAAATAGTATCAACTAATAAACTGAAAGGAACTGTTTTAAGCTCTAGGAATATCAGAAATTAAATCAGAGAGGTACAGTGGCTTCATGACTAAAATCAGTCTCAAGTCCTGCCTTTGACACTTCCTGGCTGTGTGACCCAAGCAAGTCACTCCTCTCTCCATGCAACAGGCACTGAGACTAGACCCTCCACAGAACTGATAACCTGCATTGAGGGACACGCCTCACAACAGTTTTCTATATCAAAGAAATGAAAACTAGGTATTCCTTTCCCTCCCTTTCCCCACAAATTAATTCAAATAGTGATCCAATTAATTCAACCTCATGCAAGTATCAACTATAGAGAAATTGTTTTCTTCATGAGGCCTAATTCATTCTAATTAAGAAATTAGTTGGCAATTTTTTAAAAAATCTCTTGAAAACTCATTTATTTATCCCATTCTACAATTAATAGCTTTTACCGATTATTTTAAAACTATTTGATATACATTACTTCATTTGAATCTCACAACAATCCAAATACTAGAGGAATGAGTATTCCCATTTTGCAGATGGAGAAACTTAGAACCCAGGCTCAGAGGAGTTGTATGACTTGCCCATTTTCACACAGCTAATAAGTGTTAGGAGCAGCATTTGAACCCAGATCTCTTTTGACTCCAAATCCAGAGGTCTTTCCACTACATCATTCTGTATCTCAGGAGAGAAAAGAAAATTAGTTGCTTAACACAATGTTATGTTTATGACATTTCAAACATATGCTTATTGTGCTAAAATATCACGTTTGCACTTAGAAAAATATTCAATAATAACAGCTAGCATTTATATAGGGCTTTAAGGCTTGCAGGAGGCTTTACAAATATTATCCCATTTCATCCCATAACAACCCTGGGAGATAGGTGTTATTATCTCCATTTTACAGATAAGGAAACTGAGACAAGCAGAAGTAACTTGCTCAGGTTCACCCAACTAGTAACTGTCTGAGATGAGACTATTATTTCAGAGAGAAACCTCTGAACATTTGTTAGGGCTAGTGATGTTGCAAGAGCAAAAGCCTATCTCCAAATACCCATGGATAGCCTGTTAAAGTGAGACTATTTTCCAAAGATTTCACAAGTAATTCTTTTTTGTAAACAAAGCCAAATATTCACTGTGTTCTCTCTAAAATCAAACATACATTCATCTGTTATGAACATAGTGAGCATCACTATTTTGAAAAAATCATTAAAAACGTTTGAATGCAAGAAAACTAAATGAAGTCCATTCTTGTCAATACCCTTATGCTCCAAGTGAGACAGTGAATTTCTTAATCTTTTGATGTACTAAAGAAGTATCCCCAAGGAAAGGGTGTAATTGGGAAAATCCATTAAAATTTTACATTAAATTCAACCACAAAAGGATAATATCTTGAGGGACTATTTCATATTTTGTCTTTGTGTCCTGTGGCTCCCACTTGAGTTCTTGTAGCATACTGGAGGTATAGTTAAATTTCATTCATTCAAAATTTATTATATTTATTCAGAAATCCTTAAATTCAGTTATTATTATTCTTCCTTTTCCTCAGTAATGTTCCTCTCCAGGATTAAAAAAAATAAATAACATGTGAAGAGTAGGAATAGAATAACATCACTTTAAAATATAAAAAGCCCTTATGATAAGGTAAAAACAAACCCCACTACCACCATTCCAATTAAGTTGACTTACCTAAGATCAAGTCCAAAGTCAGAGGTGAAATAGAAGTTGAGCCTTAATTTCAGTCCGAAGATGGAAGGAAAGTTTTCTCAGTTTCTTCCCAATTGTGACCAAAATGATTAATCTATCAGTGAAGAAATATGAAAGTCAAGTCTAACTTCACATACTATTTAGACATAACAAATAAAAAGGCAACATTAAAGAGTCAAAATTCTAGTATATTGAGACTATAATATGGTCCTGTCAATGATTGGAAAAAATTTTACTGGCTTTTATAGAAAAGGGTAAGACTAAAGTAGTATTCCCTCCCTTACACACCTTCCCTGTTTTCAAAGTAAAGGTTATCTATCTATTGAGCTAGTGGCAATAGTATGATCAAATTCCAAAAGCTTGGAGTTCCATTTTGTTGGTCCCAATATTTCATAATCCTTTGCCACTCTCTATCAAGCTAAAAAACTAGTCCTGTGGGATCATCTCTTAAATCCCTGGATAGTCTATTACCAATACTAAAACCAAACAAGGGAATGCCAAGGGCTAGGTATCTCATGCTGCACTGCAATATTCATGTTTTGTTTTGTTTTGTTTAAGAGACACAGAACAATTCCCTAATAACTTGCCCTCCCTGAATCTGTGACCACCATTTCTGTCTCTTATCCAAAAATGAAATCTGCTCAAGGTCTAGGGTTGAATCACAAGACAGATCAATACCAGCTAGGAATTAACTATAATTCTATTCAGTTCAATATGACTGGATGATTCTACCTGACAAGGCCCCAAATTCTGTCAATGAACAGCAAGAAATGTTCTTGCCCATGAAGCCATTTAAAAATGCATCCACATGGAGGAATTTCATAGACAATATAAATATGGATCCAGGTTTCTCTCCTCTTCCTCAAGTACCCTTACTTACCTTAGAGGAATAACAAAGTAATAACAGGCAGCATTCCTTACTCGGCGTTTTAAATGTTATTTCATTTGACTGTTCCAATGCCTATTGGGCCTTACGAGATTGGGGGATGAGAGATGTCATTTGAATGGGGATTTCTTTCACTTTACAAAGGAGGGGACACGGTGGTGCAAACGCGGGGCTGGGAATACGCACCTAATTGCTGATGAGCTCGGCCCCCTCAGAAGGCAAATTAATTATATACCAAGGCTAGGAGACCCCCCCCCTCACTGCGCGGGCAGAACGACTCCCTAAAACCCCGAGAGATCCGTCAGGGAGAGATGACAAATCGGGCTCCCCGCAGTAAGGTGGGAAGGGGCTCCCAAGCAGGGGAATGGCAGGGAGGGGGATCCTGAAGCTGGGGAAGGGGCGGGGCAGCTGAAAGGATCTGTGGATTTTCCGTCTGGCTTCCTTCTCAAATGACTCACCCAGAAAAGTCACCCTGAGCAGACGGGGGAAGAAAAGGGGAAAAGAAAAAGGAGCGTCCAGGGGTCGCTTCCGACGCTGGTGAACCTCTACTCGCCAGTACAGAGATCTCTTCGCCTCGGCCACGAGCTCCGACCCAGCCCCCCACGGCGGCAGCGCGCGCCCGGGCAACGGCTCCGCCCCCTCTGCGCGGCGCTCACACCCCTCCCCTAGCTCCGCTCCGCCCCACCCAGCCCTCAACGGTCCTGCGCTCTCGGATGCGACTACGTTTACGCATGCGCAGAGTCCAAACTCCATGCACCTGCCTTTCTCTCCCAGATTCATCCACATCCATCACCCTTAGAATCTGCGCCACCAGCTCTTGGTGGCCAACGCCTCACCCCTCCTCCCTTGGGCTTCGCTTCTGTCTCACTCGTTTACCCTCCCCCCCACCTCACTCTCCCTCACTTTCCACTGCGCCTGCGTCAGGGGCCTGGCCTTGATTTCAGTTTGCTAATTAATAATCATTTCTTTACGCCTGCGTACGGGCTCCGCTTTCCATGAGTAGATTTGACGTCTCTCTTCAGTCTTCTGAGAGACCGAAAGAACAAAATGCATAAAGATTTTGGAAAAAGGGTATGCCGTTACATCCAGAGTCCCCAAGGGCTTTGGCGCTCCGGCAGAAACAGGTCCTGCGGGAGAGAAGAGAACTCTTCTTTACTCCCCCCCTTCCACTTTGTGTTACCGGGTAACAGTTCCCATGGCAACCGCCAGGTCAACAACGCAGGGCCCCTTTTCCAGAGTGTGGCCACAGCTAGAATATAGGAACTGGGCGAGGGAGCCAGGGGAGACCGGGCGATGTCTGCGTGGGGAGCTGTGAGCTAGAGAGGGCACGAGGGAAGGCGAAGGGCGCTAGGAGAGGGTGAAGGGGGCAGAGCAGGGAGGACAGGAGAGGAGAAACTGACGGAGGTCAGAAGAAGGGAAAAAGCAGCGGGTCTGAGGGCCAAGACACTTGGAGGAGGGTGGGGTGAGGAGTCACTTGGTGGCAATGGATTCCCTGTGCCCTCCTGAGAGCATTTATAATCTCATCCCCTGTGACACGAAGATCCCTCCCAAGCCCGCTAGGTACGTGGATAAGCCAAGATTCCTTGTTGGGGGGGAGGTGGAAGGGAAGAGTCACTTACCTCCAGGAGTGAAGCCCCCGACCCGCTGCAGGGCTGGCTGTGCTGAGAAATAAAACAGAAAGAACGCGCATACATGGACATGCGCACATGTGTGTGTGTACAAGTAGTATGTATACGCACAGATCTGTGTGTGTGCATAGGACAGGTGCTTCTTGTCTCAGTGATGCTTTATGCTTTCGAGGTCTGAAAGCATAGGGAGCAATACCTATCCTATATCGGAGAGAATATATATCTATAGGCATATACACATATATACGTATATTTGTATTGTGTTACCTGTATATATGTATACTTGTGTGTATATGTGAGTCTCAGTGATATGTCCTTTTGAGGTCTGAGAACACAGGTAGCATCTATACTACAGCAGAGAGAATATATGCATATGCATGTGTGCATGTGTGTTGTGTGTACCTTTATATGTGTACATCTGTGTGTTTATGTATCTCAGTGATGATTTGTTCTTTTGAGGTCTGAGAGCAGAGATAGCACCTCTACTACACCAGAAGAACATATACATATATATATACACACATATGCATATATGTATTGTGTATACCTGTGTCTGTATATATGTGTGTGTGCATGTATCTCTATGATATGTTCTTTTGAGGTCTTAAGAGCACAGGTAACAGCACCTATACTACATCAGAAGTAATATATGTCCGTGTGTGTGTACATATATGTATGCATTAGTGTGTGGTGTGTACATGTATGTATACCTGTATGTGTATGTGTCTCAATGATAGGTTCTTTTGAGGTCTTAAGAGCACAGGTAACAGCAATAATATCAGAGGTCATATATGTCCGTGTGTGTCTATACACATATATGTATGCATAAGTGTGTGATGTGTACATGTATGTATACTTGTATGTGTATGTATCTCAGTGATATGTTCTTTTGAGGTCTGACAGCACAGGCAGAAGCACCTATATAGCATCAGAAAGATCATAGATATTCACGCGCACACACATATATATAGTGAGTTGGTGTTATACATGCATATATATGTATTATATGCATGTATGTGTGTCTATATACTTTTATAGATAGATAGATAGATACATAGATATCCCAATGATGTTATATTCTTTGGAGGCCTGAGAGCACAGGTAGCAGCACTTATGCTATATCAGAAAGAACTTAAATAATCATATATGCATGTGTATATATGCATTCTGTGTACATTGCTTATGTATATGGCCATGTGTATTGTATATATATGTATATATTGTATATGCATACATACATTGTGTATATATACATGTATGTGTATAAATATGCGTGTGTAACCATGATATTATATTCTTCTGAAGTCTGAGAGCAGAGGTATCAGCACCCATACTATGTAGCATTCTGCATTTTTACAGAATGAACAATTCCCAACACTGAAATGCCCATTTTCAGGCACAACAGCTCAGCTTTCAAGTTATCAGAGTTAGCTGCTTTCTAATTTGACATTTACTATTCTATAAAATGCATAGTTTACATCCTTTTGTAGTAGTCTATTTAGATAGAGTTTGAAAAATCAAATGTTGACTTTACAGCATAAAAAAGAAACTTGAAAGTTGAATTTCAAGGTTCATTTGTGCATAACTGGTTCACAATATGAGATAATACTTAACTTTTTTCAAGAAAATTGCAAAAGTGAAAGTTTTTTATCTGTGATTGATTTGAAATTCTTGAAATAGATGATATGTAATCAGTAGCTGAGGTTTTTGCTAAACTTGAGTGCTCTATCTTTTGTAAATGGTGAAATAAATGTCTTTAGTTTCTCTAATGTAAGGACTCCTCAATTTTTACTCACTTCATTAGAAAGAAAAAAAGGAAGGCAACCCGAGGAGTCTTCTTTCTTAATCTAGCTTTTTTCTAAGGTTTTTTTTTTTTTTTTACCCTAAATAAGGACCTTAGTCACATAACTGAATAATTAATATTTAGCAAAGTATAGCAAAGTCTAATTCTAGAAAGATTTAAATGAAATATGTATAGTTTCCAAACTTCTTAGTAGAGTATCTTATGCCTTTAAAAAAGAAAAAACATAAGTTTTAATCATACCTTTTGTATTTATATGTCATTTCACACTCCCCTTCCAGATTGAACCCTCCTCTGTAACTAAGAAAAACAAGCAAAAATCCACAATACAGGAATGACATCTAACTGTGAACAAGTGTATTTAGTGTTATTATTTTTCCTAAAAGGAAAATGTAGCAAATGAATCTTAGTTAACTTTTCAATATGTTTGGAGTCTGGATAAATTGAGTTTTACAATAATTAAAAAGATAATTTTCATTTTATTTAGTGCTCTTCAAGTCATAGAATAAGATTAGCCTCTTTAATTCAATTTAAATACTTACTGGGCACCTTCACGGATTTAACAGATATACTTATAGAGTACTTATGGTATGAAAGATAATCCCCTGTGTGCTATTCAGCAAATAAAGAAGTATAAATTATATCGTTTCCACTTATGACTTTAAAATCGATTTGTTGGAGGACATATGCATGAAAACTATATTATACAATGGAATAGGGTGAATATAGAAACCATAACTCCAGTTACTGGAAAGAAAATAGTAATTTTCCTGAAAGGGAGGTGCTAATACATGAACAATGAAAAATAGAGCAGTGCAATCCTGCTCCTTTCCTAATTGGAAATGTGGGTTAAATAACAATATGCTAACATGGATTCAACAAAAAAATGTTGAGTAATACTATGTGGAGGAAGATCCTTAGAGAGTCAGATGTTAATGTTCTTAACCCTTCCCTGATGAATCGTCTTATCAGTTCCTTAGAAGTCATAAAAGACATTTAGCATTACTCCATAATGACATTAGAAATGTGCTTCAGAACTGAGAGTAAAGGCCAGTGCAGGCAGCCATGTTCTAAAAATCTGCATTCCACTTTCCATGTATAATTTAGCTGCTTATCTATGAACATAAACTTCAATCTGGAAGAGATCACATCTAATCCAACCTCAATTTTCACAGGAAGCTGAGGTCCAGGGAGGTCAAATTAGTTACCCAATGCCACAAAGATTTTAAGTGGCAGAGTCAGAATTTAATGTGTTTGCTTTTCACCTGGAACTGGGCTGCTTTTGGTTAATTTTATAAGCTACCACACTAATTTGTCTCTCCCTAGGTTCTAGCATCATAGTGATTTCCCAGATCTCAGATATCTGCTTCACTACCTTGAATTCAAGAGATGTTTTCCCTCTGCAACCCAGTTCCATATTGTATTTGGGAGACTTTGTCCTTTGGGATCTCTATTCTGATCCCATATTCTCAGATATTTTCCTACTTCTTGACTTTTAATGAAAAAGAGATTTCTGCTAGGATGCTCAAAACTCGGGGTGTTTAGACTAAGTCATATATAAGGTACCTCTGAACTAATTCCTTTGGCACCTTTTGTATATCATACTACTTCTCCCAGTCCTCTCCATTGGTGGCTATTCCTTTCACTCAACTTGATCCTCAGACAGAAGGAAGGATATTTGTTTTCCTTCTTCACTCCCAGTTCATCCTTCTACCGACATCCTTCAATAACATTTAGTCATTTAAAATTCACTTTCCCCATTTTTATTGACAACATCTCTAGACTTGTACGAGAATTTAGCATTGACTTGGTTACTGATTTGTCCTCTCTGGGTTTCCTTTATAGAGAGAGAGTCTGCTAGGTCAAGAAAGAAAGTGACCCTTGGGCAGGGTACCAATCAGATGAAGTGTAGTGAGATGCTTCCACATTCTCCCTGCAGACAGCACCCATGTCTTACAACAACTGCTCTGACTGCTATTTAAGAGGAAAAAATGACCAGTTCTCCACTGCAACTTAGATTCAGACTTGCCCCCTTATTCCCCTTGGTGATTGTTGTGTAATTGCTGCCTAAATAGACCCACTCCACTCATTTCTAAGATGAGGTGTGCTCACAGCTGACATCAGTGGGCAAGAGAAGGAGCTAGAGCCCTTCTCCTAGTTCAAAATAGTCCTATCTCACCATCTTCCAAGAAGGAGAAAGATCCAGAAATGGTAGATTGAAAACTTTGGGATGTGCATTCATTCAGCTCAGCAACTCCTGAGAAATGGGTTCTTCCAGTTCTCGAAACAATCACAAAGACTTGTCATCATCACACAGTATGAGATCCTGAGTCGTCACGACTGGAAACTGAGTCTCCAAAGTTTCCACAAGGTCACCTGTCTGTCCAGCATCATCCCGACTAACCCCAAATAGTCTATTTCAAAGCTCTTTCTCTCCCTAATATAGCTTTTTTAAAAATTGCTCTGCTTTTGTAGTTTTTAGAATTTTTTACAAGTTTTAACTCATTTTGAGATTTGTTGTGAATAGAGCTATCCAGGGTCATGCCATTCTTGGTCATTCATTCTCAGTTAACTTGCCCCTGCTTGCTGGTTAGCCAAGAGAAGGATTTAGCTTTTTAAAGCTAAGGTGTAAACTCACATTATTCCCTTTCGACAACTAGACTTTTTTCCTCTAGGAGAATTCTTTGTATCTTCAAAATGTCATTTCTGAGAGTTGATCTTCTCTCCTTAAATCAACTTTCCCTGTAGAATTTTAGGCTGTGAAATCCTACACCTCTTTTCCATGGTCCTTTTGAAGTTTGTCTTCCAAAATTTTAGGGCATAAGTCAGACTTGTGCCTGGCTTTCCTCTCTTCTCTGCTAATAATTCTCTATAGAATAGTAGTTATTTACCCCCAAGATTTCCATCATATTTAACAACCAGTACTAGTAAGAATCACAAAATGGTCTTGTGATCCCATACTTTAAAAAAAAGTATATTTGCAAAGTAATTATCAACAGAGGTCTTTGGAACTGAGCAAAACATAGAGAAATAGAAAAGTAGATTGAATATATAAGACACCTAATCAAATCTAAACAAAAGATTGTTTGGCCAACCTATATAAAACAAAACTTGGGGAAGGAATTCATTATTTGACGAGTCCCATTATTATGGGACAAATTGGTTGATAAATTTGCAATAGATTTAGATTCAATTTTTATATAGTATGCTTCAGTGATTTCCAATTGGATAATAGATTTATACTTTTTTTGAAAACTATTAAAAAGGTGGAATTATATTTGGCTCAGTTATACAGCAGAACTGGATTTTCCTTAGAAGAAATATTTAGAAGGAATTAAGACCTGACTATATGATAATCTGTTCAAAATTGATGTATTTAAAAATAAGAAATTGGAGAAAATTATAGTAAAATTAACAAAAACTTTTTATTCAAAATATATTAGGAACTATTTAAAATTTGAAAAAGAAATTTCCAATTCACGATATTCAAATAATCAAATGACATGAGCAATTTTCACAACATATTGTTGGCAACATATTATTAATAACTGCTTGAAAAAATATTTAACCTTATGAATAATCACAAAGATATAAATTTAAACTATGTGTTCAACCTCATTCTTATCAAACTGGCACACAGAAAATTTTAGAGCAAAGAAACTCAGTGTTGGTTTGTTGTAGAAAGTAATCTAGCAGTACAAGTTAACAAAAATAATCACCCTCTGGCCCAGTGCTAAGAAAATATTATACCATAAAATGTTATTATGTTTTTTAAAGACAGTCTTTTCAAAGGTTTTTCATAATAGCAATATTGGTAATTGCAGATAATTGGAATCAATCTAAGTATACAAAAATAAGGAGGTGCTTAAATTGTGGTCCATTATCATAACAAAATTAATACAATTAAGAACAGGCATCATGAATATTTAAAAACCTGTAAAGCCCTTGAGAAAATATTTCCAAGAGAAAAGAAATCAGGGAACAGAGCCCAATGCTGATTTCAACTGTAGGTAAAGAAAAGTGATAATGAATGAACCTCTACCACAACAAAAAACGCTTGATTTAAGAATGACTAAAAATTTATGACATTTTATCCATTGGAATTAATTACATTTAAATAATTGTAGTACAAATTAAATTAATTTTCAGCATTACATTCATGATTTAAAAAAAAAAAAGTCAGCTCTTTTTTGGTCAGAAATGGCATTCCAACAGATGTTTAGGTAATTGAAGGTCTTCCATTATTATTTTATCATGTTTCTCTTCCAGGCTTGTAATGTTTCCAAAACATGTCATTTGTTTTCTCTGGGTGTTTTATAATAAACTCTATTGGCTTATATGGCTTCAATTTGTGCATTTTAAAATCTTCGCCTAAATGCCTGTTACCATTCTTCTCCTCCTTGACTCCTGGATTTCATCCCAAGAGTTCTTAGTATTTTGCTACTCTATTTATCTCCTCCACTCACCCCTCACCACACACATACAAACACACACACACACACACTCTATCCTTTTTTGCTTGTTTTTTGTGCCTTAATTGTTGCATTTTGCCAAGTCTCAGTAATATCTATAAGAATGAAATTTTCTTTCTTGAGATAAATAACTCTAGCTAACACAATTTGTTACCAATTGTGGGAAAGCATCTGAAGCTGGCTCCTTTTTTAGATAATGTCTCCTGAAAATTCTAGGTACTTCTACTACTATTTTTCCTACATTTTAGTTACAGTCTGTGGCACCTACTTTGATGATTTAAGCTGGCAGTTTTCTTTTTCAGATCTTTTAGTTTAAAATTTTTTTTCATTAGATTTTTAAAACTTGGGGAAAATACATGCTTATTGACTTTTGCTGAGTTCAAGAGCCCATCATTCCTATTTATAATCCATGATCCAGGTTATTGCTGATTGGAGAAATCAGGGGTACCACCGTAAAGAAAATTTCATATGAGCATTACCATACATGTATTTTTTGTTTGTTTTTTAATGATATACTTTGAATCACATACTTTAGGTCTAATGTGACTAGATAACCCATTTCTTGCAGTTGCACTATTTCTAACATTTTATTCCCTGCTAAAGTCACAAATGTTTAGAATTTGAAATATTTTGGGTTTTTCCATGTCAAAAATAAGATCATTTTATCAGAATCAGAATTTTTTTAAAAACTGACCATTACAGTTATACTTTATTATTAAATACAGTTATATTTACAACTGTAATGGTATCAAAATTCCATGAACATGAATGCACAGAATTTAAATCAAATATGAATAGCCAGATTTAAAGAAAAAGACTAGTTGGGGAAGGACAAACAATGTTAAGAAAGGATTTATCATCGAATTCACTTAAATAGAAGAATTCCTTGATGAATTTAAAATGATTTGATTTTCTTATAAAGTTGACCTTAGTATAACTTTCAGGAATGAGACATATTGTAAGTACTGACATAAAGCTTTCAGGAAAATGGATAGCCCAGTCCTAAGGGCGTGAGAGGAAAAAGATGGTTTGATCAGAGTCTCTTACCAAATGGCACTTCTGGAGAATGGTGGCTGGATATCATTTTGTCTAAGTCATTGTTGTTTTTAAGGAACTTTTAATGCCTAACTTAATTAAGTCACTAGTGAATGTATCTGTTTCCACACAGATTCTGATCAGAACCATTAGCATATTTCTCTACTCTTGAATACATGGCTGTCCTGGACTTTAAAACCTGCCTATGTATTGGCAATTTGGTTGTGTTTGATGACAGGTCCCTTACATAAGTATGGGAGATTTAATTTGCTGAAAATCAATACATTTTAACTATTAGAAATTATTTGAATAAAAAATGATGTATACTTGGGCTTCTTTTTAATTCAAGATATGTATCAATGTTTAAGTCAACCGTGAAAAATGAATTACAAAAAGGGAAAGCTGCATGGAAAACCATGGGGCCAGCAAAAGTTGCGGTACCTTCCCCAAAAGACTTTCTGCAGAAACCTACAAAAGCACCAAAGCCACCACCCAGTAAGTAACGCCCTTTTTATATGTTAAGTGTTTAAAGTATGAAGCAAATATTATTTAATATATTAAAATATTGGTGACATATATGTATTAGATGTATAATAACTTTTCATTTGCATATTAAGCATATAATTTACATTAGGTAAAGGAAGATAATGGACAAAGGAGAAAATATAAGTGATTTAGCAGAAGAAATCATAATAAATGGTGGGGGGTTTCAATACTGCCCATTTAATAGACATTAATAAATACTTGGCATATCTCACTGATCTTCCTAAGATGCTTATGTTTGAAACCTTCCTGTGGCTAATTCTTTGGCCATTCCTTAAAAGTTTTCTTTCCCATTACCCATGTTCTATATCTTTTATATTTATTTATTTATATTTATATATTTATATATTTTTATTTATATTTATCTACTATATTTACTCTTTGTATTTTACCTTGAGCAGCTAGCCCTAATAAGCTTAAGCCTTTGGACAATTTAATTCCATAAACTTATATTAATGTGCAATATTAGTTGCACTAGGGTAAGTACTAGTATACTAGTAGTGAGAATGCTAGATTCAAATCTTATCCCTCTATAATCCTTATGATCTATGCATTATTTAACCTCCCTGCCCATAAGGTTTTTTCAGCTACAAAATGGTTTACAATAATCAAGTATTTATTAATGCCTATTAAATGGGCAATATTGAAAAAAAAAAACAATTCTACAAATCTGCTTGAAGACAGGCTTTAAAATGCCTAACAATTATATGCAAAATGTATGTATTCATATGAGGATACTTTTTAAGAATATCTATTGTATTGTTTAAAATTACTACAGTGGTTTGGGCTTATTAAAGGCTTAAACACTATTCAATTTATTTGTGGATTTTTATAGCTTTTTTCCTTGGACATAGTTATTAGATTTTTTTAAAAGCCCATTTCATCCATAATTCTGAAAAAAAATTATTTCACACTTAAGTGTGGTTTTATTTTATATATTCCAACTGAAAAAAAAATAGCTAACAATTATGTAGCACTTTAATGTTTGCCAACCACTTTTCACATATCTCATTTGATCCTCACAACCTCCCTGACATAGATGCTATTATTATCCACATCTTACAGACCAGAAAATTGAACTTGAGAGGTTATGTGCTATATTCAAGATCATGAGTGTTCAAGGCAGCCTTTACACTTGGATCTTACTGAGTCTAGTGCTCTCTCTACCAGGACACTTAGCTTCTAGAAAAACATATTAGCTATATGACAAAAACTTCATTGCTTTAATTTCATACCTCATATGCTTTACATTTTTTATTCAATTCTTATTATGATTTTCAAGATTTATTATGTTATACTTTATTTTATGTATTATAATATTACCTTTCATTTCTAGTTTGTTTCCCTTAAAATATTTGTAGTTAAAGCTTTCTGTTTGTAGTACTGAAGAAGAATTTTATGTTTAGGTGAAAAAAAGCTCGATAAGATTCCACCAAAAAAACCTCCTGTGCCACTGAGGACTGATCATCCAATTATGGGAATTCAAAGTGGAAAAAACTTCATAAACACAAATGCAGCTGATGTCATTATGGGGGTGGCCAAGAAGCCTAAACCCATTTATGTTGACAGAAGAACTGGAGACAGACATGGCCTGGAACTTTCAGGACTTGTTCCAAAATACATCAACAAAAAGGTAGTCTTTTGACAGATGTTGTTAAAGATTTAAGATCCATGAATGTTTTAAATTAACATTAATAATTATTTCATGTATTTTTATATATTGTACCTTGAAGGTTATAGTAGAAAAAGAGATCAGCTTGGAGGTTAGAAAAAGATGGGTTCAACTTTGATTCATACTGGACACTTTACTCTTCACAATATCCCCAAGCAGCATCCCCAAGACAAATGAATAGCAGAACAGTTGCTGATCTATATGGAGAGAGGGAATTTTTTCACTAAGATTTCTTTGCAACCATGAAATCCCAACTCAAAAGAAATAAAAAGTTCTATCAAGGGACCTACTTCCTAGACTGCCAACTTTCCATTGTATCTGAATTTAGCCCAAATATATAATGGAGTATATTTATCATTAGGAACCATAATTGAATTCCATACTTAGTTGAATAAATGAAAACCAAATTGTTTGGCATCTTTCCAAATATATGAAATTTTAAATAGTTCTAATTAGCATTCAATGATTATGACTAATATAAATATTAAAAGATAAAGCTATGAGAAAAAACTTAAACTAATTTAATAATTTTGCAAGAATTTAGGAGCAAAATGATAGAAATATAGGGAATGCAACTCTAGAACTACTTGGTCTATCAGTGTGAAAGTTATGCATTGGAGAATAAAGAATTTCATTATTTTATAGGATGGTTTGTTTGTTTTTGCAGAGAAGGGGGGGACAAGACCCTGAAAATATATGACAAAATTTCCATTGTCTCAGAACAGTGAAAAATATTGTACCTTTACCCCATTATTTAGAAAGATAATTTTAATAACTGAGTTTTGTGGAAGAAGAATAAAAATGCATAGGTATACATAATTAAGCTTATGTGGCCTACTTTCCTCAGGAAAAAAAAAGTTAAAATATCTGTGCATTTGGCACTGGTCCCATTTATCTAAACTTTCTAAATTCACAAATAATTTATCAAGTTTATATAGACATACATTTTATTACTTTGTAACAGTAACATGCAGTAATACAGATAAACAGGCAAAATGTTAAGAGGAAGTCCAGAAATTATTTTCAGAATTCATTTCTAACTCTCAAAGGTTTTCCAACCTAACGATTTTATCAAAAGATTTTAGATAGTAACAAAGTATGCACGTTGAAGACTTTATTATTACAGCACATATATGAATCCATAAGGACATACAAGTATCTGTGGATCTCCATGTCATAATTTCCAGGAATAATAGTCCTAGGGATCAAATTTATATTCTAAGGACGCTAATAATTTGTGCTTAAAAAGCAAAAGTATACATTCTATATCTGGCCCAAATATAAAAAAATTACTAGCATGAATGTTGAAAATTACCGCTTAAATCTGATATCTTGACAAATTGGAGCCAATGAATACACCAACAACAAAGTCAAAAACTAAACTAGACAACATAACTTTGAGAGACTGAAAAAACAGAATGTAACATTAAGATATGAATTTGCCACAGATATCACAGGCAGCATCTTGATATGGGGTGGGGGGTAGGGGTATCTTCTATTATAATTAACATGAATTAACAAGGTCAATTTTTTGATAATTATTTAAAAAGGATTTTTCTTCCAATTTGGTATTTTTATTATGCTCATAGAAGATTTCTTAAGAAATGTAACTGTAGAAATAATCAACTTTGAAATAAAGTTAGTAGTCTTTATTAATATCAAATTGAAGCATAAAATAGAGAAATAGGGTTATTAAATGTATTTGTCTTTTTAATTGAGGATATAATAAGAATTCCAAATAGAAGAGGAATACTATATACATAAAAGTAGGTAGGTGGTACAATATACATCTGTGTGTACAGTATGTGTGTGTGTGTGTGTGTGTGTGTGTGTGTGTGCATGTGCAAAGAAAGATGGAAGAAGGAGGGAAGGAAGGAAGGAAGAGAAAGAAGAAAGGAAAAGGAAGCAAAGAAGGAAGCAATCAAGGAAGAAAAAAAACATGGTATTCTTCTTCTACTTGAAATTTTTATATTATATGCCAAATAACATTTTATGAATTACTAACTTTATTTCAAAGCAGGGCAACAGCAGCTAGATCACTCAGCCTGCATTTGGGAAGGCCATAAACATTTACTATCTGTGAGACTTTGAAAAAGTCACTTAATCTCTGTCTGCCTCAGTGTTCTCAAGTGTCAAATGGAATAATAATAGGGGCAAACATTGTTTGTAATCTGTCCTATTGGATGGAGTGCCCGTGTGGGTAATGTCAAGGGTATTTGACTTATCGGTGCTTTGACCAAGTGCTAGAACATTAGCACTGAAACTTTGTGAAATGCAAAAGAACATTTGCATATAACTTGTGTGAAGAAGCAATCAGCTAATAAACATTTATTAAGTGCCTCTTGTGTACCAGGCCCATACTAAGCTCTGGGGAGGCAAAGAAAGGGAAAAGATGGCTTTGTGCTATTAACAGAAAGTTTTTGCTTACATGAAGCCTAAAATTGCCTTTGTAATTTCCACCTATTCCTCTTAAGTTTTCCTCATGGGACCAACCATAATAAATTTAATCTTTCTGACAGATGACATGCTGTCAGATATTTGAAGGGAGCTGTCAGCCATCTCCAATCAAGTCTTTTTTACTTCAAGCTAACTATCCCCAATTCTTTCTTCTGGGAGTTTCCTATGCCATTCAAATCAAAGACTCTCTGTGGTCTCTATCTTAATCAGTAAGTCTGTCAGTCAGTAAACAAATTCCTACTATGTGCCAGCACTGTGCTATGGGCTGGAGATCCAAAAAAAGACATAAGACAATATCTTCCTTCCCATCATTTGCTAGGTAGAAAATGTGCAAACAAATGCATGTAAAGCAAGTTATACACAGGATAGATAAGAATGTTAGAAGAAGGAAAGCACTAGAACTAAGAGGGGTTGTGGAAGATTTCCTACAGAATGTGAAATTTTAATTGGGACTTAAAGGAAGCCAGGAAAGGTCATAGGCAGAGGTAAGAAGGGAGAACATTCCAAGTAGGGAAAACAACCAAAGAGAGAATACCTGGAGCTGAGAAATGGAGTGACTTGTTCAAGCGAACAATGTCACTAGAACAAAGAGTTCAGGGAGTAAGGTGTAGGAAGACTAAAAAATAGGAGTGGGATTGGGTTGTGAAGAGCTTTGAATGCCAAATAGCATTCTGCATTTGATCCTGGAGGCAATAGGGAGCCACTGGAGTTTATTGGGTAGAAGTCAGACTTGCTCTTTAGGAAAATCACTGTAGTCACTGAAGGCTATTGCAGTAATCTAGTCATGAAATAATGGGGGCTGCACTAGAGTAGAGGCAACATCAGAGATAAGGAGGTAGGTGTGTCAAGAGATCATGAAGAGTCCAGAGTGACTCCTAGGTTGGGAGCCCAAATGACAGGGAGGATGCTGTTGCTGTCTCTGTAATAGAGAAAAGAGAAGGGGGGTAGAATTTGGAAAGAAAAAATGAGTTCACTTTTGAATATATTAAGTATTAGATTTCTTCAGAATTTCCAGTTCAAGATGTCTAAAAGGCATTTGGAGATGTGTGATTGGAGATCAGCAGAGAGACTGGGGAGGAGAGAGAGATTTCCGAATCCTCAGCATAGAGATGGCAGTTAAATCCATGGGAGAGCTAATGAGATTACCAAGTGAAGCAAAATAAAGGGAGCAGAGAAGAGGGCCCGGAGCAGAACCCTCATGAAAATACATGGTTAGGTTAGGAGGCGTGATCTGGAAGAAGATCTAGCTAAGGAAATAAAAAGACCAAGAGATAGCAGTGTCCCACTTAAAAGAAAGTTTTTAGGAAGAGTGACCAGGGTGTCAGAGCTGCAGGAAGACAGGGAGGATGAGGATTGAGAAAAGGCCATTAAATTGGGGAAAGATTAGTAACTTCAGAGAGAGCAACCTCGGTGGAATGATAAAGTCAGAAGCTGGACTCTAAGGTCTTAAGAAGAGAGCAGAAAGAACAAAAGTAGAAGTATCCAAATGGCTTTTTCAAGGAGTTTCATTTCAAAGGACATGAGAGAGATATAGGACTGATGATGGAGATGAAAGGACCAGGTTAGGGTTTTTTCAGACATGAGCATATTTGTAAGTAGGAAGGTATAAGCCAAGAAACAGGGAGAGACTAAAAATAAACTACTGGGGGTGGTGGAAGGAGCAATCTGTTGCAGAGGACAGAATGGAAGGGGATCCCTTGGTCAGGAGTAAGGCTACTTCATCATGGGAGAGGCGAAGGAGCAACAGGCATCGGAATGATAAAGGATGAGGGAAGAAGGGAGAAGAGAGCTCACAACCAATGGCTTCAGCATTATCTGTAATACATGAGGCAAGGTTCTCAGCTGAAAGAGTGGGGTTGGGGGTGCCTGGGAAGTTTGAGGAGAAATGAAAGGTTCAGAAGAGCCACGAGAGGGAATGGGAAAGTTAATTGATAAGGGATTTATAGTAGGATTGCCTAGCAACAGAAAGGGCCCAGTTGAGGTTATATAGCATAAGTTTGTAATCAGAGTCAGAATGCTTATATGATTTTCTCCATCTTTGTGTTTAGAAGCACATGTGTAGTAGAAGTGAAGACAGAGACAAGGCTGAGACTTGGCTGGATATAGTAAACAAGAGAGCTAGGGATTCAAGAGACAAAGGCAGTGGAGAGTTGAATTAGTTCACCAAGGGGTCAAGATGCGGAATAGAGGAGAAAATTGAGGAGTCAAGGTACCAGAGATCATAGTATTGATAAAGACTAGGGTTTTATAAGGAAAGGAAAGAGGGAAGGAGAAAAAGTCTGATTAGATAAAAGAATTTCAGAATTCTTGAATATATTAGTGGTGCATTTGTGGATGATGACATGATCAAAAGAAAGCTCAATCTCTTAGGTAAACTAAATGTCCATGCATAATCTAAGGGTGGGCCAATCAGTTAACTTTAAAGAAGAGCTGATATTAGAGAAAAATCAGGTTAGTCATCTCTGCTTTCTTAACATACTGGAATTAATTGGTCCAATGAGGGGAAAAATAATTTAGTCAAGTGGTACTATTTCCAATAAAGGCAAGAATCAAATGGGAATAATTAAATCTTTAAGATACTTCAAGGCAAACAAATTCAACAATGTTTTTTATTTTCTGCTCAGTTTTTTATGGAGTCATAGGACTTAGAAATAGAGGGACCTTGGAGCTACCTAATCTAATCCCTTCATTTTATAGATGATAAGACTGAGATTTTGATAGCAGACAGACAAAGGGAAAACAAACTGACATAGGCATAGAGTGATCATGCTTAAATATCTTTCTCAAAATCCTTTCAGGATTATGGTACTATTCCTGAATATATATGTAAACGAAATGAAGAAGTGAAAAAAATGCAAGAAGAATATGATAACTATGTGCAGGCAAATCTGAAGAAGGCAGCCATGAAGCGTCTCTCTGATGAGGAGAGGGAGTCAGTGCTTCAAGTGAGTATGGGGAGCATAGATTCACTGCAGCATCTCCAAAACATCCCCGAAATATTCTGGTTCTTCCAGTTTCATTTTTGAACGCAGGAAAATATGCAATGGAAACAGTGTCAACTGTTACTTTTTGGAGAGGAAAAGGATAATCATTTATTTGTTTATTGAGTCAAACTGTCGTCTTCAATGTATCCTCTTTCTAGATGTGTCTTGAAGAAATATCATAAATAGATCTTGCCTCATGGATTTATCTTTTTGCTTTCATTCTTACGCTTTTTATTTTTCTAAATAATACCATCCTAGAATTAGTTATTTCTCACTAGATGGAGCTCTATAATAGATCTACAGTATTATGGTAGCTGCACCTAAACAAAACTGTAACATGAAACAGTTTCCCCTTTTTTTTCTCCTACCATGGAATCCAACAGATTTAAAGACTAATCTATGGTAGAACTTTTTGAAAGAAAGACTTTTATGAGGCATATTTAAGTTACAGTGGAACCTTTAGATAAACTTAAGAGAATATTTTTTGTGTTTTGTTTTTTTAGACTTGTGGGTACAGCCTTTATTTCTTCCTCATTTATTTTAGAAGAACCTTAAAATATATCAGTGTAAGCCTATACATATCTAACGTGATCATACATCAACAACAACTTTTTATTTGTAATCTGTACTGCTTGATCTTTTACTCTGAGCATTTTAAGAGATATAATCCATTCCTGGTGATAATATTGAATGGTAACAAGTCTTATAAATAACAACATAAGTAATATCACAAAATAATGCATGCTCACTGCAAATAACCAAGAGATAGTATAAAAGTTTATTGGAGGGGGTTAAGTATAGAGGGCTAATATGAGGCAAGGTTTCATTCATGGAGCATATGGAACTTTAGCTGATCCTTAAAACAAGGTAAGAGTTTAGATTAAGAGAGAGGAAAGGTATTCTAGATGATGGAATAGAAAAGGAAAAAAAAAAAAACAGAGGCCAGAATATCCCTGGCATATTCAGGGAATGGTAAGTGGACCAGTTTGGATAGAGAAGAATGTCAGGGAGGCTCTGATGGCATGAGAAAGGATACTGGACAAGAGCCTAAATATGGATTCAGTGCACCTGGCTTCAAGTCACAATTTTATCAGCTGCATGACCTTGGGCATATTATTTCATGCCTGACAAATCTAGTTTCTTTATTGATTGATAAAATAGTGTTAATAATAATATACTATTGACAGAGTATAGATCAAGGGAGGCCATGCATTTTGCAAATCTCAAACTCACATTAGCATTGACTGTAGCCGTATTGGAGACTGTGGGTGAAGAGGCTGATCAGGCTTTATTGGGAAGGAGCTTGCATCCAAGTTGGAGTTTGCATGTGATGGAGGCAATGGGAGCCACTGGAGATTTTCTGACAGGCTTAGCCAACACACATAAAGCATTACTTTAAGCAAATGAATTGATTAATAATGGGAATGAAATGAAAGGAGGTTTTAAAGTCCAGACAGTCCTCCCATTCTAATGGAGGAGATAATGCATGTGGAAGGTTTCAGCTGCAAGTCAAGTGGAGAAGTTTCATGATCCTTAGAATGAGGCTGCAAAGCAGCTGTTGCTGCACAGGGCTCCCCCATAGGATGATGCTTTGGGGCACTGGGCTGGAAGCAGGGATGGAGACCCTGGGCTGTCTCCATCAGGGTCCGAGGGGGGAAATTGGTATTCTAGGCTATGCTGTCTCCTGCCATTCCCGCAGGGTGCCTTGATTCTCCTCCTAAGCTAGGGTGGGGAAGGAGGGTAGCAGCTGACTGGCCCCTCCTCCACAGGAGCTGCCTTCCTGATAGACGAGTGGGAGGGCTGGACTGGAAGGAGAACCCTTGGTTATTTTTTTGGGGGGGAAGTTGCCCTCATGGCTCTTGTACCTGCCTGTCTGACCATAGGGGTACTTGTTGCTGGTGGTTATGAGAAAAGTGGACTTGCCCTCTATAGGGGTTTCTTCCATCAATTACAGCTGTGAGGTCTGGACTGGAAACAGATCCGGGGTGTGGGGGTTATCACTCTTTCCAGAACTTTTAGGCTCAGGATTTTGGGCTCTCTTCATCAGGATCCAAGAAGAGATGGTGATCAAATGGTGGTGTGTTTGTCTCACTGACCCATCTTGCCTCCTGTCTCTCTCAAAGTTCTTGGCTGCTTTGCCCCGTGTGTGACAGTTAGTTGCATAACATAAATCATACGTACTTATAGACTAATTGTTTCATTAAGTGTTTCATTTGGGATTGATTATACTACTTTTTCCTGTGACATTTTGTGTCATTACCAGTTATTGCTTGTTAGATTTTTGCTCTAATGTTAAGGTGAGAGAATTTTAAATTAGTAGATCAAAAACATTTTTAAGTGCTTGTTCTGTGCCACCTAATGTAATGAGCAATGATATAATATATAAAGATAATGTAATAAAGCAAAAAATGTCAAAAACAGCCCTTGGGAGTAAGGATTCTACTGGGGGAGACAATATGTAAAAAATCTTGATATATGTAAGAAATATATATGCAAATATGTGAAGGTAATAGGAAAGGGTTCTGGGAAGACCAGAAAAAGCCTCCTTTCATATGAGCCTTGAAGAAAGACAGAGAAATAAGAGGTTGAGGCAATGAGGAAAATTGCTGCAGCCACAAGATGGGAGGAGGGGTATCTCATGTTTTAGGAACTACAGGTAGGCCAGACTAGCTGAATAGTAGTTATGTCTGGAGGACAATGAGACATAAACGGGGATAAAAAGGGGATTTTAAAAGTTTGGGGAGGAACCAAGTGGTGAAGAGCTTTAAAGACTAAACACAAGATTTTATATTTGATTTTGAAAGTCATAATCAACCATCAGAGCTCATTAAGCAGGGGTAATATGGACAGACCCATGCTTTAGAAAAGTTACCATGGTAGTTGATAAGAAAGTGGGATTGAAGTGGGAGGAGATTCAAGTAAAGAGATCAATCAGAAAGCTACTGTGGTATTTCAGGCCTGAGCTAGAAACAACACTATTTGGCACTAGATTGGACATGTGGGATTAACGAGAATGAGGAGTCGGGGATGATGCTGACGTTGCAGCCCTGGGTATTCTGACAATGGTGGTTCCTTTAACAATGATAGGGAACTCCTGAAGATGTAAAGGTTTGAAAGGAGACACTGACTTCTGGTTTAGACATGTTGAGTTTAAGATGTTTTGGGGACATCCAGTTTGGGATACCCATGAAGTATTTGGAGATGCATTACTATTACTATTACTCTCAGCACAGAGAGGAGTGCTACATATGCAGATCTGGGAATCATTGCTGTAGAAATGATCATGGTATGCATGGGAGCTAATGAGATCAGCAAGAGAGACAGTAGAGAGCAAGAGAAGTGGGTCTGGGACACAGCCTTACAGGGCACCCACAGTTAGAATCAGCAAAGGAGATTGAGAAGCATTTGGACACAGATGAGGGGCACCAGGAGAGAGCAATGCCCCCAGAAAGCTGGGAAGGAAGGAGCATCCCAAAGTAGGTAATTTACAGTGGCAATGCTACGAGAAGTCCAAAGGGGTCGGGATTTTTTAAAAAAGCATTCAATTTGGCCCTTAACAAGTCAGAAAATTTTAGAGTGAGCAGTTTCAGCTAAATGATGAAATAGGAAGCTATGTTAAAGAAGTTGTAGAAATTGAAAACTCCAAGTACACATAGCTTTTTCCAGGGGTTTCACTAAACTAGAGATATAAGGAGATAGCTGGAGGACATGGTAAGACAAAGTGAAGTTGGGGGGCAGAAGTTAGGTTTATTTTTTTAATATCAAGGATGAAGACATGGAACATGAGAATCTGCTAGTAGATAAGGAAAGATATGAAGAAGTGGCATTAGAATTACTAGATTTTAATATGAAGAGAGAATTTGGGATAGGTTGGGATCAAGGTTATGTGCAATGGGGTTGGCTTGGATAAGCATCATCTGACACCAGACTGAAGGAGGAGATAGTCAAGGAAGATGTCAGACAGAGTGAAAGGAGACAAAGAGCAGGAGCAAAGGGGAAATACTTGGCTAAAAATCACAATTTTAGGGGTGAAGTGTTAGGCAGGGTCTTCAGCTGATAAGGGAAGGTACTCATTTGGAGGAGAGATGGTTTGGAAAATGAAATATTGATTCAAGAAGGAATTGAAGTTTTTCTTTGGTTCAGTGAGGGCCTAGTTAAGATTGGATAATAGAAATTTGTAATGGTTCCAGTCAGTAACAGTTTCATGATTTCCTCCAGCTGCTCTAGGAGCAAAAGAGGTAGATTAAATTGTCATTATGACCAAAAAATATAATTTCTTTTCAGTGTGTTTTTCATATGCAGAAATTTGGTCTCTACAATGTTCAAGTCCCATCTTCACTAAATGGTAATAAAGGGAAGCTGAAAATTTTATTGTAGTCTCCTAAAATGTAAATCCATGAAATTACTCGGAAATTAGGGACTATGGTTCACTTTTGACTAAGTCAGCTCAGTTTTTCTGCATTTTTCAGGTGAGAGAATATTTCAGAGAGAATGTTCTCCCTTGAAGTAGAACGAAACCACACACACACACACACACACACACACACACACACACACACCCCACTCTGAATCCTCCACAATATGCCATTATGTTTCTCCTGCAAGTGAATTATAGCCCTACAGCTACTGCAATCTAATGTGACCACTGACAAAGGAGCTTTATTATATCTGCCTTAAAATAGTTATAATAAAACTCCAATTATGTTGATGCCTAGAGATAAATGTGAGAGTCATCACAAAAACATAGCCACTAGTCTTGTAAACCCCTAACAAAACTTTGAATTGGTCTCCCTTTTGGGGTTATAGCCCTTCAAACACTTGGTTCCATGTCTTATGGAGGTCTTTCCATTTGTGGCATCTCTCTCTACAATTTATGTCACTTACTTTGAAATGTTTTGAAAAAAACAATAATTCTTTTTATATACATATATATAATAAATATAATATATATAATACATATGCTTTTATACACACACACACACACACACACATATACATTCCCCAACACATACCTAACCTTACACTCCCTAAGGGCACCTGTGCAGCTCTTTGGCCACATGACCAGTCCACCTTCTCTTTTTGCCACACAATCATTTGATCACATCCTTTACTCCTTCCTGTTCTTTGTAGGTTCTTATTAGTTATATATTGTAACTTTCCAGCATTCATTTTTCTATTACCATCTATGTGGAGTCTGTTTTTACTTCTTCAACGGCAATGATGTTCCAGATCTTGCTACTATAGAAGTTTGGGATCAGTAAAAATGTTGCATTCTCCAGAATAATTTTGCACACTATCTTCTTCCCTTTCCCCTCTAGAATCAATTCCTTATTCACAAGTGTTGTCTGTCCCATATATAGAAAAAATTCTTAACTTGCTTTGTTTCATGGATCCCTTTGAAAACCTGGTGAAATATAATAGACTCTTCATAAATATGTTTTAAATGCATAAAATAGGATAACAAAACCAATCATATTGAAATGCAGTTATCAAAATAGTAAAAATTTAAAATTCATAAAGCCCAGTTAAAAACCACTTGCATTCAGATGCCAGTTCTGAGCCAGGCTTTTTTCACCTGTTTGGTCTTTGTTTTGTAGGACAGGTCAAATTCCTTAGAGTAATTACAGATTTCTTTCAGGAGAATCTAAAATGTTAGGATTTGATAATGGCATCAGCAAAAAGCATCTTAAAAATCTCATTACCCATAAGGAAAGCTTTCCTTAACCTGTAGTCTAGAGCTTCTCCTTCATAGAGGCAAATACTTTTGCAGAACATGCATCTTTCTGTTTTTCAGAAACCCCCTTTTTATTATCGGATTCCCCCATTTTTATTATCAGATTCAATCTGTCTGCTTTTGTTGTCTCTATTCTTTTTAAAATAACAAATACAGGTAAAGAAAAAGAAAGATGCTTCCATCTGGGACAGTGGGGAAACCATTTGTAAAGAAGAAAGATTGAGAGAGTTTATTGTTTTCAAATGGCAATATTTAGGATCAAGACTCTGTCTTAATGATGTAGAAGGTCAAAGAAACATTCTTTATTATAATTTAGTTTTCTTCTTAGCTTCTGCTTTTAGTATAGAGTTAAATTCAATCTTTATTAAGGCCCTAGTGTGTGAATTATCTTAGGTGCTAGGGATGTGATGATGAAATGGCATAATCCCTGCCCTCTAGTAGTTTACAGTGTTTGTAGTGAAGACATGTACAAAAAAAGCTTTTAATATATGCTAGAATATAAGTACTTATATAAGAAAAGTCCAAAAAGGTTGGTATGAGAGATTCCAAGAGGGAAAGATCACATATATTATGGGTTGGCTTTGTGGAAAAGTAAATCTTAAAGAAAGGGAACTATTTCAATAGTAGAGATTTTTCCAGGGAAAGAGAATGGATTGATTGTTCTTGCCAAGTGTGAGTGAAAGAATTCACAATGGCAAATTTGAAAGAGAGAGTAAAGATTGGGAAGTAAAATTAGCCAAGTTTTGTTAGAACATGAATTTATGAAGGGAGAGAATATCAGATGGCTAGAAAGGCAGAAAGTCAATTTATGGAAGACCTTGACTGCAAGGGTGATGAATATATATTTGATTTTAGAGATGGGGAAGAGAGAAATTTTTGTTGAGGATATTTTAAAAATTGAAATAGTCACTGAATATCCAAACGGAGGTATCCAGTAGACAGTTGTGTAGTTTAGGGAAATGACAGAAGCTTGAAAGAAGATGGAAATGAGAACTGAAGATATGATAGTTCATGGAATATCCAAGTGGGTATGATGGAGGGGGCAAGAGAAGCACACGGACAGATGCTCAGATTTGGGAATGAAAAGAGGAAGACGATCTAGTAAAGGCTACCAAGGAGGAGCAATTGGAGATCTAGAAGAACAACATAGTTTTGTCCCATTTCTGGGAAATGGACTCAGAAAGAGGTGGGGTCAATATTAGTGTCTCCGTGGGGAATTGGTATACTGTAGGCAGCCATAGGAAATAGTGTGGTAGGTCCTTAAATTTTCCAAATATGAAAAGTCCGCAGGAAGAACTCTTAAAGGGAATTTATTTAATATAACCTTTAGCATATTTCATATATTGTTAAGCATGGGCATTTATATTAAGTTTTCCAATATTACTGAAATCCTCTTCTTCTCACTTTGGACTTCTTTCCATTTTGGTTTTACTTTTCCCTCATATTCTCACTGACTTAAATGAATAAATTCTGTCATCTGAGGGACTACTAGTTCTATTCCTCTTCCTTCAGTCTTTTCTATTTTCCTATCGAATTAATTTAAATCTGAAACGAAATTGTTGAGATCTTATGGTATTCCACAAACATGTGATGTTTCTGAAATTTGTAATTTAAGAAGCCATTTGGAAAATCTGTTGAGCTTTTGATAATATCTTAAAACCTTAATAAATCACTATCCCATTTTCTAAGCAGTATTTAAAATTCTGTGCTTCTTTATTTATACTTCTATGCAAATAAATATATGTATTGATCTATCATAAGCTGTAAAATATATTTATGTATTATGTAAAATAAGTTCAGATGGTATTTGAAAAATCAGTTTTATATGGGGCCCCATTAAAGATCTGTAACACAAAATTATATATCTATATGTATATATCACATTTATATATACACATATCCTATGTTATATATTCACATACATACATATAAAGAAAAAGAAATTCTAGCTCCTAAGAGATCCATAGCTTTGAGTTTACTGAGTTTTGTGAATGAAAAATACTAGAATATTAAATTAGCATGTGTATTACCACTAATAATATTTAAATCACTGTAAAATGATTTTAAGAAAGTAAATTTAAATCTCTTAGTATGGTAAAAGCCCTATTCTTTGGGCACAATATATTATATCCCAGAAAATTGAATTTTGGCTTTAGTTTAAAAATTAATCTCATCCTACAGGTAGAAAAAATAAATATTTTTTATGAGCTAGTAAAATTTTTAAAGAAATGAAGCCAACTTTGGAAATATAGCATTTCAGTTCAGAGATCTATTTGCAAATATCAATTCTAAGCATTTTGAAATATTTTTGTTTTAAAATAAGTTACATACTAAACTATTATTTTATGTTATTTCTAGTTTTAGATATATGCGTTTGATTGACAGTTTTTAAAGTAGTTTTATTAAAAAATATAGCAAATAAATATTCCCAATGGGAGTTGAACATATATCCAAGGACAAAAATTGGCCCTTATGCAGTATATTTGTTACTATTGTCAAGGACTTGATAAAAACATATGAAGTGGTTTTCTTTTTAGTGTTCTTATCAGTTTCCTTTGCATTTCATAAATTTACAGGGCCTGAAAAAAAACTGGGAAGAGGTACATAGGGAATTCCAATCCCTTTCTGTATTTATCGACTCCCTACCAAAAAAGATCCGCAAGCAAAAACTGGAAGCAGAGATGAAACAACTGGAACATGACATTGGTGTAATTGAAAAGCATAAAGTCATATATATTGCCAATAAGTAATGAAGAATTGGTAGAATATAATTGTCTTAAGATCACAAGATGGAAAAAAATAAAATGAAATGCTAACTTGCTACTCAAAGGAAGAACAACAGTATTAAAAGAACAAAGCCGTAGACTTAAAATAATTATTCTTAAGTAATATATAAAGAATAATGTGAATTGTTCACTTTTATGAAATTTTTTTTACCAGTGTGAGGATTTCCAAATATGAACAAATTAAATTTTGATGTTCTTTTTACCTGTTCTGGAGTTTTGCATCATTGATATTCCTCTATTTTAAGCAAGTTGTCTGTGTAAAAATGATGAATAATTTCTTTATATTGAGAAAGTCTTAGTACTCTTGCCTTCATGTAGATTTCATGCCAAAGTTATTTTAAAAGACATAATGTAACTTTGTTAATAGTGTCATCTCTCTCTCTATCTTTCTCTCTTTCTCTCTCCCTCCATTCCTTACCCTACAAATATTGTGCAAAGAACACATTTATTTTGAAAATGTAAGAGATTTAGGGCAAAAACATACACTCCCTTACCCCTCTAAACAGACTTCCAATTTTAAAATCAATTGTCTGTGTCTCACTATCGAAGTGAACAGAGCACATAATATAGTAGAAAGGCACCGGACTAAATAGTAAAAGATTTGTGTCCTAAGCCTGATCCTGGGACTGACTAGCCAGGTAGCCTTCAGCAAATCAAGTCTTGACACTCTAGAGTCATTTTTTTCATAAAATAAAAATAATTACCTATGCCACAGAGTAGTTGTGGTTGTGAGTGTAAAATGAGAAAATGTATTTTAAATGCTGCATCATTCCCAAGTTGTCTTTGTCATCTGTGACTTTTCTGATTTCTTCCTTAGGTAAATAGCATTACTATACCATATTGAAAGTTTTTTTATTTGGGAGTGAAAGAAGGGGAAGGAATGAGAGAAGAGAATGGATTTCCATTTAATAGTATGACATTAAAGATCAAGGAAGATGCTTAAACAAAGAGAACATCAGACTTCTTGCTGTACTTTATAAAATAGTGTACTTTTTATGGATTACATTCTATTATTCATATCACATATTCACATGAAAATTGAATATTAGTTTATTATTACTTTTTCTTTCCCTCCATTTTCAAGCTCTTTACAAATGGAAATTCACTTTCTTTCAGCTGTCTAATGGAGGTCTTCAAGCACAATATGTTCAGAATTAGAAAGGAACTCAGGGCCATCTTGTTCTAGCTGTATCTGAATTTAGAATCTTGAAGATCTCTAATGGGATCTGGAGGAGGGGAAGGTAAGACAAAGTTCTATATCTCTTGAAGCAGGACATTCCATTTTTGAATAACTAATTATTAGGCTTCTTATTTCAAAGATTTTTTTAATGGATTATATCTCTGGGAAGTAGGATATGAAAAGAAAAAAAGGAAGCAGGAAAATACCTATTCTATTAGGTACAATAGGGTTATGGGCTTGTTTCAATTTCATTTTTAGTTATGAGAATCCGTCCTCTCAGACATACATTCAGTCTCATTGCTTTTAGGATTTTCTTGGCTACAAATGTAAGATCCCTGTCTTGAAATTAAGGTAACATGTCTAGCTGTTGGAGATCTACTACACTTTTTCATATCTCCAGATAAATGTCCTGTGTCTGATGAAGAAGAGAGAGACAGAGAATTTCAAATAGCCAATGGCTTTATATCAGTCATGGTTGCAAATATCTGAAAGATATTTATGTGGAAAGGAGGTCAAATATATGTTTTTCTTTTTAACTACAACTACAGTCAGTATTTAGAGGACTGAGAATATTATTTACATGGAGTAACTACAATGAAATTACTTATTTTAAACATACACACACACTCACAAACGTATCCCCAGAACTTAACCTAATGAATTAACTTTCTTTAAAGCAGTCACCTTATCCGACTACTCATCCCAGTGATGCTGTCATTATTCAATCATTTTTTTATTCATTTCCTCTTTGGAAACTACAGTCTTTGGAAAGTCCAATGCAAAGCACAATATCTGGCGAGTAACAGGCACTCAATAAATTCTTATTGATTAACTGACTGCCCTCCATGAAGACCAATCATTGCCCTCTGAAAGTGGATTTGATTTTTTAGGCAGCCAAAAGCCATCCACAATTAAATCTCAATTCAATAATTACTAACCTAATTTGTACAAGGAACCATCCTAAATGTTGGTGATAAAAATGAGGCCATCTGATGGTCAAGCCAAGCAAAATGTTAAGTGAAGTAATAAAAGCAGAGGTAACTTTATGCAATGTGTGATTTAATGCTTCTAAACCGGCAACACGTCTTCCCATTCTGTGTGATTCTCGTCCATGTCATCCCATAAATCCTCCAAAAGTGAACCTCTTGCCTCTATATGTTGTTTTTCATGAAATGAAGCATACAGTTTGAAACATCACTTATCCCTCAATTGGAATACATAACTGGCCCACTTTCCATTTTGTTCTCCATATCTCTGGTGCTTATTTGGAACAATGCCCAAAAGGGAAATCAAACTCATACTCTTTGATCCAGCAATGTCACTAATAGGTCTGTATCCCAAAGAGACCATTACAAAGGGGGAAAGAGCCACATATACAAAAATATAGCAGCTCTTTTTGTGGTGACAAAGAATCAGAAATGGAGGCAATGCCCATCAAATGGAGAATGGCTGAACAATTCAATATTCAGCTTTTTTTTGTGCTATCTGAATGTAATGGGAGGCTATTGTGCTATAAGAAATGATGGTGGATTTCAGAAAATCCTGGAAATACCTACATGAATTGATGCGGAATGAAGTGAGCAAAACCAGGGAAACAATTATAGATAGTAATCGCAATATTGTGTGATGATCAACTATGATTGACTTATCTCTTCTCAGCCATATAATGATCCAAAACAATTCCAAAGGACTCATGGAAAATGCCGTCTGCATCCAGAGAAAGAACAATGGAGTCTGAATGCAGATCAAAGCATAATATTTTCAATTTTCAGGGAGAGTTTTGTGACTGTTCACTTTTTTCTGTTTCTTCTATCACAATATGACTAATGTGGAAATGTTTCCATGACTGCATATGTATAACCTATGTTACATTGTTTGCTGTCTTGGAAAGGAGTATGGGAGAAAATGGAACTCAAAATCTTATGAAACTATGATTTTCTTTACATGTAGTTAGAAAAAATAAAATACTATTTACAAAAAAAATCAACTCTGATACTTGTCTTGCACAATTTTCTCCTGGAAACAATGTCTACCAAAGCCTGTGATGTGCCTTTTCATTGTCCTTTGAGTGAACTTTAATTCTTTGGATTCTCTGCTGTTCCATAACCTACAGCCATACAATATCGCCAAAAGAATATTTTTGATGGACTTGTGTCAAGAGTTTGGAATTACTAAAACACTATACAATTTTCTAAAGTCCAAGGTAGCCTGCTCTCCAATACCGATTCCTTTCCCAGTTAATTGTCCATCGTTGGCATCTATATATATCTATATTGATCAAAGACTCTATAGATCTGATTACCTATCTAAATCTTTTTAATCTATATGATATTTCTGTGTGAATAAGTTAGGATTCTTTTAACTAATTAGGGAACTCATTCAAGATATTCCCAATATTGATAAAAAAAATTTGAGACCTGATAAAAATAAAATGTCATCTGCATATAAGAACATCTGGATATCTTCATCAGTTGTAAGAAATCCCTTTTTCATTTGGATTCTGAGTGGGATATTGACAGGGTCAAATGCTTTTAATAAACACACTTCTTGTTTTATTTCTTATTTGATATTAATAATTAGGCATCAAAAAGGTCAATTATACTTTCAAGGAAACTTATATGATCCTAATATCTCTATGTTGCTATGTTACCATAATGATTAATCTTAGGAGGGATCACACACTCCTTCATTAGTAAGGCTGGTGAAGCCCATGGACCTCTTTCCAGAATAATGTTTTTGGATGCATAAAATAGCAGGATTACAGAGAAAATTATATGATAAAAAATATATAAAACATATTTCTTGTAAAGAAATAAAGATGATTTTTTTCCTCATCCAAGTTTGTGAACTTACTAAAATCTTTGCATGAACTACATGAAAGAAAAGTTTTTACATCTTTTCCATTCATTTGTGGACTATACAGATGTAGTCTTCATCATTTGACAGAGTCAAAAGACGACTTGGTCTGCTTTTATACCTTGATAAAGGATGTCCTTCCTACATTTGTAGAAATATTCTCCTGAAGATTTTAGAGAGATTGGAAAGTAAATATATAGATTGGTATTACTGGTATCTTCTAAGTTGCCTCTTTTTTCAGCAATAATGGAGTTTGTAGTTTGTTCTCCAAGCATTTTATATCTTCCTCTGTTTCATAAAGATCTATTCTTTAATGTCCTCAAAACTTGTTTCTAGCATGCATCTCTCCCTGTGACTGGGCCAGCTTTTTATTTTCTTTTGAGCCATCTCCACTTCTCCATACATCTATACACTTATTGCTGAAGATCATTTTAGAAACTTCAGTTGGTCTTTTCTATCCTTCATCCCTTTTATTGTCCTTCTATTTCATCCTTCAATGGTGTCGGGATATCTGGTTTAATTGGGTCTTTTGATTAACTTTCTAGAAGTTTGATTTTCCCTCCTATACTTCTCACTATTTGAAACAATGATATTGCTTCTTAAGATTTTAAACATGCTCATACTCTAGAGCAGTGTTGCCCTTGGCTGCCACATCTCTCTCTTTGGCAAAGAGATCACATGTGTTTGGGCTGATGCAGTTTCTAGTCTCTTTTGGTCTCCTCTTTGTGCTAATTGATTTACATAAATTAAGCTTCCTTTTTAAATTATGCTAGTCTCTGCCAATGTCTGCTCTTTTACCCATTTCTCCATCTTTCATCATCAATAGCTTTTAAATATACATAGGGTGGGAATTACCTCAATTGTGCAGTGTCATTTATATTGCATCTTATATGTATGTATACATAAATAACATATCATATTCTAATTTTCTGTTGGTTAATATCTGCCATAAAAAGCTAATTGTACACAGCCAGCTGATTTGGAAATAAGTTCCATATCATTAAACAGTTGTTGCTTCTGTATTAGGATATACTCAGTTTCATTATTGTAATATTATTTGAGTGTTCAGCATATGTAATGACTCCCCATTCTCTTTTTGAAAAAAAGTTTTTAATCATATAGGAATAAGGGTTCTTTCTATAATCTACAGGATTGAGCCCTTCTTATTTCTTAAACCCAAATCATATTGTCCAACATATTCTTCACCATTTTCTCCTTTGTTCATTAAAGTTAGTATTAATAAATAAAGTATAAGTATATATTGGTTTGAAAGGTCTTATTGAGTTCTTCACAGAATTTTTCTTCTTAACTTTCTCAATAGATGATGTTGCATAGACTGAAATTATCTTTCCAGTCTTATTTTTGCATTGTGAGTCAAATGACCAAATGGCCCACAAAATAACATTTCTTATTGTATTTGGACATACCATAAACCAATTCCATGGAGACTCTTAGGAGAACCTATGAGTCAACTTTCTTTTGCCTGCTGATATCAAAAAGGTCAAAGTTGATTTGCTTCAGTTTCTCCAATAGTAATTCAACTTTTTGGTCACTGAAAATAAAGTTCACATTTGGATTACCAATTTGTGTGTATGTGTATGTATTTTGAACCAGACTTGTGATTTCGTTGTTACTTTGAACCTCTAGTGAGAAAGCATTTTTTTTTAACCAATGCAGATTAGCACAAATTCTAATATTTAAAGTCTTCATGCGTTGTCTGGGGGACTGAAAGGTTAAATAATTTTTCTAGGATTAGACAAAAAATATATCAGAGAAAGAAGCAGAAATGATATCTTGGGTTTTAAAGTTGTCTTTCTATCTGCCGTATAATGCTGTCTCTCAAGATTTTAGTTGCCTTAAAAAATCTGTAGCTCTGAATATCCTCTGCTCTCTTTTCCAAGATTTTGCCACTGTCTCTGCAAAAATTAAAGGACAAGATAATGCTGAAGATTGGTTTGTGTTTTCATTTTATGGATTGTCATAGTCAAAGGACTTATTACCACTAGTGCCAGCCCACTAGAGACGAGTATTTCAGTACTCACCTAGGCTAGCCCTCAGAAAGCAGACACAGTGTGTTGGCCAGAGAGAACTTGAAGCCTTTCCACCACAAGGGAACCTGCCAAAGCTCTGATTCTGCTGGCATTCATCCATTCCACAATGAAACATCAGAGTAAGACTTTGCGGAGGGTCTGATTGGTGCTACTCTGTAATTGCCAGTCTGCTCCTTTACCCAACTGAGTCTCTTAAAAAGCACCTAAAAGAAAAAAAGGGAATTGTCTTAGTTCCATCGATTTCCTTTCCCTACTAAGGCAAAAAGTGGTTATTTCAGTCTTGTGTAAGTTCCCCACCCTTAAGCAGCTCTATTATGGAGCAACTCAGAGTTTCTTTTTTCTTTTTCCATTTTTGGCTTTAGAAGGTAGCTGACTATTCTTCTGGACAAGTCTCTTGTTTTATAAAGCCAACAGGCACAAACTTTGGACCTCAAATAACCTAGAAGGTCACATATGGTTTCAGCTGCACAGTCCCTAAAAAAACAAACACATAGTCTCTTCTTTCTCCTTCCCTCTTTCTTCCCCCTCTTTTCCTCTTTTTTCTCTCTCCTTTCTTTTTTTCCTCCTTTCCTCCCTCCTTTTTTCTTTCTCTTCCCTCCCCTAGATTTTCCTTAACATTGATATGGCAGAAGCACTGCAACCTAGTGACACACTTCCTGGCACTCATATTATTGTCATATAGACATGATTGGGTAAAGACTGCAAAAGAATAAATCTTGGCTCCATAATGTAACATGATTGTAGAACTTGGATCACTAACTAACTACATCATCCAACTGCTTCAGCAATTGTGTAGTTCTGTAACACACCCAAAGTTAATGCATTACCCTAACACACCCATTAGAGGATCAAAATACAGTAGTGAATCCTGAGAGATTGTTGTTCATTCTAAGTACATTTTTATGATAATTATAATTTTAAAAATTTCCAGCATTGAAGTTAGGTTCTAACTTTTTAAAAAATCTTTGATTAATCTAGTACCAAAAACAAGTAGTTGATGACTTACTTTATAGTCTTTTTAAAGAGTGTGATAGAATTGTAAAGTGATCTAAAAATAAAAATGCAAGCAAATTGACTTATTATAATTTTGATATCTCATTAACAAGTATAGGCATATGTAATTTTATTGTGTATCAATTTATTGCTCTTCACAGATTTTGCATTTTTTATAAATTAAAGGTTTGTCAATCCTATGTTGATCAAGTTTCTTGGGGCCATTTTTCCAACAGCATGTGCTCACATAGTTTCTCTATGTCACATTTTGGTAATTTTGTCAATATTTCAAACTTTTTCATTATTATTATATTTGTTATGGTGATCTGTGATCAGTAATTGTTTCTGTTACTATTATAACAGCAAACTGTACCCATATGAATAAGACAAGTGAACTTATGTGATAAATCTGGGATATGTTCTAACTGCTCCACTGACTTGCCATTCCCCATCTTTTTCTCTCTCTTTGAATATCCCTATTCCCTAAGGCAAAATTATTTAAACTAAGCCAACTAATAGCCCCACAATGACTTCTAAGTCTTCAAGTGAAAGAAAAAGTTGACCCACAAGGCTAACTTCACTGTTGTCTTGTTTTAAAAAACAGTCCAGAACACCCCAATCTTAAGCATCCTTGATCAGTCAGTAAACATCAACATTGAGGCAAAACTCTCCATCAGCAAAAAGATTGTGAATCATTGAAAACTCAAATGATAAACATGTTTTAGTAATAGAGTATTTTAATTAAGGTAGGTGCTTTTTTGGACATAAAACTATTGCACATTTAATAGACTATAGTTTAGTGTAAACATAATTTTTATATGTACTGAGAGACCAAAAAAATTCATGTGAATCACTTTATTGCAATATTTACTTTATTGCAGTTGTCTGGAACCAAACTCACAATATCTCCATGGTATGCCTATATTATTTTTTTTTCTTGGAGTTTTGGTATTATCACTCAAATATGTGAAACAGGAGCAAGAGAAAAATATTGCTAATATAGGTTCATTTTATAATATTTCAAAGTATTTTTAAAGCTTCAGGCACACTATTTCAGATGAAATGAATTCACTGTTTCATGAATAGGCTGAGAGATAAAAGGTCTTTTGATTATCACCATCTTATTTAATGCAGTTATGGGAGATCAGGGAATGAATGTTATATTGATTTTGAAGAACTATAACTCTTCTTTCACCTTTGTATAATTCAGCAGGTTTCAGTTTGAAGAATTTTAAGAATTAACAATGAAAATTCCACTATGAAAGATGAAAGTCAAGAGCACAATCCCCTAGAAAAATACCAGACAAGGAGGAAGTGGGAGCATTTCAGGAGCAGAACAGGTGGAGACTAGGCAGGAGCAAAATCAATCCAAAAAGAGATAGGAGGAGAAAGCCAGATAACGAGCTGGAGACCAGGTAGACAATCAGGTAGGGCCAGGAGTAGGGCCAGGAGCACCATGTCTGTAGCTGATGAAAATGAATCCTCCTTCTCTTGGGTAATAGAGACTAAAGAAGTGAAAGAAAAGATAGTGCTCCCTATAAGACAAGTTCAAGAAATGGGCAGCAACTAATGGAGAATTAATGCTTGAAGAAGTTAATACCTGATTCATTCTATATTTTTGTAGTTATTCTATTTCAATGAATGCTTTTGCTTTGATTATGTAGCCGCTGAATTTGACTTGGTAAAAGGAATAGTTTTAAACTGTCAGTTATCATGACAGTACTGGGGAGAGGGTTGGGTTGTACATAAAAGGGAATACAATTACAAGGGACCCTGGGGGTCTAAACTGAAATTTAAGATTCTTTTAAAAATTAATTTCTTCTAAAATCAAAACATCATGAACTTATGATGGCACTGGAGTGTTGGAAACTCCCTCATTGAATGAGTCGGTATCTCACCATATTAAAGAGATGCCCGAGATTCAGAAAGGTGAAATGTCTTACCATATGGTCTACATGGCAATAAGTGTCAGGTGGATAATGGAACTAAAGTCTTTACGAATCCAACTTCTGCACTCAGTCCATTTTGCTCTGCTGCTGCCTCTCCTAAAATCCAGATCACAATTTGAGTTGATCAGTGCTCTGGATAATAACATCATCATTATTCAAACCCATTATAAGGCAATAATGGATGATCTTTATTTGCAAATTAACATTTTCCAGGGCAGCCCCTGTGTATTTTAACATAATAAAATTCAAATTTATAGTTGCATGTCCCCTACACATAATTTACTTATCTCCTCTTTGGATAACATTCTCTCTTTCCTCTGTCCTCTGCCTCCCCCGCCCCGACATACACACACTTTTGCTCCTCTTTGGCAATTCATCTTCTTTGTGGCTTTTAAAAGCTGGCCCCAAATCCAGTTTACCGTGGACGAGTTCCACTAGCTGATCAGCCCCTGTTAACACTTCAGTTCCATAATCTCCTCAGTACAGATGCTCTGCTCTCGGGCCATCTAAGTGCCAGATTAAGGCTCCCACCCCCACAGGACATACCTTGCTTACTCCAGCGCCTTCTCCAGTCTTTTAGGGCCAAGGAAGCTTATCACCCACTTTTTGACTTATAGGACCTCATAAGACTTCCCCATGGTTAGCCTGCCTGCCCATTGCTGACCACTGCATCTTCTACTCCCTCCCCTCAAAAAACCTTTCCTAGCAATCAAGGAACCACCACATCCTAACCAGGTTACTATATATCCCTTTGCTCCTGTCTGTTGTCCACTGTGAGGTGATCTCCTGGGGTTTCTCCGGATACAATATCATGTTGGACCTCATGGGAATATATTGAATAATCTAATCACACACCCAACAGACTTTTCTCTAAGCATTGACACTGTCTAAGCTCACTCCCCAACTGTTAGCTACTTTTAGCTCTTTGTTCTCTCTTTACCCTCATGATTCAGAATTTTCTTCCCTATTATTACTGTATAAACCCCACTCTGCATCCCTAGTTGATCATTCCCTTACTCCCTTCCATCTCTTCCCCATATTACCAATACTCTCCTTCAGATCTCCAATCCCACCCACCAAAGTCTCTGGAATGCCTCTTTTTTATTCTTGAACCCCTTTTCCCCAGCTTTCCCATATTCTACCAATCACTGAAGCCTTTGTCCCTCCTGATAACAGTACTTTGCACTTATTCTTTCCAGTCTTAGCTTCAAAACCTTGATCAAAAATTTTAAAAAGATCAAAATCTTGACCCTTCTTACTTTTCTAGGAATTCATCTGTTTATATCATCAATGTACCTAGTTATTTACATGTTTCCATTATTTGCATATGAGCTCCTTGAGAGGAAAGGCTATTTTTACCTTCCTTTGAATTTCCATCTTTTAGTTCAATATCTAGTACATATTAAGCATTTAATAAATGTTTGCAAAATGCTGATCTCCAGATTGTTACAGACTATTGGATTTATTTTTTTCTCAACTATAAGTTCATAAGTTAGAATCCTCCCTGACAGTGTCTATTAAATTCTCAGAATAAAGGCAAGGGTAATGCCATCGTGCAAAATCAGACCCATGTGGTAAAGTTAAGTTCATCATTCTGAAAAATTCCCTCCAGTTGTTTCAGTTCAGGGAGATTTTTGCCTCCCCTGTTGAACTTCAAATTTTTATGTCGTTTATATTTTATTTATATATCCCCAAATTGCTTATGATTTGAAGGAATTCTGAGCATGGAGGGCTAGCTTAGGACCTTCATGGGAGACAAGATGATGATTCTGCAGAAGCTAGTAGGAATTTTAATATATAAATCTTTGAATTGAATACAGTAGACTTTTAATTTACATTTTAAGGGCAAGGAATTTGAATGATTACTTCCTTGATTTATAGAATCCAAGTATACTTATACACATGTATGTGTATATGTGTGACTGGTCAAAAAACCAAATGTTCTATACATATACACTCCCTACTTTCCTCTACTATTCAAGCTTACCTAAATAGTAGGGTAAATTCACTGGGAGTTTTAATGGAAAATTACCAAGTTACAGATTATTGAAGGAAAAATTAATTTTACAAATCAACTAGAGAATTTAGAAAGGCACATACAATAATGCTTTTCACAGCTGCACGTGCACTGGCAAAGATATTTGACCATTCAGTTAACACATGCTTGCTGGAACTTAATTTATTAGAATTTTTATTTTTATTCAGATCAAAACCAATTAAGTAAATTTGGAAGATGGAGCTTGTAGTATATTACATAGTCTATATGCAGGTATCTTCATGTCAGAATCAGAGATGGTGATGATGATCCAGGCTTTAACCTTGAAAAGGGAAATGAGTCTGGGAAAAGGCAATATGGCAACAGGATATGAGACATGGAAGCATGGCAGGGATCAAGAACAGGGCTTTCACAAAGAGTTTGTGCTCTGCTATTTCAGTGTCCTAAGGCAGTAATTACTGTATATCCTCAATTCTGTGTCACAAGCAATGCATCTGTGTTGGTGAGTGAAAGAACATGTAAAAAGTAAAACACAAATTATAATAAATTCCTCTGAGAAATTTAAGATTTTGTTAAAGTAGTATTTAAATTAAAAACTTCTGTTCCACCAGAGATTATAAATATGAAGAATTCAGAAATTCATGGAAAGATATACGAACTAATGGAGAATGAAGTAAACAGAACCAGGAAAAAAATACAATGACTACAAGAATATAAACAGAATCAAATACCATATAATTAAAATGATCAGATTTAGAACTAAAGAAGAATTTTAAAAATATGTATATCTTACTTTCTGCACAGTTGAGGTGATAAGCTATGGATGGGGAATATTAGATATATTCCCAGTGTTGGTTTTGCTGAATTATTTTTTCTCTCATATATTTATTGCAAGGGATGGTTCATTAGGTTGGGGAGGCTAAGAGATACATTCAGAAATTAATAAAGTGTCAAAAATGATACAAATTTTTAAATTCTTATAAATAAATATCAGTTACACTAGATTGTCCCTAAGCTGCTTTCAATTCTGAGTTATCTACAAAAGAAATGAAAGGAAGAAAACATACCAGAAAGAGAAAATAAGGCAAGCAAAGGTAAAAATAAGAATGAATGGGATTTAATTTTACTTATGTCGACATAGTAAAATTATATCTAGATCACATGGTCTATTTTCATAGTCCAAAGTAGAAATACAGATTGAGAAACAAGGCTTCCAAGATTTAGGAAGCTATTACAAGGCCTAAGTGATGGATCTGTGATTAATGAGTCAGTTTCAAACATGGCTATTTGTGAGTTTTCCCAATTTAAATAAAAGAGCCAATAACACTGAGAATGGTGCTGATCAATGGACAAAATAACGGATCTTGTCAAAAAGACGGGGATTCAAGTGTCTCCTCTGACCCACACTGGTTCTGTTGGCCCAGGCAGATCAGTCAGCCCTTCATTGCTCCCTGGGTTACTCGACAATTCTAAGTCTGTAAATTGTAGAGAAAAGGCTGCTCTTCACTGGAAGAATGTTCTCAGCAGCACCTACTTACACTGATCAAATCCAAAGTCTATTTTTTTATTATAGCTTTTTATTGACAGAACACATGCATGGGTAATTTTTCAACATTGTCCTTTGCAAACACTTCTGTTCCAACTTTTCCCTTCCTTCCCTCCACCCCCTCCCCTAGATGGCAGGCAGTCTTATACATGTTAAACATGTTAAAGTATATCTTAAATACAATATATGTGTACATATGTGTACATTTCTTTTGTTGCACAAGAAAAATTGGATTCAGAAGGTAAAACTAACCTGGGGGAAAAAAACAAAAATGCAAGCAATCCACATTCATTTTCCCATGTTCCTTCTCTGGGTGCAGCTAGTTCTGTTCATCATTGATCAATTGGAACTAAATTGGACCTTCTCATTGCCAAACAGATCCACTTCCATCAGAATTGATCATCATATAGTATTGTTGTTGAGGTATATAATGATCTCCTAGTTCTGCTCATTTCACTCAGCATCAGTTCATGTAAGTCTCTCCAAGCCTCTCTGTATTCCTCCTGCTGGTCATTTCTTACAGAACAAGAATATTCCATAACATTCATATATCACAATTTACCCAGCCATTCTCCAATTAATGGGCATGCATTCACTTTCCAGCTTCTAGCCACTACAAACAGGGCTGCCACAAACATTTTAGCACATACAGGTCCTTTTCCCTTCTTTAGTATCTCTCTGGGATATAAGCCCAGTAGAAACATTGCTGGATCAAAGGGTATGCACAGTTTGATAACTTTTTGAGCATAGTTCCACATTGTTCTCCAGAATGGTTGGATTCGTTCACAATTCCACCAACAATGCATCAGTGTCCCCAGTTTTCCTGCATCCCCTCCAACTTCATCATCATCATTTCCTGTCATCCTAGCCAATCTGACAGGTGTGTAGTGGTATCTCAGAATTGTATTAATTTGCATTTCTCTGATCAATAATGATTTGGAACACTCTTTCATATGAGTAGAAATAGTTTTAATTTCATCATCTGAAAATTGTCTGTTCATATCCTTTGACCATTTATCAATTGGGGAATGGCTTGATTTCTTATAAATTAGAGTCAGTTCTCTATATATTTTGGAATTGGGGCCTTTATCAGAACCTTTAATTGTAAAAATGTTTTCCCAGTTTATTGCTTCCCTTCTAATCTTGTCTGCATTAGTATAGTTTGCACAAAAGCTTTTTAACTTGATATAATCAAAATTTTCTATTTTGTGATCAATAATGATCTCTAGTTCTTCTTTGGTCACAAATTCCTTCTTCCTCCACAAGTCTGAGAGGTAAACTATCCTATGTTCTTCTAATTTATTTATAAGCTCATTCTTTATGCCTAAATCATGAACCCATTTTGATCTTATCTTGGTGTACAGTGTTAAATGTGGGTCCATGCCTAATTTCTGCCATACTAATTTCCATTTTTCCCAACAGTTTTTGTCAAATAGTGAATTCTTATCCCAGAAGTTGGGAGCTTTGGGTTTGTCAAACACTAGACTACTATAGTTATTGAAAAGTCTATTTTTTTAAGTCAACCTATTTTACAAATATTTATAGCCATCTTCAAATAATGGAAAATACAATTTATGAGAGTATTTATGTAAATTGCTCTTATAGTCCAAGGTCAATTCAATTCAACTTATCTGACTGAAGTTCATTTGATCAACATGGCGGTGTTTAATCTGTAGTTTCAATGTTGGTGTGGGAATTTATTTCCTTTTAATAAAAAGGGATTGTTACTATGGAAACTACTGTATAATACTACATAATCACTTTACTTGTGAAAGATGCCTTCCTTTCTTAAGAGAACTTACATGACTTTTTTTTTTTTTTGTCATTTAACAAACGCCTACTTTTCCTCTTTCACCTGATTTGCAAATATTCTAAAACTTTGTTTATAGACAATTGCTAAGGAAAAGCTTCAGGAAATGAGGAATGTTAGTGGGGCTTGCCCTTCACAGCTGCCATGGGTTAGAAGCAAAGGAACACTCAAATGACCTTTGGAAACATGTGATCAATCCCCCTCTAGCAGCATTTCCCCAGATTCTACTTTTCTCCAGGGCCACCCCCATGCATCATGTTTATCCTGTTTGCATGTTGCTATGCAAAGACAGAAAAGGCTTGGCTTTTTTTTTTTTTTAAATAACTATCATATCCATCAAATACATTTCTATAATGGTACAAAAGTTCCACATAAGAATTCTAAAATCCTTTGGGAAAACTAGCTAATAAGAGATGATACAGATTTAAAAACTAACTATACGTTTATTCATATATTACCATATACTCAAGGAATAAGTATATAGAAGAACCAATTCGTACTTTGGGAAAATATTGTTAATTTTGCTAATGCGAATAAAAGTGTGTCATATTGATTTTAATATCTCTCATTATTACTGTCCCATGGACTGTCTCCCTCTCCTCCTTTATTTACTGAAATAAAGAAACATTAACAGGTAAAATAATCTATTGATTGTATTGATCTGAGAAAGTCATACAATCTTTTTGAGGCTCAAATAGATATAATAACACTTATAGGTTTATTGGGAGGACTGAATGACATAATATATATATATATATATATATATATATATATATATATGTAAGTCCTTTACAAATGATAAATATATATGTAAATTTCAACTACCGGTTTTTCATTCTTCTGATTTTTGTCATTGGACTTCTGCTAGAAATGATCCTAAAGAAATCATTATCCAGTTATTACTTTATATTTGTTACTATTTTGTTACATATTATGTAATTGTGTCTGCTGTATAATAAATCATATTACATATACTGATTATATATTATTCATTTTCTATTTGATGATCTATATATTTAATGCATAAGATGAAATATGTATGCCTTTAATAAACAAGATTAAATGCACATGCATTTTATGATCTATTGCATAGGTTAATTAAAATTAAATCTTTTTATATTTGAATTTAAAAATTCTAATTGATTTACTGTAGGATCACTGAAAGCAATTTTAATATAGACAAAAAAAAACAGTAATAATATATCCTTCATTCTGTTCCCACAAGATTTTGTTTTCCTTTGGTAAGTCTCTATAATTTTAAAAGATTTTCCTTCCATGTAACTTGGTGGTTAAAACAGATTAGTTTTATGTCTGTGTAATTGTGAGTCTCTGATAATGGTCTAGTATAGTACATGGTTTAAATTCAAGAGAATAATTTAAGGTTTGTATTTCTGGTATGATAGTTTATCTTCTGCTATTCCAAGTCTGGGAAGATATTATAATAAGTTTCTGCTATATAATTCTAGCCATTAGGTTACATCTCCCTAGTTATTCTGGGGTGCTAAATTCTTACAGCCTGAAGTTTTGTGTTTACTATTTCTCTGTATCATCTGCAATGATCATTGTAATCTGGATTCCTTAAGGATAATCCTGCATTTTGGAGATAATGAACTGGTCCCGAATTACCATCACAACCCTCCATTTTGACAAATAAAACCCACAGGACTCAGTCATTTATTCCACACAAGTGTTTTTTTTTTCTTTTTTTGGTAAACAGATTACTGGCTACATTTATGTCATTCATAGAGGACCTTTTAATACTACTCTTACATTTGAGCTATGTCATAAACTCCACCCAGAGGTACACCTTTGGGGGTTACATTTAGAAATACAGTGGCGTATAACTGTTATTAGAATTAGCTATACACAGAAAGATGATTGCTTTTCCAAACATATTTCTACAGGTTTTTACTTGTCATATGCTTTAAGAATATCTAACAGGATCAATTATGACTGATGTGACTCTTTTCAACAGTGAGATGATTCAGACCAGTTCCAATGATCTTGTAATGAAGAGAGCCATCTATACCATAAAGAGGACTGTGGGAACTGAAGGTGGATCACAACATAATATTTTCACTCTTTTTGTTGTTTGCTTGCATTTTTTTTCTTTCTTGTTTTTTCCCTTTTTGATCTGATTTTTCTTGTGCAGCAAAATTACTATATAAATGTGTTACATATATTAGATTTAACATATATTTTTACCATGTTTAACATATATTGCATTACTTGCCATCTAAGGGAAGGAGGGGGGGAAGGGAGGAAAATTTGGAACAGTAGGTTTTGCAAGAGTCGATGTTGAAAAATTATCCATGCATATGTTTTGAAAATAAAAAGCTTTAATATTTTTTAAGTCAGGAAGATTTAAAAAAAGAATGTCTATCAGTCTTTTTCTTCTTTTTTAACAAAGAAGTATTTATCCACCTATATCTGCTTTAGGGTAATGGGCCCTGCATTTCATTACTATTGCATGGTTTTTGTTTAGATACTTTACAAAGTTATTATAGTGCATTTTACAGTCCCAAAAGTATATATTAAGATTGGTATTGAATGGGTGTTAATTGCTTTAAACTTGTTCCTCCTATTCAGCTTTGATCTCAGCATGCTAGTAAATCTCTTAATGTATTCAGCTGCTGCCTTTGATATTTTTTATGTTGGATGTGTCTTGCCTGGAGGAAACCATGATATTTGTAGTTATCACCCTCATTCTATTAAGTCATATGATGTCAAGAATCAAACTGAAAGGTTTTGACTTCTATATTTACTTGGCATGTATTGAATTTTGTACTGAAAGAGTCCAATTAACATTTTTATATCATTAGAAAAAAATGACATGAGTCAAAAGAGTTGTTTAACATGTTTGTCATTTTCCCCCTAAAGTAACTCCCCTCCTTCCTGTGGAACCATATAGCTTGATGCCATCCATATATATCAAGTGATTAATAAGATATTTTGGTTCAACACCTTTTTTAACCTAGAGCCATATGTACTTCTATTGAAGAGGATGATCATGGATTTACAGTTAAGTGGAACCACGATGGGCTTAGACTAACTTCTTGAAAAATGTCATACTTTATATCTATTTTTCTTGACATTATTGTGTTGATGGCCTGTCTTAAATAAAGAACAGCTCTTCATAAGGACATTAAGTATTCTAGTATTCTCATTTATTTGGGTCTAATTCACATAATCACAGCATATGAATCAACCATGATTAGAGAACTGAGTCAAAAGCTTCACAGTAATCAGCAAAGATAATATAAATATTAGACTGCTTTTAGGCAATTTGTCCATAATTACCAAACCACTAGTAAGTTAGTTGGAACTTTTTGGTAGATCCCTTTTGCTTCTCAACCAATATACTATTTTCTTATAAGTATTTTTATTTCTAGTAATACAAGCTGTGAATTCTTGATACAAAATATCCAAATATGTCCATTGATTAGATTTGAAGCATTTACTGGTATGCTTAATATTATTTTCATTATCATTATAACTATCGTTTTTAATAATTCAGAAAATTTGTGGTTTTTATAAGGGTCAGAATTATAATGTCCTTTACATCCTTTTTTTAAAGTAGAGAATTAAATTCTAATTAATTGCTTATTTGTTAATTTTCTAGTCTGATGATTTTAACAGTGTAGGGATGGAAATCTCTCACTCAGATGGAAATTCCTACCATCCAAATAGACTAGAAAATTATCTATAACTTAAAGTCTTAATTGCACTAAGAATGACTTGCCAATGGGGTTGCAGAACTAATACTATGAAAGTTATGAACCAAGTTCTTCAAGTTCTTCCTTCAAACTTTATATTCCAGTTTTTTTCCCTTTCTCCCCGCCCTTGTCCCCAAGACAACAAGCAATCCATGAGTCAAACATGTACAGCTCTTCTAAACATATTTCCATACTCATCATAATGCACAAGAAAAATCAGATCAAAAGGGAAAAAACAAGACAGTAAAAAGGGAGCAAACAAACAACAGTAAAAAGGTGAAAATACTATGCTTTGATCTACCTTCAGTCTCCATAGCTCTTTCTGTGGATGCAGATGGTACTTTCCATCACAAATCTATTGGAATTGCTTTGAATCATCCCAAGGAATTTTCTTATCTGAGTGTTCACTATAGCAATAAAATCACAGATCCATGCCCTAGTCCTCCATAATCTTGGTGCCTTTCTTTGAACACTACCATCAATTTATCCTGTCTTATCTTGTTTGTTTATTGTTTTGTTCTGTCTTCCCAACTAAAAGACAAGCTCCTAGCAGGCAGGGACTACTTTTTTTACCTTTTTTACCTCTTTATCCCCAGCTCTTAGTATAGGGCCTGAAACATAATAGACTTATAATAAATGTTTGTTGACTTCTCTTACTTGTTGATTATCCTTATTGTATTGGATTTGTTAACAAACTGGTTAAATTGGGTGTGGGCTGGAATGAACAAGGCAGAGACTAGTTGAAGGCCCTCTATGATGTTTATAGCAACTTCATTAACTTTAAGAATGGAATACCCCAAGAATGTTGTATCAAAGATTCAGGGAAAGAAATGACAGAACCATGGAGAATTATCTTCTTCCCAAGCCTGGGATTGGATGGGACCAGTACAATGAAAATTTTAATATACAACAACCCAGAAAGGACATTTATCCCTTAAACATCACAGATGTATGTCCTTTCTTGGTTGTTAGAACATTTTGGGTTGTTTGTGTGAACTTAGGGGAGGAGCCACACTTTTTAGTTATTCCTCATGGAAGATGAGGTACAGCATCCAGAAAGGAAGCCACGAATACACAGTGACTCTGGCCCCCATAGTTCCAGCTATAGTTATCAGAAGGTTGGTCACCAGCTATGCAGGATTAAAATAGTAACTGGATAAATTTTTAAATTACTTCTTGACTCCATCCACAATAGAAAATAAAGATGGAGAGAGAAAGCTGGCTGTCAGTAGGATTTCAGATGAGTACCTGTGCTCAATGAAAGCTACAATTTCTAGGGAGATCTGAGAACAGTAGAATGTCCATAGGATGCACCTTAACACACAGAATGTCTGAACTGGAAAATTGAATCAGAGACTACCTAGGCCAGAAATTCTTAACCAGGACTCTGTGAACTTCTTTTATTGTTGTTTTTAAAAAATATTTTGTTATTAGTATTTCAATATAATTAGTTTTCTTTGTAATCCTATGTATTTTTATTTTATTTTGTAATCCTTTGTCTTTTATTTTGTGTATTTTAAAAACATTCTTCTGAGAAGAGGTCCATAGGCTTCTCCAGACTGTCCAAGGAGTGCGGGCTACAAACAAACTTAAGAATCCCTGATTTAGGCCAACATTCTGATTTGAAAACATAAGAAACTGAAGCTTTCAGAAGCTAAATGACTACTCTGAGGACACATAGGAAGTTAGAGGCAGAGCGGGGAATACAACACGGGTCTCTCAACTCCTGGACTGCTGTACTTTCCATTATTATCAGGCAGTAGATTCGATGTACTTCAAATATAAATGGTAAAGAGGTCTTTAGACTGATGCAGTCAGTGCTTCAGACCTAGGTAGCACTGGGGTTGAGTCCTACCATTTCGTGGTGGGGATGGATAATTCTAAAAGGGAATCCGCACAGATGCTTGAAAAGACTTTCAGTTGGACAACTCCATTGAGGGTTGACTTGGACTTCTCCAGGTCATCTGGTCCAAATGATCCAGGCGGTAGTTCATAAACGATGATGTACCATCTGCTTTTGTTTTCCAAACTCTCTCATTCTTTGTCTACAGGCTCTTCGAGTACTGGTGATAGCAATGGGTCCTTCTGCAACGGCCTTCTGCACAGATGCCCAATGGGTAGGCAGCATTTTCCATGTCGCATCCTGAAAAAAATCTTCCCATCCGGGGTCAGGAGTGCTGCCCCCACTGGGAAGTTATTTTGGGGACCAAAGGCAAACTAGTTGGCTCCTTGGCCCCTGCAGATGAGCTTCCAAATCTGAGCCGGCCCCACAGGCTCCCAGGTGCTTGGGCAGGGAGCCAGGGTAATGGGCACTTGGGGCCTCGACCCTGAGGAACTCTTCTCTGGCTGCAGCAACTGCCCCACATTCTTCTTCAAACACAGCTCAAAACAGTGCAGGGATGATTTAAAGCCAGAAAGGAAGGGGGAGATGAGGATAAGGTCCTTCCTTTTTTAATATCCCCTAAGTAGATATTTCACAAGCATTACAAACGTCTACCTCCATTATCCCTTATTGGATAATTATCCATTATCCAATAAGGGAGCCCCATCATTTCAAAGTTCAGTTCCTTTGGTGATTAGTCACCCCAGCAGGAAGCAAATCCCAAAGCTCTCTTAGGGTTATCCATAAGGAGGAATAAAAACTGACTGTGTAACATGGACTGACCATTGTTAACATATAGAGGAGGAAAATGCATCCCAGAGAAGGTAAGTTATTCAAAGTCATACATGTACTAAGGGACAAAGCAGGCGTTCAAATCTAAGGAGCTTTTTAGACTTTTTTCACTGGACTTTGTTATCACAGCATAACTTAGAGAAAGTCTCTTGGCAAAATATTCATAGGATCATACATTTAGAGCCACAAGGGATTTGAGAGAGCATCTAATTCACTGCACTTCATTTTATGAGAAGGAAACTAAAGCCTAGAAATGAGGCTACTTACCTGAAGTCACACAGGTAATAAGTAGCTGAGGCAGAATTTGGACCCAGATCTTCCCTCTCCAACACCAGCACTCTTCCCACTGTATTATTAGCCTAAAACTAAGTATATGTGAAGCAATCAATATATTTTAAAATGTATTTTATCTTTATAGAGTCTGACCCACACTACAGACATTCAACTGATTTGTGTGATGTACCAGTTTTATATGGAGGACTGAAGCCTCTTTTTTTTTCATTTTCACTCCTGGCATCCTTTAAAGTCGCATCTCTAGAGGTTGTTACCAGCTGCATGTGATGAAAGAGTTTATAGAGATTTCAGGATGTTGAGGAGTTCAACAGCACAAACCAGTTCATTCACACATTATAGCTCCTCTAAGTATATTCAGAATGTGAAGGGGGAGAAGGGAGGCACTGAGGGAGAGGAAAGTCAAGAGTCTCACAGTAAAGAGGGAAAAGAAAAACGAAGAAAACCATACAATCCTCATTTGTTATGACTATGGTTCCCTGCAATAAATACTCTTAGGTGAGAGAGACAGAGACAGAGAAAGAAAGAGACAGAGAGATGATCAGAGAGAGACAGAGACAGAAATAGAAAGATAGAGACAGAATTAGACAGAGACAAAGAGACAGAGAGAGAGAGAGAGAGAGAGAGATGCAGAGAGACAGAGACAAAGAAGCAGAGACAGAAAGACAGATACAGAAACAGAGAGACAGAGACAAAAAGAGGTGGGGAGAAAAACCAAAAGACAGAAAGAAAAAGAAAATCAGAAAGAGATATAAAAAGACAGAGACAAAGAGACAGAGAAAGAGAAAAGCAGACTGACAGAGAGAGAGAAAGATAGAGACTGTCAGAGACACACAGAGACAGAAATAGAAAAAGACAGAGACAGAGACAATGAGAGAGACAGAAAGAGATAAACAGAGAAATAGACAAAAAAAAAAAAAGACCGAGAAAGAGAGACAGAGAGATTTAACCTTCACAAAAACATAAGCCAACATATATTCAATAAGATGAGAAAACTTCCTCCCCCAACCTAAACAATTGTACTGGAAGTAAAATTTTTAGTGACAGAGCACATCCATATGAATGGGACAAAACAGGACAATCCTGCTTTTAAGCTCCATTGGCTCAGCATTGAATCTCCTTCACACCATTCCTAACTCCCTCCCTATGTTTTACTCAAACTACAATGGTCATCCTATTCCTTCCTTATTTTCTACCCTGAAATCCATCCAATTCTGTCCACTTTTCCCCCTACTTTCCAACCAACTCTCTCCACCTCTGTTTAAAATTGCACTGAAGGCATTTATGATTTGTATCTATATATTATTGTAAAATGAATTTATTTAGGTAGAATAATAAAATCATAGATTGAAAGTCAGAATCTCAAAGACCATTTAGGTCAAATCTTTCTTGTAAAAGGAGTACCCAGATCTGAATGCTGGTTGAGTGTCTCCAAATACAGCCTTGTTTTCAACATCAGAATATTTCTCAGCAAACCCCCTTTATAAAGAAAATTACATTTTAAAAAGTTAGATTTTTTATCCTAAAATATTGTAAACTTAAATTTGTTTTAATTAACTATTATTATTATTTTGATTAAATATTAAATTAAGATTTGCAATTATTTTATTATTTATTTTTGAATAAATTATTTTAAAAGATTATCAAAAAAAAGTTGATAACGTCCTTAAATGTTGTCAGGATAATACAATGAATACAAGAGTACAAAATCTTGCCCAAAGAATAAACTCCCTGAAAATTAGAGTGGACCAAAGAGAAGCCAATAAATCTATGAATCAGCAGATAATTTTAAATTTCACTTAAAAGATTGAAAAAAAAGAAAAGAGAATGTAAGGAGGAATATTCCAGTTATAGTAGAGAGCAATGAAAATGTATAAAGTCAGGAGTTAAAGTGTCTAGTTAAAGGAACAGCAAGGAAGGCAGTGTAACTAGATCACAGAATACCAGTAAAATGCAAGAATACTGGAAAAGTGGGGATGGGTCAGGGCAAGTTAGAAAGAGCTTTGAGTGTCAAACTGAGGATTTTATATTTGATTCCAGAGGTAACAGGGAGCCAGTGGAATTTATTGAGTAGAAGGAAAAATATTATCAAATCTATCTTTAGGAAGATGACTTTGGCAACTGAGTGGAAGATTGAAATGGAGAGACAGAGAGAGACATAGATAGAAAGAGAAAGACAGGAAGCAATAGCTCAGATTGAAGTGATAAGGGCCTTCAGTAGGGTGACTACAGAGTGAGAGGGAAAAAGAGGGCATATATGAGAGAGAATGTAAGGGTAAAAGCAACAGATTTTAACAACTGATAACATATGGAGAAATGAGAGAGTATGGAGTTCAGGATGCTACCCAGATTGTGAACCTTGGGATCTTGAGAAGATGGTGGTACCCTCAAGAGTCATAAGAAAGTAGGGAATAAGGGAGAGTTTGGAAGGAAAGATAATTTGGACATGATAGGTTTAAAGTAGCATTAGGACATCCATTTTAAGATGTCTAATAGTCCATTTACACTGGAAGTCAGAAGAGAGATTAAGATTAGATATATAGATTTCAGAATCATCAGCCTAGAATGATAATTAAATAAACAGGAGCTGATGAGTTTGCCAAGTTGTAGAGCATGGAGGGAAAAGAGAACAGGGCCCAAAACAGAAACCTGGAGGAATTACCTTTGTACTCTAAGGAACTAGAATTAAAAATAACTGAAAAAGCACCAACCTGCTTTGGTAGCATTTCCTCATCTGGGAATTCTCCTTTGCCAATGAAAGCACAGGTCTCATCCCTATCCCTGTCCATAAGGACAAGTCCTAACTTGGCAAAACAAAATAATTCTTCCCATTAGATGGAAATGGTGACTCCCAAGAGCAGGAAATTGAAAGAGCCAGTCAAAAGGAACGTCTGACCCTGGGGGAAGGCAGGGATAGTGGAAATATCGTAAGCTTCCCAGAGAATATTGTCTCCAAATGCTCAGAAAGCCTGCCTTAGCTAAACTTTTAAATCTTTCCAAGATCTAAAACACCTCTGCTACACAACAGATGCTTAATAAATATTTGTTTAGTGATAAATGAATGTGAAGGTGTTTCCCTCTTGTCCAGAAAGAGAATTGCCCCTCCCAGGGAAGGGATAAAAGGAAGGAATGTGAGGAACATAGCCTGAAAGTCCTACCTGGTGAGCTCAACCTTGGATTTATGGAAAAACAGTGCTTCCATATGCCTCCTGAACCTTTTTTACAAAGTCAGTGGGAAATCATCTGCGTCCCCCATAATTATGAACTTTCCTTTCTTAAACTCCTTTTATGATTAAAACCTCTGGGTGCATGTTGGTTTTGTTATGTAAATCTTAATAGAGCACAGATGTAAAAAGAGCAGGTTACTTGAAAGCCATTTTCACATTTCTGTTGGTAGAGTATAGATGCTACAATTGGCTCCGATTCATCTGCTTCTTGGGGAATATAGTTGACATGCAGGCAGCTTGTCTCCTTGGGTACATTCTTAGCAAGCTGGTCATGCAGGGATGCTCTGTGAAGTCATTATATGAGTCCTGGCATAAAGCTAAAAGTGGATTTTTATTATTTTCCCCTATTGTTATCTCTTCCTCTGACACATAATTCCTTTTTTCTGGAATCCAAATGTCAATATCCAGTCTAAAATATTTATCCAAAGACACCAATCCTCAGGTCACCCAAAGGCCAGCTTTTTATTTTGGCCTGGATATTTTGTTCTTTCCACATAAATTCTTTGGGAGAATAGTTCAGCCAAAAATATGGGTAACCTTCCAGATTGTGTCTCCTTTTCTCAACAGAGGCGGTAGAATAGCAAAAAGACCATTAGATTTGGAGGCAGATTTAGGGTTGATAGACGTTCTGATGTTTGCTAGCTCTGTGACCCTTATGGGCCAGCCATTTAGCTTGGCTGAGTCTCAGCTTCCTCATCACCTGTAAACTAGGAGCAATGATTCCTGCCTACTCCTGCCTACCTACAAGAAAAGGAGGTAACTTATGTAATAAAAGGGCAATTGGGTAGCAGAGTAGATAGAGCACTGGGCTTGGAATCAGGAAGCCTCATCTTCCCAAGTTCAAATCTGGCCTCAGACACTTCCTAGCTGTGTGACCCTGAGCAAGTTTCCAGAGCAACTGCCTCAGTTTCCTCATCTGTAAAATGAATTGGAGAAGGAAATGACCAACCACTCCTGTATCTGTCAAGAAAACCCCAAATGGGGTCACAAAGAGTAGATCAAAAGTAAATACTGTGGAAACTGAAAAAGACTATATAAATATCCGTTAATAATAGTGGTAATAATAACTAGTTGTGTCTATAAAGCAGGGAGGCTAATTATTTTGTGGCGTGTAGAATTTACCTCATTACTTCACTATAAATCTCATACTTTCTCTCTGTAATCATGCTGCCTTTTCTATGTGCAGACGACATCCTGACTCATCACCAGAATGACATGAGCATACTCATATGTTTTTATCCAGGACTTTCTCCCCGTTTCTTTCATGAGAGGAAACCATTTAGAGATGGAATAAATCTTAGAGTTCATCTATCCCAATCCCCTTATTTTACAGATAAAGAAACTGAGGCTGAAAAACTTTAGATGGCTTGCCTATAATCATACAATTAATAAGTGTCTGAAGCAGGATTTCAAAGCAAGTCTCTTGGCTCTAGATGTAGTCACCTTTCTTGAGGGCAGGAACCATTTTAATTTTTTTGTATCACCATAACCATACCACCTTTCTGGAGGGCAGCAACCATTCTAATTTTTTTTGCATCATCATTACCTATCATGGTTCCTAAAACATACTAGGTACTTTTTTAAAAAGTCTATTAACTGATTCTCTTGATAGAGAATAGAATTAATTGAACCAAAGAAAGACAAATATAAAATCTTTAGGTTGTAGCAGCCTCCCCTCTCACCCCAAGGCTAATTCCTGAGGCCCATCTTGAAATGTCAGACAAGGTCCCCAAAGGATGACTGATCACTTCTTCCTCCCTTCTATGTTGTTCATAAGCTTCTACCACTGTACTCATTAATAAACAACCAGAGTTAATTAAACTTTAAAAAGTTTGTTTATTAAGTGTATATCATGGATGGTTGTTGCAGAAACAGCTTTCCAAGACAAAAGTATATTCTAATCTCTCACACATAAAATATGTGAAGAGAGTGAGGGGCAATTATAGTCAATTGATTGACTGGCGGGTCTTGGTTCCTGGACATGCTCTTCCCTCTTCCCAAGGAGCACCTGAAATTCCCCTTCTGTAGAGCTCTCTGCTGGCTTCACATGCACCTCTGGACTTAAACATAGCATAGGAACCTAATTTAGAATTGCACATTCTAGGAGCAGACCAATTGAATGGTAGTCACACTAAGAAGCAAAGTTCTCCAGAGAAGGAATTGCTCCTGGGTGTAGGTAGAAGAAAATTTTGTTTCTCTGTAACCTCCCTTTCCCTATTCTCCATCCTTGGGAAGTGATCATATGGACATTTTTAGTATTATTAGAATCAGTGCTCAGCATAGTGCCTGACACATAAAAGATGCTTAAGAAAAGTGTATTAACTGACTAAAATGTGGGATTTCAATAAACTGGGAGTCCGTTTGGAGTAGTGTGAAGTGTTTAGAATACTTTTAATAGAGTATTGAAAAAGGCAAAAAAAAAAAAAGGAGGAGAATGTGGGACATAAATGAAGATATGGAAATATTTTTGATTGTTACAGGGATTTGTGGAGGGAGAAATATGAGATAAGGTCAAAAGGCAGAGTGGTTAAAAAAAATTATGGAGAACTTTGAATGTCAAAGTGAGTTCTGTCTGAACTAAAGAGTCTGAACATTAAAAACAAAGACAAACATTCTCAGAGCACAGAAGTCTTGGTTTCTTAAGTTTTTCTATATAACAGACTAAATCTGGTCTCCAGGACTTTTAGACTACTTTCAGTTATTATGTACAATCTCTGGTTCATGATATGAAGATGAACTGAAGAATCTGTGACCTTTGGTTTCCCTTATATTTGGCAGAATTTGTTTGAAGCCTACAGACCAATTTAAATATACCTATGGCCAAGAAAGATAAATTGTTAATAATGATAGCCTGAACTTCAGTTTGAAAAAGTTAACCCTGTTTAGAAATTGTAAAAACAACTCTATGGGAATACTCAAACAAGGTCATTTATTGGGCAGGTTAATTTGCAGGCAGGGAGAATGTGAAAAGGCCTTGAACTTGTAATAGCACTATTGCATTCTAATAGGCACCTGAAGCTATACATGGGTCGAATCAAATACCACATGCAATGAATCACTTTTCTGTAGAGGAACATTTCTTTCTAATTCTCCATATTGAGGCTTGAGACAAGAAATAGCATGTTGAATGGCTTCTGTTTTGATTTAGTTTTATTCCATCCTCCATAAAGTTAAATATTAAATACTAAGAGATAAGCATTTTATATTTGTTATGCTATCACTTCAATATGAAGAGAATGCTTTTGAAAAGTTTCATTTTACAATGGTGCAAATGAATATCCTTTGTTCTCTAAATGAATAGTTATAACATGTTTTGGGGTTTTTTAGTTTAAGGAAGCTGAGGAATAGTAGCTGTTTAGTTGTTTCAGTCATATCTGACTCTTTGTGACCCCATTTGGGATTTTCTTGGCAAAGTTACTGGAGTGGTTTGCTATTTCTTTTTCCAGATGAGGAAACTGAGGCACCCAGGATTAAGTGACTTGTGTGGGATCACATAGCTAATAAGTGTTTGAAGCCAGATTTGAACTCATGAATATGTCTCCCTGACTCCAGACCCAGTCCAGACCCACACTCTGTCCAGTCTATCCATCTGTCCCCAACACAACATTATTTCTGCTTTACCAACAGAATTGAATAAGAAACAATGAGACATCATTAATTTAGACTTTATTAGTAAACTACACTTTAACAAATCAACAAGGGAGATTAAGATAAAATTTACCTTTGGTTTGCTAAGCAAACTAATAGAGCAACCAAACTTCAGAGGATGATTAAACTAATTAAATCCACAAGATTTTTTCAAGAATTTCAGAAGCATCATTTACCTGGAAACAATATGCTAATTAATTATAAATTATCTGTTTGTCAAGCTTGATTCCAAATGAATTCTGAGAAATTCTTTGTAAATCTAGATATTATTACATGAACTTGAGAGTAATAAGCTACATTAAAAAAAAAGGAGTCTATGTTTTAGTCTTTTTAAAAATTCACATTAAATTTTCTTTCCCTTTCTGTACAAGACCACCTGCAATAACACAAGTGTGGTTCATTGAGTTGAATGGGGAAACAATTATTGCTAGCTCCAAAAAGCCAGGAGCAGACACTGTCAAATTGAGGGGCACAAATTGCCTATGGGTGCTGACACTCAGTAATCTCTGCCTTTGATCCTGGATTCAGTCTAAATGCTCCTTAAAGGCCTGTTATTCTGGCTTGCCTAAGTTAAATCACAGGTTTTAAAATAGCAGTAACAAAAAATTGAGGTCATCTCTCCATAGGATCATAGAAGGATGTCTAATCCAAAGCCCTGGATTTACAGGTTAAGAAACTGAGGCTCAAAGAAATTAAGTGAAGTCATTTAAGTGACTTCAGGTACTTCAACTTGCTTAGGTAGATTTCTTTCTTTTTCTAAAAATTTTCAATGCTATTTTATTTTCCTAACACATGTAAAGGTAGTTTTCAAGACTCATTTTTCTAAGACTTTGTGCTCCAAATTTTTATCCCTCTCTCCCTTATCTCCTCCTTCCCCAAGACAGCAAATAATCTGATATAGGTTAAATATATGCATTTCTTTTTTTAACTTTTAAATTTTTTAAAATTTATTTATTTTTAATACCCATTGCTTTATGAATTATGTTGGGAGAGAACAAAAGGGAAAAATCATGGGAGAGATTAAAAAAAACAGAAAAAAGTGTTGATTTATATTCTATCTCCATAGATGTTTTTCTGGATGCAGATGGCATTTTTTGTCCAAAATCTGTTGGGATTGCTTTGGATCACTGAACCACTGAGAAGAAGCAAGTCTTTCACAGATCAACTGTTTTTTCACAGTTGATCATCGCATATTCTTGCTGTTATTGTTTATAATGTATTCCTGATTCTGTTTGTTTTGCTCAAGTATCAATTCATGTAAATTTTTCCAGACCTTTCTAAAATCATCAGTTCATCAGTTTTTATAGAACAATAATATTCCATTATCTTCATGTATCACAACTTGTTCAGCCATTCCCCAACTGATAGGCATCCACTACTTTTCCAATTCTTTGTTACCACAAAAAAAGTTGCTACAAACATTTCTGCACATGTGAGTCTTTTTCCCTCCATTATGATTTCCTTAGGATACAGACCCAGTAGTAGCACTGCTAAGTCAAAGGTTCCAAAATGCTCTCCAGAATGGTTGTGTCAGTTCACAACTCTACCAACAATGCATTAGTGTCTCAGTTTTCCTACATCCCCCCCAATATTTATCATTATCTTTTCCTATTGTCTTAGCCAGTCTGAGAGGTATAAGTTGGTACCTCTTAATTTGCATTTTTTAATCAATAGTGATGGAGAGCCTTTTTTCATGACTATAGATGGCTTTAATTTTGCCAGCTGAAAATTGTTTGTTTATACCCTTAGACCATTTATCAATTGGGGAATGACTTGTACTCTTATAAGTTTGGCACAGTTCTTTATATGTTTTAGAAATTAGAAAATATTTTAGAAACACTGGCTATAAAGATTTTTTCCAGCTTTGTACTTTCTTTTAATCTTGTTTTTGTTGGTTTTGTTTGACAAAAATCTTTTAAATTTAATGTAATCAAGGTCGTCCATTTTGCCCTTCACAATGTTCTTCTTTGGTCATAAATTTCTCCCTTCTCCAAAGATTTGATAGATAAATTATCCCTTGCTTTCCTAATCATGGTATCATTCTTTAAGCCCAAATCATATACCCATTTTGACCTTATTTTGGTATGGAGTATGAATACCTAGCATTTTTGTCAAATATAAGTTCTTATTCCAGAATCTGGAGTTCAGGGTTTATCGAATAGACCTTGATTATTGTGTCATGTGCAATTCTTTTAAACATATTTTCATATTTGTCATATTGTGCAAAAAAATCAGACCAAAGGGGAAAAAACAATGATAAAGAAAAACAAACAAAAAGTGAAAATACTGTGCTTAGACTCATATTCAATCTCCATAGATCTCTCTCTGGATGTGGATAGCATTTTTCATCCCAAGTCTATTGGAATTTCTTTGAAGAGCCAAGTCCATCACAGTTGATTATCACATAATCGTGTTGTTATATTGTACAATGTTCCCCTGGTTCTGTCACATCACTCAGCATCAGTTTATGTAAAGTCTTTCCAGGCTTTTCTTAAATCAACCTGTTCATTATTTCTAATAGAATAATAATATTCCATAATATTCACATACCATAACTTATTCAGCCATTCCCCAACTGATAGGCATCCATTCAGTTTCCAGTTCCTTGCCACTACAAAAAGAGTTGTTACAAACATTTTTTGCATATGTGGATCTTTTTCTGAGATCGATTTCTAACCCATTTCTTTTGCTACTAAATCCAGGGCTCCTTCTTCCTAAAAACCCTGCTTTTTAAGTCTCTCCTCTGTTGTGGTTTGTTGTCTTTGATCCATCACTATTAATTTTCTCCTTGGCCTTTTGCTTTCGATCAATACCAACTGTTTTTAATCTAGGATCCATAAATGTGTTTTCTTAAGTATGTCGATAAATGTATTTCAATATAATTGGTTTTCTTTGTATTCCTATGTATTTTATTCCTCCAAAACTGTTTCTAGGATTGGGCATTAAGACACCATGCTCACTTTCAAAAATACAAAACTGAGGCTCAGGGAGGAAAAATCACTTGGTCATGATTATCCATTTTTGACATGGCAGATCTTGGATTCAAATTCAACTCCTCTGATTCTAAATTCAGAGATCATTTTCACACTGCCCTCCTTAAAAAGTCTTTGACTCCAGTCAAACTATACAGTTAAGATATATGTATCTCTCTCCTTTCAAAAGCTGAAACAACTATAATATAACATCAAATGTAAGCCAAGAAGTTAACAGATTGCTCCAAAGATTAAAAATTAAAGACTCATATTTATATAATAATATGAGTTTTCAATACTGTTTCTTCACAACTGTGAGCTAGGTGGTGCAGTTATTGCTAGCTCCATTTTACAGATGAATAAACTGAGGCTCAAAAGTGTTAATCTGCTGGCAATCATAGAGACATGACTTAGAACCAAATCTAATATCCTTTTCACCTCCCAATGTTACTGTTGTAAAGAGATCAAATCTGATTCCCAACATCCTGTTGGTACAAATGAGAGGGGGGAAAGCAATTTGTAATATTGTAGAAATATTTTTAGAAACACTGATGGTCTTGGAGTCAAGAAGATTTGGATGAGAATTTTGCCAATTTTGATCCCGTGCAAAGCATTTTTAAAGCTCTTTTTGCTTCAGGTTCCTCATATGAAAAGTGAAGATAATTATTGCTCAGTCTTGTTGGACTCATTGTGAGATTTTCTTGGTAAAGACACTGGAGTGGTTTTTCCATTTCTTTTCCCAATTCATTTGACAGATGAGGAAACTGAGGCAAACAGGGTTAGGTGATTTGATGATAAATGTCTGAGGCTAGATTTGAACTCAGGTTTTCCTGACTACAGGTGCTAGCCACCTTCTAATTCCCTACTATTTATATATCAGTGTTATTACAAAACTCAAGCACAATAAGACGTGGGAAAAAAAAAACTCTCTAAAACTTTAAAGGTATTATTTAAATGAAAGTTTTTATCAAATGATGTCCATGACTGAGGACTGATCCAGAAACACAGTATAATCAATTTCTTTGAGTATGAGTCTTACAGCCATCAGTGCATTTGCTGTCTGAACTGGGGAGAGTGTACCTGGAAGGAGCTTGGCAGGAGTTCATTGTACCTATGATCTTGAACAGGGGTCCTCAAACTACAGCCCGCTGGCCAGATATGGCAGCTGAGGACGATTATCCCCCTCATGCAGGTCTATGAAGTTTCTTTATTTAAAAGCCCACAAAACAAAGTTTTTGTTTTTACTATAGTCCTGCCCTTCAACAGTCTGAGGGACAGTGAATTGGCCCCCTATTTAAAAAGTTTGAGGACCCCTGATTCTTGATGCTCTCTGTCACTGATTTCTGGCCCATACAGGCACTTGCTCTTACTTATTAAGACCCCAAACTGTATTTGGTGATCCCTGTACAGTGGCAGATCCATTTAAAAAGGGATTTCTCATAGTAAGGTGAATGCCCCCACAAATATCTCCTCCACTCTCCACTCCTAAAAGTGTCTTTGGGAAATTTTATCTCAATTTTGGGAAAACAAGGAAACTTCATAGGTGGGATTTGCTCTGGTCTACAGATAAGATCATTTGCTGAATAAATAGAGAAGATCAGGGGCATATCTAGAGAAATCTCAGACATCCCAAAATGGAACAAGGGACCCTAATTGGAAATAATCTGGACCCAAACTGAAGAAGCCATAAAGGTGCAATGCCTTTTTTTTAAAACTCTCTTTGCCTCTTCTCTTATTAGTGGAACCACAGTCTAGTAAAACATCCCTCCCTTTTTCTCTTTACAAGTTCTGCCTATTTCAGACCTGTAACCAAGGAACTGAGCCAAAAATGGATCTGCTTCTACAGCATTCTGTGGTTTGTCAGTCTCTGGGATGTCACTAGAGAGTAATGTACTTCAAGTCTGATCTGGAGAGAATCCATCTGCTGCTGAGAGAATAGCTCAATCCCCATGCCACTTAATTCTTGCAATCTCTACTACTTCAGTCAATGGTGCTGTCAATTAAGGAGGCCTTTTTGGGAAGGGGACATCTTTCCATTAGGCTATAACACTGGCTGATGCATCAATTAATTTTGCATAAGCTGCCATATCACCATTAGATGCTAATCTGTTCATTCATAACCCCAAGGTATTGTGCTAGGGTCATGCACATGATTTCTGCATCCCGCCCTGAGGATTTATTTAGTGCTCAGACCCCCAGCTCTTGCAGCTGTGTCCTCTCAATGACTGCTTTATGGTGGCCAAGAGAGTTGAGCGCTGCTGCCAGACAAGAGGATCTGGAAGAACACATGGACAGATTGCTCTTGTATGCCGAAGCTATCCAATTCCTGTTCCGGTCAGATGGGGAAACAGTGGAAGGACATCTCTTAAGCAATCCAGTTTTCATTGTTTCTGATAATACTTATATCTGGCATTTTTCAGGACAGCAGACAAAATGGTAAAATGCTAAAGCATAGATCTGCATTGGATTTATCCCTGATTGAAATTTATTGATATTCTAACACCAGGAACTCACTGCATGATACAGCAGAGACATTCTTTTCTTCTCTTTGTACCCTATGCCAGGAAGAGAGAGTTACTATGTCAATTGCATACTAATGAAGGCTTTTACTTAGGATTTTATATTTAGAGCTGGAGGGGAGTCCTCTAGACTTGTTAAACTTTTTCCACTTACAACCCCTTTTTTGCCCAAGAAATTTTTACATGACCCCATGTATGAATGCATATAAAAAGGTAGCCAAAATCAAATATTTACTAAGAATGTCCTAATTTCACAATCTTCATATTCAGTTACAAGACTGAATGAACCACAGTTTAAGAAGCTGGAATCTGGCCCCACCCTTCTTATTTTTAACACATATTTATCAGAGAGATAGTAAATGGCAGAAGCCAAGATTTGAATCCTGGGCCTCTGACTTCAAATTCGTCACTCTTTCTGCCAAACCACAAACCTTTTTTGTTGATTTTTATTTTTGTTATAGAATTGGCAAATATTAAATATGAATATTTCATTATACAAAGAATAGAAAAAGAAAGAACACATTTATTTTAATTTTTATTGCAATTATATACAACTCCCAAGCATCCAAAACAAAAATGTAAAGTGGTTATATTTAAACTAAACTGGTTACTGATATAGAAGTCATTTCCAAATCAGTCATCTATGTAATCAATTAATTTGTTAGAAGAATGACAGAAAAGATCACAACTCATATCAAAGAAGAAAAAATGAGAAAAATATATATGATTAAATAATTTAAAAGTTCTAATCTGAGCTTAACAGGTTATTGACCTTTTTTAAAAAAGAAAATGGAGGAGCAGCTAGATAGAGCACCAATCTGGAGTGAAGAGGATCAGAGTTCAGATCCAGTTTCAGATACCTGAAATTATCAGCTGTGTGACCAAGTCACATAACTCTGCTTGCCTTGTTCCCCCACCACCACCAAAGGAAATGGATAAAGGAATGGACATAAAGCAATTGAGATAATGTATTTCCCCCAACTAGAAGGCTATGAGACACAGCTCAACAAATAAACACATATTCTCCTTGCTAATTGAAGAACTATATCAATAAAAGACATCATTATGATATAAATTCATTTTTAAAAAGAATAAGACTTGATTCTGGCAATATTACTTCATACAGCAGAGAAGGGGTGGATCACTTGAAGGAACGAGAAATATTCAGCCTGGAGAAAAGAAAGCTTAAGGGGGACTTGACAGCTGTCTTCAAATATTTGAAGGTCTGTCAAGGGAAAGAGGAATTAGTCTTGTTTTATTTGAGCCCAGAAGGCAGCTCTAGGAGTAATGAGTGAAGATTTCAAAAAGGCAAATCTAGACTTGATATCATGATTTTTTCACCCAATGATCAGAGTCGTACAAACATGAAATATCTTCTTCCCTGCCCTGGAAGTCTTCAAGTAAATGACCACTTACCAGATAGTCTGGGGAAGCAAATATTTTTCAGATATGCTATAGAAGCAGTTAACGTTCCTTCTGAATCTGAAAGTCTGAGAATATATGATGCTGTGTGTGGAAAAATAACTTGTGACAATGGGAGTTGAGAATATCATCAACCACCTATATACATAACTAATTTCTCACTTCTAAATACTTATTGAGAATTTGGCTAGGGAACAGATAAATCCAGGTTTTTGCAATAAGATTTGAAATTAACCTTATCTTAGTTTATCACACAACTGACTGAAAAGTGCAGAGAATAAAAAATTTCTCTTAACTTGTTCTTTCTTGATTGTTAACAGCATTTGATTACATAGAATAAAAGCCTTTCTTAAAGACTTTGTTCCAACAAAGTATATCCCATGTTATAATCATAAAAACATTCTTTGAAAGAAATAAATAATCCTATAATAGCAAATGAAATAAGTTAAATCATAAAGCAGGAAAACATATGCTTGTCAAAGATGTCTGCCTCTATCATGCAAATGTCCAACATGAAATCCAAAAAGAAATTTTTCATAGATGGTGAGGTTTTCCAAATTCTTGCTGTTTAGATATAGTATTGTATTAATTAGATCAAATTCTGGAACACTGCAAGCCTTCCAAAGAAACCTATATTGCCTCATAAGAAGTCACTGTGGGAGTCAGGGAATCTGACTTCAAATCTCGCCTCTAATAATTATTATCTATATAAAACCTTCGATGAATCATTTAATCTCCCTTGAGTCTCAATTTTTCTCCTCTATAAAATGAAAAGATTGGCCTCTGAGATCCTTTTCAGTTTTCTGTCTATCATCTTAGGAACCATACACTCATGAAATACCAAGTGGATGAAGAATTATTTTTATCCAGACTGGTCACCAGCCATTTTGTCACCTTGACTCACTTCTGCTTGAAATTGCATGCAGCCAAGAATAGTGTCAAACTGTCCTGATTTGTAATAGGAGTCTAAAAACTTGAACTGGGTTAAATGGACAAACAACTGTGAATTAAGATCTGCCCCAGACTACTGATACTTCCATATCCTTCAAACCCTATGTGAAATAGTTCTCCTTCCTTGAACCATGATGCTATATCCAAGAAAAGAGAGTCACCTTCACAAGCAAAATCAATAAACTTTGCATTAGTTTAAATTTTCTCTTCTAGTTATTTGGTTATTATATTTCTCCTTGGATGCTGCATATAAGTTGCATGTATAGCCCTTAGAACTAGTCCTAATATAAATATCTTAGGTGCTTCAGATAGAGAATAAAAGGACCCACATTCCTGAACTGAATTGCATTGGGGATATTGTACAGTACTTTTAACAATCCATGCTTCTCCTTGAAACAAAAGACTATCTTTGTAAAAAATCAAAATTCTCCCTGTGATGACAAATCAAGACATATCAAAGTTTCTGAGGAATTCAACTTGCAAATTACTCAAAAGCTAGTAGAAAAAAGCATAAGGATTGTAATAAGGCTGTAGCATACTATTATATATATATATATATATTTTATGTACATATAATATATATATATATGTTTGTATATGTGTGTATATAAATAGATAATAGGTAGGTAGGTAAGGTAGGTAGGTAGGTAGATAGGTAGGTAGGTAGGAAAGTAGATTAAAAAAAAAACAGCACAAATGATATCTTCAGAGAGATAAGTTACCAGAAAAGGAGATGGTCTTAGGTGAGATCTAGTTAACCTCATGCTACATTGCTACACCCGCCCCCCAAAATTTCCAAAAGTCCTCCATCATGTTGAATGTGGAAGATTTTCAGGAAGTTGTAAATAAGACTTCTTGCTCTGCAGAAAAAGGCACAGATGGATTGAAATTTACCCTCTGGGAAGGAGTACCAACAGTTCTAAGATCATAATTCCAGTGACAGACACCCAATTTCTTCCATCCTTATGTAGAAAAAGAAATCAACTTCCTCAAATGGAGGGTGATCCTTAACCTACACTATATATTTTTTTCTTTTTGTTCACCTAACATTTAAAAGTATTTTCTATATTGAACTACAGGAAAGAAAAATATCATGATCATTTTTACTGGCTTTTGGCCAGTGGATTTCATCCAGACTCCAACCAGTGACTCAGTGACTAACCATCTGAATCACCAGGTTCCATATGTTTGTGTGTTTCTGAGCAGTTCCCAGGCTGAACATTTTATATTTATTTTCATGTGTCAGTACTCATGAACAGTTAGACATCATCCTGAATTTAGCATGTGCTGACACCAAGTGACTGTCTCAAATCTCAGGAGAGGAAAAAAATTCTATGTTCTGTACAAGACATTTACCCAATAACAAACTTCAACTAGCAAAATATTTGCATGTGTAAATTGTATATAGGTGGAGGATCGCGCATAGGCTGAGAGGGATCAAGATGTAGGAAGGAAGTGACCTTAGGGTGGACAATCATCACCTCATCACCTAGTTCAGCTTCCTCAATTTGCAGATGAAGAAATTTCACACAGGTAATAGGTGACAGAGCCAAGCTTTAAAGTGAAGTTTCTGAACTTAATAGTGGACTTAATTCTATTTTCTACTACCTACCAGCAAAGCTCATTTGATAGATAGGAAACTGAGAACATAGAGTTAAATGACTTATACAAGTATACACACCTAGTGTCTGGGACTGGATTTGAACACAGGTTTTCTTGATTCCAGACCTGGCATTTTTGTGCCACTTAACTGTCCTATGGAATCAGAGGATGTGTGATCAAATAGTGATTCTGTCTATTTACTAACCATGTGTCTATGAATAAATTACCTTTCTGGGCTTTGGTTTCCTCACTTAAAATGAGAGGATTGGCTTGGGTAAGCTTCAAGGTCTTTAAATTCTAAGATATTTTTAATGCATCTGTGTATCTTAATGTTTTTCACTATGGTAGGACTATATGGTTACTGAAGAATTATTGAAAATTATTACACATGACTATGCTTTTTATAATTTTGATTCATTAATAAAAGTATGTATTCAGAAATTTTAATTAGTATAGTTTTATATTTGTTAATAACAGATTCAAAAGTAATTACTATTGAGAAAAGATAGTTCTTCATTTCATTAAATAAATAATAATTAGTGTGGGAGTTTAACTAATGATTTAATGAAAGAGATCACAAATTGATAAATGAGAAGTAAATTATTCTATCTATAAAATTAAATATATAACAAGAAGTAAAATGGCAGGCCCAAGTTGAGTGAACTACGAGTGAGTAGAGTCAGACCTCAGATCCCAAACCCACTGAAATTGCTGCATGTGGGGTTCATGGTTCTCTCTCTCTTCAGACTTGATAACAAAGATAAGGGAAAGAGAAGAAAAAGTTAAATGTGTTCTCCATGCCTTAGATTTTCAGAGTTATGGATCTCATTCTCCTCATATATGAATAGAATTAAATATACAATCTATTTATGCTCCAAATTCTATAGTTTTCTAGTTTTTCTATATCCAGCATAGTTTCTTAGGTCAGTCCTATCCTGTCTCTGAGCAATAATTTCAAGCTACTCTTTAATTGTGTTTGACCATATAAAAGGTACTTCTCTTTGCTTTGTTAATATTATCTCATTAATTTTCACCACATCCTATACTAATAACACCTCACATTTTTGGAGCATTTTTCCAAGAGCCTTTCATAAATATTATTTCACTTAACACACATATCATGTAGGGTAAAACAGATCTTCAGTCTCCCCATTTTTCAGGTAGAAGAACTGAGGCACTGAGATGATCAGTAACTTGACCATGTGATATGAATTGTCATGGCTAGTTAATGGCAGAACTAGAATAGGAACAAAGAACTACTGACTACTCAAGAGCTCTTCCAAGTTAGACCAATGAGACATAGATACATCCCAGAGCACTTTCCTCCAGGCTATACAATATGCCAGTGGCAAATATAGGGATAAAGTCTAGTTACCTAGTTAACACTAGTTAAGTGTTATTCCTTAAAAATAGTTGGGACTACCTAGTATTATACAACAATTTCCACGTATCATTTCTCAACCTTTGGCACTGTATTCTAATAAGACAATATGTCAGAACTATGTTGTAAATAAACACCTGAAGTGAGAAAAAATAATAAAATGAATATGGTCTACTCTTTCTTCCATATTCTTCATGCTTAGTAAGCACTTTTTGTTTTGGATGAGATGGATATTGCGAAAGCTGTAGTTATATAGTTTCCATTCCCTCCTATGACAATCTACAGAACAATTATCTCTGTATTTCTTCCCCTGATTTCTACACAGTTGAAATAATAATTTGCCTAATGATGCCAGTTTGATCAATTAGTACAGATATCCCCCATGTAACATTGCAATGGCATTGGTAAAACTACAAAATATAGGATTTTCAGATAAATGGGAAGATCTGTATGAACCAATGCAGAAAGAAAAAAGCAAAATGAAAATGACATATATAATGACTACAATAGTGTAAATGAGACAATTGACAAAGAAGTAGGGAAAGTATAGATATGAGTTTTGAATACTTTGGTATATCTATCAGTTTCTGGGTCAAATTTACTTGACTTTTTCTTTGCAACAAGAGAAGATTCAGGGGAGAGAGGGATTTTCTCAGGAAATTCCTGTGTTAGAAAAACCAAAAGCATCAATAAAATTTTTTTAAATCATTGTTAAGGGAAATGGAAAATACCCTACACTATAGGCAAAAGATAAATGTTGCAAAATTAGAAATAAAAGCCAGACAACATGGTCTTAAAGAAGAAAGTGAGAAGGTATCTTCACCCTATTCCAAATAAAGATTTGAAAGATCTGTGGCTATAGTATACTGTATCTTTTCCTACTTTTCAGTGTATTAATTAGCTTTGTTGTCTTTTTTTTCTTTAAAAATATTGCTTGCTATATAGGATAGCTTCTTGGAAGGGATAGGAAAAGGGATACTGAGACATATTCTGGTGGTTGTAAAAACCAAAGATATCAAATTAAATCATTGTAAATGAATAATAACCCAAACCTATAATAAAGTCACTAAATACTAGCTGCCCACATATATCCATTGTTCTCCTGTAATTAACTTCCCATAAAGTATTACGTTACCTTCTTTGATTCAGTGCAATTCAGCAAACATGAAATTCCAATTCTGTGATAAAAACTGTGCTAGTCTCTGGTGATATAAAGACAAAGTACCTTTGCTTAAGGAGTTTGCATTCTAGGAAAGAATGCAATATGAGAACAGATAAGTAAATAATTATAATGGTACATCAACAGTGAGAGTGGAAGAATCTGCAAAAATAGATTTTTGCTTTTGTGACATCAATAAATAATATTAGTTGGATCAGTTTTCACTATTTTAGAGTGATAATGCTGATGACCACCTTTGTTATGTTGATGTTTTCCATTTTAGGTGAAATGACCTTAAACATGAGTTTAAGCACCAAAATTCACTAAGTTGAATTATGCTACCCTGCTAATTTAGAAACCACCACATTTAATAGACACTCAGGATCATTTTTAAATATGCTGTCTGTGTTCAAGAGACAGAGTTTATGGAGCTGATATGTTTTCTCACAATCTAGGTGTTCAATAAAAATTAATTGATGACTATCCTTCCTTCCCCCTTTAAAAGCTTGGCAAAGGTCATATTCTTTTTCATGGCTTCTACCCAAATCTGAAGAATAAAACCCTGGGGAGAATTCTGAATCAGACCTTTGATGGAGTATTCTGTCCAGTTCTGAGTTCCATAACTTGAGGGAGTGGGAAGAATTTGGAGAGAGTTCAAAGATGGGGTTCATAGATTTATACTAAGGGATAAAATACACATTATAGATTCTCATATATCTAGGGATGGTTTAAGAATGTTTTGCAAGCCAGAAGTTACACTGAACCCTTTCTCCAAGTTCCTTTCAGGCCTGAATTGGGTTATTATAAAATGTACCAGGTTGATTCAGGTTTCATGGTGTCAGTGCAAATATCACTGAATCACAGAGTCTCAGAGCTGAGAGGGGACCTGAATGGATTCATTTTCAGAATATCACAGAACTTCAGAGTTTGAAGAGATTTGAGATGTCTAGTCCAGGTCATATCTGAGAAAAGCCTAAGTCACACTCTTAGGGGAAGATAGTGTCCAGTTTTGAGTTCCACAGCTTGAGGGAATGTGGAAAACTTGGAGAGAGTTCAGAGACCATGATCATGAATAAAAAGGGAAAAACACATCACAAGTACTCATATGTCTAGGATATGATTTTGGAAGCAATTTCTTTGAGAAACAGAGAACTAGGTAGGATAAAAGTGAATGGAAATTCCCAGCTCCAACTTCATTCTTTTAGAAATCTGTTTTGACCAATGTGTTGTTTTATTTTTCCTAACAAAACATATTTGTTACAAGGAAGAGATTCTATAGAGAGGAAGGTCCTGTAGTAAGTAGCAATAAACAACGCAAAGGGGGGGAGGGGGAGTGTCAATAAAATGTTTTAAAATTCACAGAAGAAATAAAAAAGAATTCCAGAATGAAGACACAAGAACATGGAGCAATTTTGTCACTATGGTGCTAACTGTAATATATACAACTTTCTAAAAGCAACCCAAACCTGTGCGTGACAGAAGTTTAGTGTTTTATACAATTCCTTTATTGTTGTTTTTTTCTATAATTGAAATATTTGTGTTTGTTGAAGATTAAAGTCAGATTTAAAAAGAGAATGTCGGGGGTGAGGAAAGAACTCAAATGAAGCAATTGCCCATTTTTTCTCCATTTTTCTCGGTCTCAAACACCTCAGGGATACAAGGCCGCAGAGGGAGCCAGTCCAGCAGTTCGGATGCAGCATTCACTGGGTGGGGGTGGTCCCCGCACTGAATTGCCGCAGGGGAAAAGCGAAGGCTCCAAGAGGCAGCTGCGGGTCCTAGAGCATCCTCCCGCAGCCGAGCGCCGGGGAGGGAAGAAGCAGCAGAAGGAGGAGTTGGCTCCCAGCCAATGGGAGCCGGGGGCAGCAGGGTTAGCCTTTCCCGCCAGCTGGCTGGGGGCAGGGGCGGAGCTGTCCCCGGCGGCCGGTACCCGGCGCCGCATCCCCCTCCCCTCGCTGCCCCCGCCCCCCTTGCCCACTCCCCCCCTCCTGGAGCTCCGGGCTCCCTTTCTTTCCTTCCTTCCTGCTTTCCTCCAGGAGAAACATGGCTGGGAAGAGAGAGGAGGCGCGAGACAACGGGCGTGGGGTCGTGGTAAATGGAAACTCCTGATTTCCGGGCAGTAGTGAGCGCCCACACCCTCTGTATCTCCTTCATCCCTCCCTCCAGGCCCCTCTCCTTGGCCATCTCTTTCCAGCCAGGAATCGAATACTTTTTCGGAATCCTCCCGGGCTGGCTCCTCCATCCTCGCGAGGGAGCGAGAAGCGCCGGGTCTCCCAGAGACCACTTTGTTTCCATCTTCCCACAAAGACCCTCCATCCTCCCCCCTAGAAAACCCAACCTTGCAAATATCACCGACGCAGCCCTTTCTTCCTTCTCTTCTCCGTCCCCCATACTCCGGCCTTTTCTCTTTCTCATCATCCACTCCCAAGAGTTCAGCCACCCTCCTCTGGGGTGGGACCTTGCCTTTGTTTCCACTGCTCCAATCTTGCTAACTCCAGGCCTGGATTTCAGAAATGGGGGCGAGGGGTTAGGAATGGGGAGGATGCAGGTCAGAGAGAAAGAAGCCTGTGAGCTGGTCCTTTATAACCTTCTCCTTGGACTTTCCTACCCTTCTCTCTGCCTACCTTCACTGCTTTGGGATGACTTTTAAAATGAAAAGAAAAAATCCACAGGATCATTATGGGATTTTGAGATTTAGGGAACTGACTTCTGAACCCCAATCCTTACCTGGAGAGCCCCCCTAGTGCTTAAAGGTGTTTGCTCTGGTGTTTTTTGTAATAGTTATCCACTCTTCATTATCCCCTGTGAGCCAGCATTTCCTCAGATGAAAGTGAAGTGGAAGACAGTTTCCCATCCTAAGCAAAACCCTTCAGTATCCTTTAGAGTGGGCCATGTGGCCTATAAAATATCATTCAGTGTTAATTAGTGAGAGTGGAAATACTGGCTTTGGTGTCCCCCCCCCAAAATCTTGTTGTTTTTTACTACTGGGTCAATTCAGTAAATTTTTGTGGAATTGAATGGAATCTGCAAGTTAACAGGAGGTAATATTTACATGAATAGAGTGAGAAGAAAATGGGATTTCTAGGATTCTTCAGTTTAGAACATGTTCAAGTGTTTATTTAGCTAAGGGGATTGTGAAAGTGAAAGACAGAGTGCTTTTTATGGAAATCCCTCGATCTGGAGTCAGAGGACCCCAGTTGAAATCCTAGGCGTTGCTGCTTCCTATTACCCATGTATTAAATTCCTACTTGGGTAAGTTATTTCTCTGGGTCTCAGTTTCTTCATCTATAAAATGGGCATATTGGATAATAAGATCTCTAAAGATCCCTTTCAAGACCAAATCCTATTGGCTTCCTAATTAGGAAAATTAGATTAGGAATTGAATTAGGAAAATTAGGAAATTGAATGATAACAGTATCCCAAAGTCTTAAGCTTTAGTAACTTAGATTTTTCTTGTACCTGGTTTTTAAGATCTCATTTATGTTGATAATGTTCCTTTACTTTGAGCTGTTGTGCTTTTAGGTTGCAAAAATGTTTTACTTGTATTATTCCACTTGAAGAGGTTCATGGGCTTTGGCATTAAAATAGGCTGTAATACACATTTTCACTCACTTGGATATGTTTTCAGGAAAAAGCAAATGCATTCAAAATTGGGTAGTTATGAGAATAATTATTTGGAATGTTATGGCTTCTGTCTCAAGCAATTAAATTTTAAATCACTGAATTGAAGTTTTCCCCTTCAACAGAGAATTCACTGAGAAATTTCTCCAAAAATTAATTTTCTTGACCAAGAAATAGTTCAAACAACCCTAAATGAGATAAGATTATAGCATTGTTATTGGGTTCTGTATTTTGACTATCACAAAATTAAACTGGTATAAAGAAGGGAGGTCAGATAGGTCAAATTTCTCACAGTTTAGAACTTACTGGTTATAATGGATCTGCTTGAGTCAGGATAATATTGAAATAGTGATTTAAGTGCTTCTCTCCCAAATACCCTGTAAGGTAGCTACTAGATAGAATATTCAATTTAGAGCTGAAAGAAATCTTAGAAATTGGGTAGTGTGAACTATTCATTTTACAGCTGAGAAAACTGAGGCCTATGGAAGTTAATTTGACTTTTTCAATATTACACAAGTAGTTTAGTGGTGGCGTTGGGATTAAACCTAAGAATGTTTTTTCTCCATTTTATGAATGAGAAAACTGGAGTGCAGAATAATTAAATGATTTAGCTACTTAGAGTAGCTCGTTTATCATGAATTAAAGTCCAGCACTGTTTAGAGTTAGATATTTACTGGGCTAACTTGTGTCACTCTCAATAAATTGACCTTAGTGTCACTTTATTAAGAAAATATGGGGGGTATTGAATCATCTCTGAGGTCTCGCTGAACTCTGAAATCCTATGATTTTTATTGCCTTTTGGAGAGGAACCATGTAAATTTGTATGTTACAGTGCTCCTGATGAGGAAATACTCTTATTAGTCCAGATCAGCACATTTTCTGCAATGTGGTCTTACAGAGTTTCCTGGGAATCTTAAAGGACAAGTGACTTGTTAGGATCACTCAGGTTGTATTAAGAGCAGGAGGCAAGATTTTTTTTTACTCCAAGATTGGTTTACAACTCATGACCACTTGGAGCTAGATGGCACAGTAGTGTTTATAAGGCTGGGTTTATAAAGTCAGAAAGTTGTTGTTCACTTGTTTTAATTTGAAGTTTTCTTGACAAAGATATTGGAGTGGTTTCCCATTTTCTTCTCCAGATAGCAAACTGAGGCAAACAAGTTTAAGTGACTTGCCCAGTATCACAGAGCTAGTGACTGAAGGCAGATTTGAACTCGGGAAGATGAGTTTTCTGGACTCCAGGGCCAGCACTCTATCTACTACATCATTAAGTTGCCCAGGATGGCAGGAAAAAGTAGGTATAAATCCAGCCTCAGATGTTTACTTATGTGTGCAAGTGCAATGTACTACCTTGGGCAAGTCATTTTACTTTTGCCTCAGTTTCCTCTTCTGTATTATCCAGGGATAATAATAGAACTTATATCCTATGGTTGTCCTGAGAATCAGATGAGATAAATATTTGTAAAGCACTTGCCTCAATGCTTGACATATAGTGCAGGCTTAATATTAGCTATTATATCATATTGCCCTTCTAAATGTCATGTAAATATTAAAATGACTGTTCAAAGAAGATAGAAAAAAAGTGTAATTTGTATTCAAGAGAAGATAGAAATTAAGTGACATTAAGAAACCAGTGTTGCTAAGATGTCATGTCAAAATTGTACACCTTTTGTTGTTTAGATACTGTAACTTCTGAAATACTTGGCCCTTTGAAGAGTATTCTATTAGGTATGACAACAAATTGGGAAGGCTTCTTAATCAATTCAGTTCAATAATAAGTGCAGAGAAGGCATTGGGAATAGTGACTAAAATGAAGAGAACACATTCTAATGAGGAAATAGGAGTATACAAATATAAAACAAAGCAATTTGAGAAAGGGGAAACAATAAGAATTGGGGAGAAATAACATTAAGCATGAGAGGAGAGGTCAGAGAAGATTTTACAGAGGAGTATCTTCATTGAGCTTTAAGGAATATAAGAATTCTGAGAGTCAGTCAATGATTATTATTCACTTACTATATGCCTGAGGTGGGACTATCTGTACTTCAAAGAGCTTACATTCTAATGGGAGAAGACCGTACCAAAAAAGAAGCTGAAAAGGTCAGGAGAGAGACTAGGGTGCTTTGTGTTGTCCTGAGCATGGTAGAAGAACTCCTGAGTACCGCCTGCAGAAAAATGAGTCACGGTTGGCCTAGACACCTTCCATAAAAAGAAGTTCTAGGAGGAGGCATCTAATCAGAGTGATGTCACAGTGAGTCCATTATATGAATTTCAGGGATGGCCATGAGGCCTCAGGTTGGTAGAAGAAATTCAGTAGGCAGCCCTAATAGCCTCTGTATTCTTAAGTGAATTGAGACAAGTGTTTTTAACCTGGGGTCTGTGAACTTTTAAAGAATATTTTGATAACTATTTCAATATAATTGGCTTCTTTTGTAATCCTAAAATTTTTTTGCAATTAAAACATTATTCAGAGAAAGTGTTTACAGGCCTACCAGACTATAAAAGGGATTAATGACACAAAAGTCGAGAACCTCCAATTTAAGGAATGTATTGGATGGGGGGGTGGGGGGAGGGAAAGACATTGAAATCAGGGAATAATTTACTATAATATTGTGTGGGAAAAGTAGTAATATGAAAAAAATCTAGAAAGATAGGTTGGGGCTAGATTTTGGAGGCTGAGGAGTGTGCTTCATATACTAGAAGCAATGGGAAAGGCAGTAGAAAAGTCATGTTTTTTCCCCCATGTATGTAATTAAAAGGAAAATAAAAAGCTGCAAACCCTTAATCTGAGCACCTGCTCCTTAACACTTAAAAACTGATTAGGGTTTCCTCTTGATTATTCACAGGCATAGAAAAGGAATTAAAAATTCACTGCTGAAAATCCCCATGCAGATGATCCAAAATCATTTGTATTTGCAAAATAGAATCTGCTTTAAAACTGGTCTCATTATAACATTAAGCAGAGTTTTTTTTTTTTTTTTTTTTTTTTTTTTTGTTTTTGTTTTTGGCAGTATAGGAACTTGAGATCTAAGGACTGTAAATTCAAATGTGTTTCATTTTTTAGATGACACCAGAGTCTGGCTTGATTATTACTGTAAGAAGTTTTGGTATGTTATTCTGAAATAATCCTGTTATGGAGAACCAAGCTTGGTCAGGAAGATTTGAGCTCAAACTCATCCTATTAAGCACTGATTCTGTGACCTTGAACAGCTTTTCAGCTGCCTAGGCACGTCTTTATAACTATATATCACTGTGCTATGTGAATGTGCAACAGCAAAGGGAATTTCCACAGCTGGAATCCCTCATATTGATAAAATCTCAAGTCTGAACTAAAGGCAACTAAGTGGTATCATGGATAGAGTACTGGACCTAGCGTCAGGAAGACCTGAGCATCAAACTTTTATTAACTATTTGACTCCGAACAAATTACTTTTCTATCTTGGTTTCTTTATCTGTAGAATGGGAATGATAATAGTCGTGGGTTAAGAACATTGATACATTTATCCAGAGGAGGTGAAAGGCCTTGAGCCCATCTTATGGGGATAAGCTAGAGGAACTGGGGATATTTAGGTTAGAGAAAAGAAGAAATAAAGAGGATAATACAATTAAACGATAATTGTTTAAATATGTGAGCGGTAATTGCTAGAGATAGTCTTAATGCCATTAACTTGTTCAGGTAAAAAGCCCTTTAACATCTTTGAACAGTGAAACAAAGAAATTTACTTAACCCATATATTGTAAGGATACAGTGACATTAAGCTTCCTTGAATGATTTCTTCCTGTTCTTCAAATTCACATATTAATGGGTCTGGTCAACAGGGCAGGGTATAATGACTTGGTTGGTTTTCAAAACTCCGAGGCAGGAATCCTGACTCCATTGAATGGGATTTTTTTATACCCTTAGGCGACGAGGAAGCTGTCAAAAAAGGAAAAGGTCAATCAAGTTCCAGACACTGCTTTGTTACCTTTTAAAGGGAAATAACCCCTATTGTAGGGAAATGGAACTTTAATCCTACAAGCACTTATGTGGAGGGAGAGATTACACTTATTTTGTTTGGCTTTGGAGGGGCTGAAATAGGAGCAAAGAGTAAAAGTTGCAAAGAGACAAATTTAGTTTTGCTGTCTAGGAGATACATTCTTATAGAGTTGATAAAAAGTTATAGAATCTTATTCAACTTATGGGATCCTCCTCAGATGTCTTTAAGTAAAGACTGGATGAGCACCTATCAGGAAGTTTATATTAGAGATATCTTTTGTGTATGGATTGGACTGGAAGAGCACTGATTTCCCTTGTAGCACCCCAGCTTTGTTATTCTGTGATTCTACAAATTCATCTTGATTTTGAAGTGTCACATTTTGTCATATATATAAAAATCATTCCTTCAACTCTGAGCAAACTTTTACCACCACTCCCAAAAAAGTATCAAATTTGAATATATTTCATCAATTTGCAAAAATAAATCTTCAATAATGTTATTTAGTATGTAAGAAATAGGACTAAGGGTCAAAATGTTTCTATGATTTTAGGAAACGCGCCTAATAATTGCTTTAATTTTATCTTCATTGGTGACACATTTACCCTTTTCCTTTTTGATATTGACAATTTAGTTTTTTGTTGCTTTTTTTTTAAAAAATCAAGTTGACCAATGGTTTATCTAATTTATTGGTTATTTCAAAAAACTAGCTTTTAGTTTTATTTATTAGTTTTATGGTTTCCTTATTCTCAATTAATTTCTCCTTTGATTTTCAGAATTCTCTATTTTGGTACTTAATTGGGGATTTCTAATTTGTTCTTTTTCTTTTCTTTTTTTTTTTTTTTTTTTTTTTTTTTTTTAGTTTTATGCCCAACTCATTGAATTGCTCTTTCATCAATGTAAGCATTTAGAGCTATAAATTTACCCTTAAATTCTGCTTTGGCTATATCCCACAAATTTTGATATGTTGTCTCATTGTCATTCTCTTTAAAGAAATTATTGCTTATTTGGATGATTTGTCCTTTGACTGATATATTCTTAAGAATAAGATTATTTACTTTCCAATTAATTTTTAACCTTTTTTTACTTTAATTAAGTGAATATATGTTTTTAACTACATTGTGCTCTGGAAAGGGTGAGTTTAAGATTTCTGCTTTTCTACATTTGTTTGTGAAGTTTTATGCCCGGATGCATGGTCAGTTTTGGTGAAGGTACTATGTGTGGTTGCGGGGGGAAAAAAAAGTTAGACTTCTTTCCATTCTCATTCCATTTTCCCCTAAGGTCTCTCATAATTAACTTTTCTAAAATTCTGTTCATCTCCTTAACTTGTTTCTAATTTATGTTATGGTTAGATTTACTAAGTTTCAAGAGAGACACATAGACGTCCCCCACAATAGTATAGTTCTATTATTTATTTCTACCTAACTTTTCCTTAAAGAATTTGGATGCTGTGCAATTTGGTAAATTTATGTTTCATATTATCTATGGTATCTTTTAGCAAAATGTATTTTTCCTGATTATCCCTTTTAATTGAGATTTTTTTTTTGTTTTGCTTTGTCTGAGATCAGTTGCTACCCTTGCCTTTTTTTGCTTCTGCTGAAGCAAAATAATTCTGCTCCAGCTATTAGTTTAACTCTGTGTGTGTCTTTCTGTTTTAAATGTGTTTCTTGTAAACATAATATTGTCTGGTTTCTAATCCATTCTGCTATCTACTTCCATTGTAGGGGTGAATTCATTCCAGTCACATTCACAGTTATGATTGCTAATTGTGTATTTCCATTCATTCTATATTTTCTGTTAATTCTTCTCTCTCCCTTTTTTTTTAAATCTTGTCCCTCCTCAAAAGTCTGTTTGCTTATTATTGCCTCCTTTAATCTGCTCTCCCTTCCTATCATCACCTTTCCCTTTCTTTTAGTCACTTATCCTCCTAATTCCCTATTGGGTGAGATGGATTTTTTATAACCATTTTACTGTGTGTGAGAATACATATATATATAAATGTGTATAAGTATTACATAAAACCTCATGTGTTCTTCTCTCTTTGAGCCAGTTTAAAGATTCAGACTTTGTCACCTCCCTCCCATTTCCCCTTGCCATGTAAAAACTTCTTTGAGTACCTCTTTTATGTGAAATACTTTTTTTCTATTCTTTCCCTCCCTTCCCACTTATGCCATTATATCCCTCTTTCTCAGTTCTTCATTTTTCTTTTGAGATAATTCCAATATAGTTAGTCCATACTCATCTCTCCATCTAAGTAGTCTCCTAACTATTTTAATACGAATACTGACAATAAAGTTAATGGGGGTTAAATGTATCATCCTCCCTTTTGGAAATACAAACTGTTTAGCCTTATTAAGTCCCTCATGATTTCTCACTCATGTTTGTCTATTTTTATGCCTTTGTTGAGAGTTCTTAAGTTTGAATGCCAGATTTTCTATTCAGCTTTGGTCTTTCATCAGAAATGCCTAAAATTCCTCTTTTTCATTAAGTATCCATTTTCCCTTGTAGGATTATGATATGTTTTGCTGGATAGATTATTTTTGGTTGTAATCCTAGCTTCTTTGCCTTCCAGAATATCATATCCCAAACCCTCTGCTCTTTTATAATAGTAGTTGTTAAAATCTTGGACTTTGGCTCCATAGTATTTGAAAAGGTACTTCTCTTTTTGTACCCTGTGTGCTCATCTTATCTGTTAAGAAGTAGGTAGCATGTTTCATGATTGGTCCTTTGAAATCACAGATGATCATTTCATTGATCAGAATTCTTAAGTCTTTCAAAGTTGTCCTTCTTTATAATCCTGCTTTAATTGTATATTCAACAGAATTAATGAATTTGAAAGTAGTTCTTTCTGTGTTAATATATAAACAATCTGAGTTATTAGGTAATAAAGGAATCTGAGAGAGATTCCTAAGGGCATTCTTTGCCCTTAATTTTTAGAAATCTTTTTAGTGAGTATCATAATGAAGCAATACTCACCCCCATGTAGCCTATGTGATTTTTTTTTTCAAAATGGTGACAAGTTTAAATGAATTAGAAGTTAGGAGAGAGGGAAAAATACACATCTTTGTTTCCAAACTTCTACATGATTGTGTGTGTATACATCTATGCTGTTTAATAATTCTTATTAATATTATCTGAAAACAAAAAGTAATCTAAGTAAAACATATTTTTTTAATATTTTTAATACCTCAGAATGACTATTACAGAGTTCTTCCCATCATTTAAGAGAAAAACAGATTCAGGTTAGTCTTAGCCTTGTGACTTAGTTTTCTTAAATGATTTTTTCAACTGGGCCAAAATTTGGTCTTTTTTGAAAAGAAAACACATTATTTATGAGGGGAAGGGGAACTGAAGAAAAATGTATTGTAATATAGCTTATTTTTCCAGAATATTATGTTAAAGCTATAGTGATACTGAAATTCTTTGAGGAAAAGGGATAAAAAATTTAGGAAAAAAGCCATGAAGACAATTACCCGTAATTAGTGAGAGTCACTATGAACAAGAGATTTGAACATTAGATTCTGGGTTAAAGTCCTGCTTTTATCACTTCTTAGCTGTGTGATTCTTGGTTTTTTTCCTTTATAAAATTGTACACCAACTACAAAGTTATTGCAAGGATCAAATGGGATGAAGTGGATGAAAATGCTACTCACTGGTATATGTATGCATGTATATGCGTGTACATTCATGTGTGTTTCAGACTGGGTATTCTTGTGTTGCCCAGTGGAGTAGAATGATCTCTCAGGGCCCACTCCCACTGGTGATTAGCATGGAAGCTTTGACCTATGTTTTCAACTTGATCTTCAGGTTCACTTCTCTTTAGATAGCCTGATACCAACCCCATTCTGGTGATTCCTTGTATTGGCATTGAACTTAACTGTGGGTATTAAGTTTTAGCCCTATTATAGCTCAGAACGCCCAGATTCAAGCAAAATCCAATAGTATCAGTCTCTTCTAAAAACAGAAATTATAATAAATACATCATCTCACATGACCTATTTGTCTTTTTTAGTAGCAAGTGAATATTCTTACCTGTGCATAAATTCCTCCCTATTCCTCCTCTATCATAAAAGTCCCCAATAATCATTATACACTTTTTCTCCTTTCATTAGGAATTACCCTCAGAGTAAAAACCTATTAATTTAGATGAATTGGAACATAAAATTAGTCTATGTTTTGACATACTATTTTTAGCAATAATTTCTTAATCACATATGAGTTAAGCTCTATACTAAGCTCTGGAGATAAAAACACAAACAATGAAGTAAACCCTGTTCTTAAGATGCTTATATTCTAATGGAAAAAAAAACAGTAGATGAATAGATAAATGTGTACAAAATATATCCAGAGTAAATACAAAGTAATTTTGGAGTGGTAAGCACTAATGAATATTTGGCTTCAAGAAAGGCAGCCCCTTAAAGCCATAATTTGAGGGTTGATGGGGATTCTCTAGGACAGATTGGTGGCACAGTGGATAGAGTTCCAGGCCTAAAATGAGGAATTTTCATCTTCTTGAGTTCAAATATGGCCTTAGACACTTACTGAGCCTGGACCAGTCACTTAAAACCTTTTTTGATTCAGTTTTTTCATTTATAAAATGGGCTAGAGAAGGAAATGGAAAACCATTCCAGTATCTTTGCCAAGAATGGAATCATGAAGAGTTGGATATGATTGAAAAAAAAAAAAAGACCTGAATCCAAAAACAAGGGATTCTCTAAAGTGGAGATGAGAAAGAGGGGAATTTTAGATATGAGGATAGTTCATTTTTCTACCAATGATTACTAGAATGATATGATGTTATTAGGCAGAGTACCATAGGAAATTCAGTAATGATTTTAATTAAAATGGAAACTTTTTTAAAAGAATATAGAATATTAAGGGGCAGCCTATTTGTTCCATTGGCATCTACTCAATGAAAAGAGGTCTAAGCAAAGGTCCTTTACCTGAGGTCCACAAAATTTAAAAAACTATTCACTGTGTATTTCCTTATAATAGGTTTCTTTTGTAATCCTATGTATTTTGTCTTATCAATTAAAATTTATTATCCTGATAAGGCATCCATAGGCTTTATCAGGTTGCCAAATGGGTCCATGAAACAAAAATAAAGTTAAGAATCCCTGATCTAGAGGAAGCCCACATTTCATTTGGCATAATCTTGTTGAACATTTGCAGGACACTGAAAAGAGTCACAAAGGATGAGAAGGTCTTTACCTTCTTTATAGATCATAATCTGTACTATTTGAAAGGCCATCTCCATCAGTGAGATCATGGGTCCATCAAAATAATTCTAAATTTTGCTTTCTGTAAAAAGGTGAAGTATGTCCTTAATAATAATGTTCACGTCCATTTTCAATGCAAAGACAGGGAAAAAAACTTTAGTATACTTTCTATTCAGATGATCATGAACTCTAAATTAGTATGATCTAAATTCAGATGAAAAAACTTTGTTTTTAAGAATATGCTATTGTTTAGTGATAAACTAGATTCAATAGAATGTGCAGAACTAGCATAAGTCATGCTTCCCCTCATGGAACTTAGGGTCTAATAGAGGAGACATTATTAATATATCCAATTACCACCTGATATCAATCAATATGAAGGATGTAAGCACCTTGAAAGGCTTATTTATTTATATCTCTACTTCCTAGCACAGTGTTTGACATAGAGTGCTTAATAAATACTTACTGGATTACACATCTACATACACACACATACATAAATATGTACACGCATATGACTGTTGCTGAGTAGCAAGCAGCATGACATAATGGATAGATGACCCCTTTATAGTTAAAAAGATCTGGATTTAAATCCTACATCTTACACATTCTTGTCTTGTCTAAGTTATAGACAAATGGCCACCTTTATCAATGCAGGAAATTTGCAAATTAGAGAATTCCCCCAAACTGAGGTCCAGACCAAAAACAAACACACAAAAAACCCAAATGTTTAAATAGTATTTAGAGCTGGAAAGTTAGCATAGCATAGTGGATGGAGAGCCAGCCTTGAACTCAAGAAAATCTGAATTCAAGATCAACTTCTGAAATAGACTGACTATGTGAACTTTGTCAAATCACAGCCTCTCAATACCACAGGCAATTCCCTAAGACTGTAAGCTGTAGAATAGTCCCACTTGGAGAAAAGGAGTTGTGTGGTTTGTTTTTTTTCCCCCAGTGGTAATTCCCAATGAAATCATAAGTCCAGCTCCCCTTTCCTTCCCAGTCCCACCAATATAGTGCTGTAGAATTTCCAAATCCCACATCGACAAGACCAGGAGTAATTGGAGAGATCTTCATGCAAGAGACAAAACTCAAGCTGGGTCTTAGAAATGGATCAGATTATATACCTCAACAATGATACTGTTTGAGGATGTATTCTGATGGAAGTGGATCTCTTCAATAGAGAGAGCTAATTCAGTTTCAGTTGATCAAAGATGGGCAGAAGCAGCTACACCCAAAGAAAGAACACTGGGAGATGAATATAAACTGCTTGCATTTTTGTTTTTCTTCCCGGGTTATTTATACCTTCTGAATCCAATTCTCCCTATGCAACAAGAAAACTGTTCAGTTCTGCACACGTATATTGTATCCGGGATATACTGTAACCTATTCAACATATATAGGACTGCTTGCCATCTGGGGGAGGGGGTGGAGGGAGGAAGGGGGAAAATCGGAACAGAAGTGAATGCAAGAGATAATGTAAAAAATTAGACTGGCATGAGTTCTATCAATAAAAAGTTATTAAAAAAAAAAAAAAGAAATAGATCAGATTCAGAGAGGTGAAGTAGAGAAGGGAAGGGAGACCGATGCACAGAGGGGACATGAAGTTTGACTTATTCATGAGACATAATGCAATCTGGTTCTAGAATAGAGCAGTTTGTCAAGTAGTTTATCAATGTTCAATAACTCATTATTTAACATGTTCTTCATTCAGTCATGTTCAACTCTTTATAAAATTCTTCATAACCCTTTGATAGGGTTTCTATTCATGAAGGTTCCTTGGCAAAGAGGCTGGAGTGGTTTGCCATTTCCTTCTCCAGGAAAATCACCTTTTCTTAGAATTCTCCCCTATGACCTGCCCCCTGGGGTAACCCTGCACAGCAGAGCTCCGTTTCTTGAGCTACACAAGTCCATGACAAGGCAGTGCTCCAGAAGGAAGTTACTTAACATACTCCCACAAACTGCAGGAATTTTCACAAATTCTTAGGGCACAAAAGAAGGATCTTTATAGACATTCACAGATTATGTTTTTAGGTGATTGTTTGCTAGATCTACATGTACATTTTAGGCTATATTATCCAATTAAAAATAACTTCAACCCAAGTAATTTTGTTTTCAGATTTCTGATGACTGGCCAGGCTATCACTTGGATTTATTCACTTACCCACAGCACTATTGTGGAGATTTGAACCGCGTGCTTATACCCCATGGTGTCATTGTGGACAGGTAGGTATATTTTTTTTCTTACATGCTTCGTTCAGTTTGACAGGCTAACAGCAGACTAAAGCATGTTCTGAAAGGAGATATGTTAACCAAAAAAAAATACTGAGTCAGAGGGCTTGAAGCTTTTTCTTGACCCTTCCTGTTACATGCTCTGTGATTGAATTGATTATCTTATTAGCTATACTTGATCATGGCACTATCTGAGCTGTGATTTCTTTGTAGGTAAAATAAAGGCTCTGAACATACCAGCTCCCTTCCAGCTCTGAGTTTTTGATCAATTTTTCTGTACTTCAGAATCTTCCATTCCCTTTCTTATTTCATGATGTCACCAAACAGGCAGTTAGTAGACTCCCTTGTATATGACATGACAAAAAAACTTAAAGGTTTCGTTGCTATCATTATCTTTATTTACTCTTTAAGAGGCTTCATAGTATATTGGACAGACCACTGGCCTTGGAGGTAGGAAGACTAGACTCAAGTTAATGCATACTGATTGTGTGACCCTGGGTAAAGCATATGACTTCCTTCAGGGTGAGTTCATAAATGCTGGGGAGAGGAGTAATGTATTTACTACTTGTTTTAAGTTTAATCTACATTACTAATTCTTTCTTAAATCTAGATAACCAAAAAATAATAATGTCAAGCTCAACTTTGTAACAGTTATGGATTTCTGAGATACACATGCTGGCAGTGAAAATTTAACAATTCAACTGTTTGGAGCTAGCTAATTCCATCATACCTCTACTCTTGGTGTTCCACAACCCAGCTTCTTAAACTGTAGTTCACAACTCCATATGGGGTCTTGTTACCGAATGTGGGCATCATGAAATTATGATTTATTGTCAGTAAATATTTTGATATATACCTATTTTATATGCCTATAAACCATGGGTCGCATAAAACTTTCTCAGGTAAAAAGGAGTTTTGCAAGTAGAAAAAATTTAAGAAACCCTGCTCTAGTGACTCTCTATAAAATTAAATTTGAGAGGAATTGGCCACTTGTTCTATTCATGGAAATTCCCTTACTTGGTCTAGTCCCTACCTTCTTTCATTCCCCTCAGACTAAATAAGCCAAAGCATGCCAATTCTTGGCTTGAGTTTATATTTCACAACTAATAATAAGGTCATTGGCTACTGGGACATTTGCAGTATAAAGAATGACAGCATAATGAAATTTCTCATATGTAGATAGTTTAATAATCGGGTTAGTAATATTGAATGAATAGCTTGCAAATTTACTCCAAAAAAGGAGAGAATTCATTCAAATTACCCAGATCTTATAAAGAAAAAATGATGAATTCAAGTTAGTTTATATCATTGGTTATCACATCTTGATTGGTGTTAATAAATTTGAGAACTTAAGAAATTAATGGATATCTGTAAAAATATTTTTTAAAAAACAGACAACAAAGGAAATAGATAACCTAAATAGAAGATTAGAAGGGGAATCAAATCAAAAGTCTGAGGTATCACTTGTATCTATCAAATTGGCAAAATTAATTTTAAGGCATGTTTGAAACTTTGGAGATAAGAAAATGTATGCTAAATTCCCTCCTTTGACATTTCCCATCTCTGTGAAGAAAGGAAAGTCACTTCCTCTTTCTGAACCTTGTTTACTCTTTGGAATAGTTCCAATGAAGAGATAGCCCATCTCCTTGCTAAGTTGAACTCTTTGTAAATACAAAGTGATCCCATGCCATCTTCTTTTCTCTAGCAGTTTTTCCCATTGATCATCTCTAATATTAATATTTAATTTTCATTAATCTTCAGTTTCTCAGTGTATAATGGTTGTTTCTCTACTGTTTACAAACATGCCATCCTTAAAAAAAACCTTCATGTAATCCATCCATCCCCTCTACCTGTCACACTGTATCACTCCTCTCTTTGGTGGCTAAACTCCTTAAAAAGGTTATTTATAAAAGATGCTTGCTCTTCTCTCCCTCTCATTCTTCATTCTGGTTTCCAAGCTCATCATTCAACTGAAATGATTTCTTCCAAAGTTATCAGAGTCTTAATCACCATTTTAAGCTGAACATGTACAAAACTGAACTTATCATCTTTCCCTCAAAACTCTTTTTTTCTTGCTGACTTTCTTGTTCCTGTTGAGGGCACCATGTTAAGGGTTCCCAGTATTCTAATTCACAAATTAAAGTCTTAGCTTTGAATTCTATTCTCTTACCCCACTGTATCCTATGTGTGGCCAAGTCATATCCATTTTACTTTTGTTTTGTAACAAATCTTATATGTGTCCCTTTCTCTCCTGACACTTTTGTCACTCTGGTATACCCCTTATGCACCTTACCCTAGGACAATTATAAAAATCTTTTGGTTTGTCTTCCTGCCTTGTATCTTCCTACACCACTTCACGTTTCTTTCAGCTGTCAAAACAACCTTTCTTAAGGTACAGGTCTAACCAATTCCAATAGACTTCTAATGGAAAATGCCATCCATATCCATCCAGAGGATGAACTATGGAGACTGAATGCAGATCAAAGCATATTATTTTCACTTTTTTGTTGTTTTTGTCTTTCTTGTAGTTTTTTTTTTCTTTTTGTTCTGATTTTTTCACGATACAACTAATATGTTTAATACAATTATATATGTTTAACCTATATTAGATTGTTTGCTGTCTTGGGGGGGAAGGGAGGGAGAGAAAAAAATTTGAAACTAAAAAAAAATCTTGCAAAGATGAATATTGAAAACTATCTTTGCATGTAACTGGAAAAAATAATTAAGTGGAGGTGGGGAGAAAAAAAAGTACAGGTCTAACCATGTCATTCCCTTCTACCACATTCAATAAACTCTAGTCACTCTGTATAATCTGCAGGATCAAATATAAAATATTCTCCTTAGCTTTTAAGATCCACTACTTTTCTGGCTGTTTTTGCAGTTTATTCCCCTCCTCTATAATTCAGTGGCCTTACCTTCCTTACTGTTCCTGGCATAGGCAATCCATTTCCCTACTCTTTATTTTTACTGGCTGTCCCTCAGTGAAATGTCCTTCCTCCTTGTCTATACTTCCTCTCCTCCTTCAAATTTCACTTAAAATCCATCTTCTTCAAGAAACTTGTCCTGGTCCCTTTCAATTCCAGGATCTTCTTTCTGACATTATCGCCAATTCAATCTATATAAATTTTATTTGTAAATAGTTGTTTGCCAATTGTCTCTTCCTTTATACACAGTGTTTAGCAATGCAGCAGATCTTGTTGACTTGACTCATCTGTAAAATAATACTTCCAATATACAAAGTGCTTACATTGAAGGATTTAAGCTCAAATGAGTTAATGCATGTAAAGCTGAAGATTTTAAAGCATTAGGTACATGTCGATTGTTGCTATTGCCCATTTCTCATTGACCAAAAACAAATTTTAGGAACATTTGCTAATTGTTAACTTTTAATTTTAGAAATCATATAATTCTCATATTTTGAAGTTCCTTTTTGGAATTAAATACTTTTCCTCCAAAAGTGCAACCTAATGCTGCATATTGTGCTTTGGTCAGTTGTAGTTAGGATGCTGTGACCTCAAGAAATTTGTGGATATTTATTTTTTGTTTTTTGATTTCCTTTCCAGAACTGAGAAGTTGGCAAAGGATATCATGAATGATATTGGATTCTGTGACATCGTGGTTCTGTGTGTGCTTAAAGGAAGCTACAAATTCTGTGCTGACCTTGTGGAGAATCTAAAGAATATCAGTCGAAATTCAGATACATTTGTCTCAATGAAGGTTGACTTCATCAGACTAAAGAGTTACCAGGTAAGTAAGCAGATTTTCCATTTCAATTACATTATCTGGAGCCAAATAAAACTGGGCAGAAAAATTAAATTTCCAAAAATGAAAAATTCTGAAAAAAAAAATGAGGTGGCTTGGTAGATTGGAAGTATTTTAGAGGAAAAAAAAAAACTTGATTTACTTAATTTTGTAAAAATTATTATTCTGTAACATAATTAGTTTTATTTCCCCCAAAACTATTTTTGTTGTATGAATATCAAAAGATTCAACTCAAAGGAGTTTTGTCATTTAAAAAAAATAGCTGTAAGTTCCACATGATTACTTTCTAGGGCTTGACCTTGACATACCACATTAGGGTGGTCTAGGATTTCTGTTCCCTAGTAGCTACTCTTGGTCCTAGTAGAATACTCTCTTATTAGGTCTGCAGGAATGACCAGAAACTGAAGGAAGTGAAGCCATTTGTGGTTACCTTATCACCCAGTATGACTAAGCAGGCTCAGAGCAACTCCAAATGAAGGCTCCCTCAAACTAGTGATTTATGAAAAGAGAAAGGGACTTTCCTTTCCAAAGAGTCCTTAGGACTGTTGTCTCTTTTTGACTTCTTCCTTCTACTTTCCCACCTACCTCATCATGTTGTGTTTTGTGTATTTACCTAGTCAACTGGTTAGAATGCTATGCTGATACTTAATGAGGAAATCTGTCTCTCTGTCTCTGTCTCTTTCCTGTCTTGTGTATGTATATACACACATATCCACAAAGAGAATATATATGTATGTGTAATTAGTTTGGCTATTTATGAATGGAGATTTATTATTTAAATTAACTTGTTGCATAGTCTACTCTATATGCCAGATTCAATTATGCACCATTTTTCTCTCACGCCCAGTCCTGCCCCAGGGTAAGATCATGAAGGACTACAGTTTGGGAAATGGAGTTGTGTGTGGTGGAGAAATTCCATTTCACGTAAACAAGTCACAACCAGGACAGTAACTAGCTTGGAGTGAATGGAGCATTGCCCCAGACTGCCAACATCATTTGGGAGGTGAATTTCTTCCCAACAGGATGCCAGCATCCAAGTGGACATGATTCCTTCCCATAGCCAATGATAGTTCTATAATTCATATTGCCCAAGCTATCATTTGGTACAGCCATTGCAGAGTCACTGTCTCCCCAGGTGATGCTCCTCTCATAAAAGTTGGACAGAAGTTCTCTTTTTGTCTGACATGAAAATATGTCTAGTCTCAGTTCTGGTCCAAATCATGGGGAAAAAATCAGGAAGCTGATATATGAATTGTAGACTCTAAAAGAATAAAGATAAGAAGGAATAAGTACAGAAGTTTAAACCAAGAATCTCCCCAGAAGGTCCAAGAGAATCACATGAGAAATAAGACATAGGTTCAAGCTATAATAGTTTGAGATTGGACAACCAGCAGAGCATTAAGTTATCCTATGGGTCTCTGTGTCTGATAGACCCACCCTTCAGTTTTTTCCAAAGTCTCGTAGGTTGGAGATTTGCTAATAATAATTTGCTAATGATTCGAATCATTGTCATCATTTTACTCCATAGCAAAGAATTTTCTCTTAAACACATGGGCCATTTCACATGAAAAAGTTTCAGTCCCAAGTTAAAGGACATATTCTTTTAGTTCCAGTCTTTGAATTTTTTAGTTCTTTGTTGACCCCTTAGCTCCAAAACAAAATTCCCCCTTCTCTAGTTACTGAGGTGTAGTTTATTAACATGGTGAGTAATATGTCCTTGGAGTAAGGAAGATCAAAATTTGAATCCTTCGTTTGTAACTTTACTTACTATTTGATTTTAGACTGACTTTAGATCCCCCCCCCAGTTTGTTTCCTCAACTATAAAATGGATATAATCTTTCAGAGTTGTTGTGAGATTAAAATGAAAATTATAGCAAAGCTTCTTAAACTGTGTGGATTAAGACCTTATATGGGATTGTGTTGAGATTATGAAATTATGATTTATTACCTGTAAATGTTTGATTTATATGCCTATTTTATATACTTATATACTGGTAGTCATGTAAAAATTTCTCAGGTGAAAAGGGGTGCAAGTGGAAAAGATTTAAGAAGCTCTTTTTTATAATAGTTGGTAAACCTTAAAGCATTATGAAAATGGTAGTTATTATTATTATTATTATTATTATAAAGATAGAATTGATTGATATTTGCTTAATTAAGCCAATCCACTCCATTAAAAGGAAGTGAGAAGATGAATAATCAATTTCACATGCATTGGTCTTAGACTAAGTATGAAAAGTATTTGAAAGTCATTTGAATGAAATGAAATGATGGCCAGTTGATTAGGGATTTTTTTGTATTCTCTGGATTCTTTATAAAAAAAACATTAACTAGAATTGGAACATTCCACAAATTGGAATAAGAATGACTTTCCATTATGCTCTGAATAAGAAATGAATAGGGGCAGAGAAAGAGAAGAGGCTTTGACCAGATTTCCCCCCTTCCTTTTAGTTGGAGGATGATCTTGTAAAGTTTGAAATATCTGGAAGATTTTAGCCTTCCCATCTTCTCGTTACTATCCCAGCATTTTCTCCTTCCCTCTTTAGGACAGCATCAAATGTTGTCAGTGTCTGCATTAGCAGCCAAGGATAGATTAGATGCAGGTTTTCCTTGTTTAAGGGAAATTTCCTGACCACCCCATTGAAAACACTTTCAGCAATATAAACTCTTTAACAATGAATCCCCTTTTCTTTTGGACCATCTATGTATTTTAGGAGAGTGTGTCAGACTTTTGGGGTGATAGTTTCTTCGTAGTAGTAGTAGTAGTAATTACTCCTTTCTTTAATCTACTTTAAGGTTGACTCTCTATAATGATTTTCAACTAATAATCTTAGGATGAAATATACTTATGGGAAGTTCATGGTATTAAAGGATTATATCCAACTCCTCAGGGGTACCTCTAGATCTTTGAAGGGAAGATATTGTCTTGCTCTGGGACTCAACTTATCTGTGAGTTTGGGAGTTGGGATGAGTATATTCAGAACATATATGTACTACATTATCATCATCATCATGACCATTTTTACTATTGGGTGAACATAATTTAGTGGTTGTCTGAATAATCACTTTTTACCACATTCCAGTTCAGAACAAACACTTGCATTTCCAAAGCTCAACAGCAGCATTCTCAAACTTCTGACCCATAATTATTCACTGTCCCAAGACAGAGGCTTGGCTAATGATGACGTTCTTCTTCTTGCTACCAAATGTAAGAAAGGGGAACTAAGTGAATGAGACAGATCAACTCGAGACAGTGCCTATGAGAAACTCCAAAACAACTCCTGTAAAGGCACAGCTGTTCACTCGAAGTATGCTTGACCTCTAATTAAATATCCTTAGAAGTGGGTGGAAGAAGCTGGTCCAGGCTAGGTTGTGATGAGCAAAGACTTGTGGGGAAGTCATGGATACCACCCAAAAGAAAGAGTGTCTCTGTGTCAGATCAGGCTCTCACCTCTCTCCCCAACCTCCGGGCACAGGCTAATTAAAGAATGTATACTAAATAAACACAGCCAAATAAGGGTAACCAAAGCAGCTCCTTTCCCTCAGGGTGTTCGGGGCTTCTGCATACCTCTCCAACAGAGTCATTGGGAGCAGCCTTTTTAAAAATGGTTCGCCTGGAGCCATGAACAGTTCTAGAAGTCACCCAGGAGGCTGGAAAGAAGCAAGGGCTGCTGTCCAAGTATCACATGGTTCTAGTCAGAAAATTCTACCATTTCTCCCTAGAAATTTAAAAATAAACATATAATTTTAAAAGCTAATTCTCTGAAGTGCTCTTCCAATTCCTCATTATGACGTGGCCCTGGATAAGCACAATTTCTGCAAGGTCCTGCCCCACTAGAAATGCTTTGAATACAACTCAGGAATGAAATGAATATCTGGAAGAAGACGGGGCTAGCTAAGTTCAGAGAGGCTGACCACCCCAAAGTGGCCAGCAGGTAAGGAATCTTTAGAATCACAAACATTAGATCTGGAAGGGACCTTAGAACTACTTCTAGATGAGGAAAAAAGAAGCTCATAGTAATTAATTGCCTTGACCAAGATCATATAGATAATAAAGGGGAGGATCAGGAGGAAGAGATCTCCTAACTCTGAGACTTGCAGGTGTTGGTTTTTTTTTTCTTTTCCTCCCTCCCTCCTTTCCTTTCTCTTTTTCTCTCTCCCTTCTTTGTTTCAAAAGAGATATTTACTCTGAAAATATAGCAAGAACAAGTTACAAATATTCCCCCAATATCTGGAGGTACCCTCTCTCTTATACTACCTCAGTCCCTGGGGAGAATAGACTCAGATTTAACACAACCAATTTCATTTCCAAGTACCGAATGGTGGGTGGAGGAATGACTGAATCTCAGATATTGCTTTTCTGAGTCCTACAGGTCATGCCTTAGTGATGACTGGCTATAAAACCCAGCTTGACTCCAGTTCTTGAACTTCTGGTTTCTCATTTTCCTGACCTTTCAAAGATCACAAGGTCATAAGCATCTCCAGTCTCCTTCATTTAAAACATGAAAGAATAAATGGAAAGAGGCAAAGAATGGAGATCTGTTTTCCCAGCACCATTTGCAGTCTCAGAGAGAAGGAGGCCCCACATCATTTCCCCTAACATCATTCTCTCTCTCTCTTAGGAATAGTAGCTTGGCAATAAAGAGGTCCAGTGATATTTTCCCCCAACAATAATTCATAAATGTTGTCTAATTAAGAATAGAAATATTGTGTTTTTATTTTGTTTTTGCCACAACTGTGAATTTAAGAAGAGGTAAAGGAATGTTGGCCTGAAGGTAAAAAAGAGATAATTTAATTAAAATACATTTACCCTTTAAGAAACAAATGATGTCTTTGGATTATAGTACTTCTAATATTCTTTCAGCTTTAAATTTATGATCTTATGATTCTATGATTGGTTTAACGTCAGTTTAATTGACTTTAACTCAATTATATTTGTTACAGCTGTAGTAAAATGCCTTGTTTCCTTCAAAGTATAGATAAGGGAGCACCTCCTAAAGAAATCCTTCCAATTATTGCTTTCCCAGACTTCCTCTCTTCTAAATTACTTTTCATTTTCTCTGTGTATTTTGTATGTATTTATATGTGTACATACTAGTTAACTCAAGAGTATATAAACTTCAATGAGGGCAAGGGCTATTTCATTTTTGTCTTTGTATCTCCATTACTTATCAGAGTGTCAGGGACATAGACAATAAATGCTTGTTAAATTGAAACAATCTTAAAATTCTAATTTTTTGAAAATTAATTATCTGTGAAACATAGGAATCCATTACTACTCATAATATTCAATTATACTGAACATTTCATTCTTCAGCTATATAATAGAGAGTTTGTCAGTTTTATTTTGAGGGTATCTTAATGAATCTGCGGTCTGATTGTTGCTCTTATATCCTCCAACAATATAGCTCACCTAATAAAATTCTTATCCATGTCTTTCTGCAAATCTGTCATTGGGAGCCCACCTAATAGAATGAACTTCCCTTTTTGTCTTTTGGGATCCCATGGATATTAATTGAGTTATAGAACATCCATTGGTTATCTTTTGCTCTCACAATGTGATCACATTTTTTCCCTATTTATACATTTCTCTGAAAACATCTTTTACATTGCTTCACTATCAGCCTGCTTGTACTAGTTCATTGTTCTTTGAGTAATCCTCAAACCTCAACTCTTTAAAGAATGGGTTATTTCATGACTAATAACCATTGGGGGAAAAAAACCATTAGTATTTAAAAAAAAAAAAGTCAGGCTTTTGTTTCAGGAGAAAGCTTGGGGCCTTTAATAGAACTGTTCCAATTTTTCCAGAGAAAATTTAGATTACTACCTTCCAGTTCTGAGACAAGCTCATTTTTCATTTTCAGTATCTATTTAAGATATATATACTCATGGAACAGTTAGTTGTTAAAAACTGTCTTTCCAACTGCAAAAAAAAGCTTGAAAATTATTCTTCATTGGCTTGTGTCTTCTGTGGTTATTAGGCTGACCTCTTGAGTGATTACAAATCTAATATAGGAAACTCTTCAGCATGCTGGAGTCTGATGCACAGAGTAGAATGTCTTCTGCAAGCAGGAGCATCTGGAGCACCTCATTGTGTATAGAGAATGTATCTTCCTTTGACCTCCATATTGGTCATTCTCCATGATGGTAGTAATAGCTTGATTTTGTCCCTGGCTAAATAACCAAATGATCTTCAGCAATTATTTATATTATTATATCTTACAATGAATCTTTGATTTAGCCTTTACAATGATAACACTTTGTTGGACTAAAGCCTTTAAAGTAACAATTGTTCTACCTAATCAAATGCCCAATTTAAACAATAATCAGTAAATACTAAGCACTATGAGAATCAGTCAGCATGCCTTTATTGTGCACCTACTTTGTGCCAGGAACAGTTCTTGGGGTTACAAAGAATAAAATAATCTCAATTCTCAAAGAGCTAATGGAGGAGATAAACTTATATGTGTGTATAATACATACATACATATATTCACAATGTATATATGCCCTTATATAATATATATATGAATATCTATATACATAATTTTCCTGATATTTAAAGAGAATAATTACAAACTACTTTGGGAAAGGAGAATACTGGAATGGGATGAACATCAGAAAGGAAGTATTCCTTAAGACATAAGTGAAGAGGGAATGCATTCTGGACATGAGGCAGTCAATGCAAATGCCTGCTGTTGTGAGATATAGTGTCATATGTGAGGAACAGAAAAAGAAAGCCTATTTGGCAGGGTTGTAGAACAAGGGAGGGGAGTGGTGTCCAGCAAGTCTGGAAAGATAGGTTGGGATCAGGTTGTAAAAGGCTTTGATAGCCAAACAAAACTAAACAAGCAGTTGCATTTTATTCTAGAAGTAACAGGAAATTTTTGGAATTGAGTACTGAAGTAACATGATCAGATCTTTGCTTAAGGAGAATTTTGGCTGCAAATTGTAGGAGATTTGAATGGGGAGAGAGAGCTTTGGCCAGAAGACAGGCTGCAAAAATAAAGATTTGAGTAAGAGATTAGAAAGTGAAAGCAGTTAATATACAGAGCTTTGTCTAAAAATATGACTGAGAAAGTAAGGAGAGAATGATAGTTTGAGGGAATGGAGATTAATAAAAAGATTTTTTTTAAGAATTGAAGAAAATCGAATTAGTTTAATGCAGAAGAAAAAGGACTAGAAGTTCGGGAGACCTTGAAGATTTGGGAAAGAAGGGATGATTGAAATTAACAAAATCCCAGGGGAAACAGGAAGAGATGAGATCAAGAACACAGGAAAAAAAAAACTACCTCTTTGTCAGAGACTAGGGAAAATAAAGTAATAATGAAGAACAATGTCAAAGGGTTTTCAAATAAACAAAGTGGGAGGATTTACGGTCATGGCCTCAATTTCTCAGTACATTGAGATGAATGTCTTTAAAAATTTACAGCACATTTTTCTGATAAATATCTCATTTCTTAAATATGTAGAGAATGGAATTAAATGTATAAGAATATGAGTCATTTTCCTACTGACAAAAATGATTTAAGGATATGAACAGGGAGTTTTCAGAAGTAGTCAATTATCCATAATCACATAAAATGCTCTATATTAGTATTATATCTGTATTGATTAGAGAAATTAAAATTAAAACTAGTCTGAGGTACCATCTGATATCTTTCAGACTAACTAAAATTTAGAACAGGAAAATGACTAATGTTAAAGAGGAGATGGAAAAACTGGAACACTAATGCACTATTGGTGAAATTGTGAATTGATCCAACCATTCTGGATAGCAATTTGAAACTGTCCATAGGGCTTTGAAACTTTGTATGTCCTTGGATCCATTACTAGGTATATATCTCAAAGATATCAAAAAAGGGAAAGAGACAAAACTTTTTATAGCAACCCTTTTTATGGTGACAAAGAATTGGAAATTGAGGGGGTGCCCATTATTTGGGGAATGGCTGAACAAGTTGTAGTATATGATTGTGATAGGATACTATTGTTCATAAGAAATGATAAAGGAGACAATTTCAGAAAAAGCTGAGAAGACTTGTATGAACTGATATAAAATGAAACAAACAAAGCCAGGAGAACATTATACACATTAAAAACAATATTGAATAATGATCAACAATGAATGACTATTCTGATGAATGCAATAATCCTAGACAGTTCTGAAGGACTTAAAATGAAAATTGTCATCCTCTTCCACAGAAAGAGTCTCAATGAAAATTGAAGCATAACTTTTTTTACTTTATTTTTCTTGGGTGTTTCAGAGTTGAGGTTTTTTTTTGGGGGGGGCATGACTAGCACGCATGATTTCATGTGTATAATTGACATTCCATTTCATGCCTTCACAATATGTGGAAGAGATGGAAGAAATAGAATTTTAAACTCAAAAAAAATTTAATGGATGTTAAAAATAAATAATAAATTTTAAAAAGGAATATCTTCAGCTCAAAGAAATAGGGAAGGGAAGGAGAGGGAGACATGAATAGAGAAGATAAATAGTTTTGGTGGAGGGAGGACAATGATACTAGAAATGAATTAGGATGAAACAGAATAAAAGGACTTCTTGCTGCAGGGAGGGCTTATTTGATTTGCTTGTAGTTGTGAAATTTCATTTCAATTCAGCAGCTTCTGAATAAGAATGGAAGAAGAGGCTTGTGAAAGTAATGTAAGGATCAGTTTAGAGAAATGAGTAATGAAAGGACAAGAAGGTGAGAAATTTGACAGCAGAGGAATTGTAGAGTTGAAATAGCCAAGTACATGATCAAGAGTAAAAAAGAAGGAAAAAATAGGATCAGAACTGGGCTAATGTCCTGAGGAAATAAAGAGAGGTGAAGGAATGGAGATCTGATTAGAGCAAAGAATAAATGTAAGAAGGATAAGACATAGGAAAAGATGGAATGATAGGAGATTATTGATATAGGAACATCAATGTTCCTTATTAAAGAAGTGGAACACTTATGGACAATAATGAGATTCAGTGTGTGACTATCCCTCTGTGAGGATGAAGTGAAGTAAAGAAGGAAGTCCTGGGATTCAACAAGACTGAGAAATTGTCAGTTGTGTGACTCTTCATGACCTCATTTATTTATATATTTATTTGTATTTTTGTGGCAAAGATACTGGAATGGTTTGCCATGTCTTTCTCTAGCTCATTTTATAGATGAGGAACTGACTCAAACATAGTTAAGTGACTCACTGAGGACCACACAGTTAATAAATATCTGAGCCTGGATTTGAATTCATGAAAATGAGTCTTCCAGATTTAAGTCCAGTGCTCTATCCACTACTCCACCTAGTTGCCCTAAGGAATTATGAGGTAAGGGAATTTAAGGGAAGATGAACGTGGAAACTTAATATTCCCTAACATAAAAATAAAAGGTAGGGGAAAGAGACAGACTAAACCAGATATAGTACCTCTATATTTTTTAGTTAATTATGTGACTGTATAGATGTATTCTGCTGTAAAATAACTTGTTCCCATCTCATTCTTTCATCAGTAGTTCCCACAATTCATGTGTGAATTTTTCATAAACATTTTATATAATTAAAGAAATAGATCCACAGTTATTTATATTATCTGAATTTTGTAATAACAATAAGGTTTAACTTTTTTCCATTCCTTTTAATTATGGTCCTCATTCAGATACCTTAAAATTCTTAAAGAACCTGAGATTTTTTCATATCTAGCATGGAATTTCTCCTCTCTATCATTATCCTAGAGTAGCTGCTCTTCCCATACTTGTTTCCTTCCATGCCTTTTTTATTTCTTCAGGGAGCACATTTATGACTATAATGTTAGACTTCAGATGGGAAAACATGGCTCTTTTGGAAGCTTATTTGAAAAGAGTGTTTTATTAAAAAAATAAATAAATAAACAATAGCCCTTTTCAGATGTTTCCAAGTTTTGTCCATTACTCGTCCTACTTCATCCCCTTAAGTATCCTTGGATTAATTTTGCTTAATCTTTGACCAAGTTCTATAATTTATGAATTAATTATGGTTAACTATAATATACAGTTCTTAAATGATTATTCTTTGATAGTGACTAGAGGATTCACCTCAATGAAATAATATTGCTTTTAAGTTTATTGAGTTATCTACTTTTGAGATTGATTCTTTTAAGTACCTAAACAGTAGGTATTTAAGGCACTCTTTATTGATAGCACCTAATCTGTTTTGAGTCTTTCTACTTTGCATAAAGAATCTCTTAGGAACTTTAATATTTAAATCTTGTCCTCTAGTCCAGGGAAAGATTGAGATGGGGAAAATCTCTAATTCTCCTGAAAACGGACAGTATATTTCCTATAGGTTTGCAAGATTGAGTTGCATTTGATTCAGTAGTGTGAAAAGAAGCCCCAATGGCTCTCTTCTAACTTTAATTCTTTTATGTCAAAATTACAGAAGATTCCTCAAAAGCTTGTATAACAGAGATAATTTTATTTTGTTCCCTGATGTTAATACTAATCGAAGAATAAAATTCAGAAAAACATGGAGTTTATTGTTATTATGATAGAGATCTAGCATAGAGTCGAAATGGAAGGTTTCCTTAGAAATGATGAAGTCCTCTAGCTGTTCTTGTTTTGAATAATAAGATAATTGTATGAAGCCCTAGAATATTATAAAATCCCCTAACTAAATTTTGACCTAATTAGCCAGACAAGAAAGTTCTAGTAAATGAAAAATGATTTTTGTCCATATTATGATATGCAATTGAGTGAACAACCTACAAAACACAGATCTAGGAATGAGCTTTTTGGCGATTGATAAATTGCATGGTTTGTTTAATGACCTCAAGCTTCTCCCTAAATCTGTATCATCACTATTCTTCTGGCAGTGTTGTATGGTTCATACATGGAATACTATCATCTCCAAAGAATCAAAGTTGAGGATGAACATGCTATGACAGCTTACAAAGAAGGAATTATACAAAGTGATTAAAGGATGTCACCAATGAAATGTAGGGTCAGGAAGGATGTTGGGATGGTCATATGCCACGAGTGTCAGGAAAATGATGGTCATCTTCTCAAAAGAATGAAAGGAAAGCCCCTTACATGTTGGAAGAACCCACTATAGTGAACTCATAGACATATATGAGTGAAAATTGTATAGTATGGGCAGATATAAGTAATTTGCAAACTGTTTCTTTGGAATGAAGGCAAACCTTGATGAGATAATGAGGTCTGTTGTAGTTTCTTTAAATTCTTATTAATTGCATAAAAGGAGGTCAAAGGGGAAAAAAATTGCTTCCTTGCCTTTTTCAGAGAACAACTTTATACTGTACTTTCATTTGGTTAAAAATCAAATTTATATATCTTTATATATCTATATCTGTCTGTATATGTATGTATACATGTATAGCCGCACATGCACATATATGTGTATACATATGTGTGTATAAACACACATGTTCCACAGCCAAATATCTGTTATTTCACAAATAACAGATATTTGACTTAACCACTATTTCATATCATTCAGATTTATATTTTTCTACAGGAACATGATTAACAGAAAATATACATATATACAGATATACAGATATAACTCACACAGTATTCAAAGGCCATCTTTCTATAGGTTGATAATGAATAATTCTTTTCTTCAGGGTTAAATAAGATGGGAATTAATGAAAGAAATGGAAGGGAGAATCAGATCTATTGAATTTGATGAAGATATAATCATGAGGGTCTTAGATTTTTATGTTTCTTTTGAACTCTAGCAGCTTACAAATATTTGTAACATAAATCTGTCATGTAATTGTACTTTTATATTGACCAGTTTCTATAGTACAGTTATATAGATTATTTTATTAGGATTGGTGAGAGAAGATATTATATAAACAATATAAAACTATGGAAACATAAGCAAAGAGAATATAATTGCAATAATTAATACTTGTGTACATATTATGTTTTGTATCTTCATGAAAATTGTCTAGGATCTTTATTTTGGGAAAGTAGTTTGGTGGCTCTGAATAATGAACATTTTGTCTCCAGCTAGAATTATGGTTGATGTATCATTTGATCAGCAAGGGAATTTTTTTTAATGAAGTCACATTACCTCTTCCCACAGTTATCTTTGAGGAGTTCACTTATTCAAATTGCACCAGCTGCTACCACCGCTGGCAGAAATCTCTTTTTCTTGGTTGCTATTAGAGGATTGGCAATGTTTTTTAAAAGAACATTAGCTACTTATTTTTATGGCAGGGTTTGTACAATTTATATGAATAAAATATGAAATACCTTCCAACAAACTGGCCGGCAAATATTGACATTTCTTTTCTTCTATAAATCAAATGAAATTGGGATTTCCTTCTTGGCCTTCTGCCCTTACACCATACAAACTTTGCTCCAGACATGGTCAACTGTAGCATCCTTCACTCCATTAGAAATAATGCTGCAGTGCTACTGAGAAGCAACATTTGGCAGGGTTGCAAAAGACTGCTGAACTCTAATCCCCTTACCAACTGTTTAGAGAATCCAAATTTGGTACAAAAGAGAAACTAACAGGCTCTGCTTTGTGACCCCATGGGCTGGAACACTCTAATAAATATTTGAGAAGAAAGGGAGAAGCATTTTTTAAGAATCTAAAGGATTTAGAAGTAGAAGAAGAACAATAAAGCAAATATTGTTAGGAGCTAGCAAATTTGGAAATTAATTTCTTGTCTTTAAAAAAAGAAATTTTATTGATATCTTTTATATCATCTATATATCCTAATGTCTCCCATAGCATCTCATTCCCAGACAGTCTTTAGAACAAAAAAGAAAAAAGAAAATATGTCAGGGAAGAAGGGAAAGGGAAAATAAGCAAAACTAACCACTGTATCAAAAAAAAATTTTTTAATCTGACCTGGAATACCTTCTCACATACCTATAGTTTTTTACCTCTGCAAAGAAAATGGGAGAGGCACTTTCTAAGCTCTTTGGAGTCAAACAATCATAATTGCTCAGCATTCCATTTCAATTGTTTTGTTGTTCTGTCCATTTTTACAGCCTCATTTCAGACTGTTTTCTTGATTCTACTTATTTAACTTTGCATCAGTTCAAGTAAATCTTTCCATGTCTCTTTGTATTCTTCATATCCATTATTTCCTAGAATACAAAAATATTCTAATATATTCACAAACACCAGTTTGTTGAGTCATTCATCAATTGCTGATCATCTATTTGTTTTCCAGGTTTTCTACTATAAAAAGCTACTCTAAATACTTACTATTCTAACTACTTAAAAGCTATTCTAAATACATGATGCATATATGAGACCTTTCTTTTTGTTGTTGACCGGTTTAGAATGTGTCTATCAGTAGAATTGCTGAGTGAAAGAGTATGGACATTTTAGTCATAGTTACATATTGTTTTCCAGAATAATTGAACTGATTCATACCTCCACCAACAATGCATTAATGTGCCCATCTTTCCACCACCCCTAACATGTTGTCTGGTTCTGTCTGGTCATTTCTGCCAATTGCTGATTGTGAGATGCAAATACAAACTGCAGCACTGTTTTGATGGGCATTTATTTTATTAATAGTGATTTGGAGCATTCTTTCATATTCTTGTTAATAGTTTGCAATTCTTTTGAGAACTGTTTGTTCATGTGTCAGTTAGTTTTTCAAGCCCAGTCCCTAGATGGGGATGTTTAATTTGCCAAATTTTTAAAGCTGAAATGTTGACCCAGTTCTTGGAATTGACTCACTTTTCAAGCAAACAAGCCTAAGTATTAAATTCAGTTAAGGTCGCATTATTCTGACACGTCTGTTTTCCATGAGGTTAGTCCAAGATAATATGTGAGGAAAGTAAAATTAGAGAAGAGACTAAAATCTAACAGACCATATTTGCCCTTAAGCATTTGCCCCTACAGTTTGAAAGTAGGCTATGTTTCTTTATTAATTAACTATTCCTGCATATTGGCAGAACTGAGAAAGATTTTGAATGCCAAAAAAATACCAAAGCACGACCTTGGCAGGAAAGAAATACTTGCCATGCAGGAGATGTGAGCCCAGCAGAGAAGTTGGCAGCCTTATTAAAGAGCCTAGTCAGAACTAAGTATAGGCAATGTACTTACTCTCAAGGGAAATGAGAGAAATTATTGGCCCATATGGTGACCTTAAATGACCTTTGTTCAGTCTCCCTTTTAACTCTTATTGCCTTAATCATAGAGAAATATTAATTTTAGCAATAATCAGTTCTTACACATCCATGGTATTTAGAATGGGCATAAACTGAATCTCCACAATATCCTCAGGCTTTATTTTAGTCAATAATTTTAGTTATTCCTTTGTGAAATCTCATATTGCATTTAACAAATTACAAAGTTTAATGAGGGGATTTTCACTACTTTTTCTAGCCCCAAAGTTTGCTACCTCCTTGTTCTTAATCTCTTTCAGGAAGCTAAGTGAAGTCTGGCTACAAGTGGTAGATCTAAAACAGAAAAAAAAAAAATGGCAAGGAAGTAGAGAGTAGAAAAATAGAAGGTACATTAAATAGAGTACTGTTCCTGGAGTCAGGAAGATTAGAAGTCAAATCTGATCTCAGACACTTATTAGCTACATGAGCCCTGAAAGGAAATGAGAGATTATTTGTAAAGCGCTTTGCAAATATTTTTTTAAAACTATAAAGTATCAGATATTATTGTTATCATTAATATACTTAGAGAAACCACACACACAGATAATTGTCATGAGAACTGCAGTGAAATCACCAATCATATTCATCTGAATATGATAATGAATAATAATGATATAACAATTTTATAAGTCAAGTTTGAGATAATTTAAATATATTCTGTATATAATTTTTAATTCTTCTTTTCAAATATGGTATTAGCATTCTAATTTGGTATTAGCATTGTCTGATCTGACAGTCTGAAGGTCTGAATATGTATGAAGAGTTAATTTGGAAGAGTCTCTCATCTCAGTAACCATCTGGCTCTTGTTTTTTAAGATTTGATCAATTTTATTTTTTATGATATTATTTGAAGCTCCTCCATATCCAGTGCCTCCAAAGTCTTTTCTTAAAGAAAACAATCATTATATAAAGGTTTAAGGTTTTTGCTTTACAGACCACAAACCTTTAATTCCTTCAATTTCTTGACATGGGGTCAAATTTTATAACTTTTTTTAAAACCATCCACCTATCTCTTCATCTTTGCTTTTAAGTGATTATTCAAGTCTGGTTTAATGTGGATAGGTTCATGACATTCTTTATAGGATTTCTTTCCTCCCTCATCCCCTGAAGAACAAGGTACCAGATAAATTACAATTATATGGGGTGGTTGTGCAGTCATTTCAGTCATGTCCAACTCTTCATTAACCCATTTGGAATTTTCTTGGCGAAATTACTGGAGTGGTTTGCCATTTGCTTCTCCTGCTTATTGTACAGATGAGAAAACTGAGACAAACAGGATTAATTGGTTTACCCAGGGTTGTATAGGTAGTAAGTTTCTTTATAATAATCCTTATTTTATTTTATGCATTTAAGATATAATTGCTCTAAAGAGTTTGGAAGGAAGCATAGGGAAAGATGCACACTACAGATTTGACTGATGAAGGAAATGAAGTGAGACACAAGGGAAAGAGATTGCTCCTTTGTGGGTTGGTATCCAAAGGGAAAGCCCTATTTGCTCCATGCTAGTTTCACCTTTTCCAAAACAATATGCTCCTATATTTTGATCGCCTACTCATGATTAGGGAGGACTCTGGGATCTTGAAAGCTCTGCTCTCATTGCACATCTTATAGCACATTCTACCATACTAAGCATTTTTTGCATACAATCTTGATCTCATAATATGTACCATTACTAATGGTCATTAAAAAACTAATACTTTTTTTCTTATGTTTATGGTCAACTACCTCTTTTTCTTAGGCAGACATCATTGACATGATAATTTTATATGCTATATGGCACTCCTCTGATACTAGGACCTTTTTTCCTCAACTGCTGTATCAAAAACATTCTCAACATCTCTGAACTATTAATGCACACTGCAAAGGGAATTATTTACTGAAGGCCAAATCATGTGTAGGATTAGACATCTCAAAGTAATCCACAAAATCCTTTGAAATAAATCAAATCTATATATGACAACCAGAATATAATCTATTTTTTTAAAAAAAAAAATGCAACATCTGGACAGAAAGATGGGAACGTCTTTACTGAATTCCTGTGTTCACTCAAACAAAAGGTGTTGACATTCCTTGTTTTTCCTTTGACCTCTGGTTTTGAAATATATTTACAACCAGTGCTGTGGATGGATTAGGATGCTTGGCACATAGAACATCTTTAGTGTAGTGAAAGGGAAATGGACTAGATTTGGTCTAAGCTTGTTTATTTTGAGATTTATAGTTCCATCCAAGTTAAGGAGGAAAAGTTGTCCAAACCAACTGTGAAGTCAAAAACCTCATTATCTAATCTTTGTCACATTTAGTTTCTGTATCTCCATTTTTACGGTACTTAAAAATGTTGTTTTGTAACATCAACCATAATACGATCCAGAGTAGAAATTATATTGAAGCAATTTTTTTCAGAGTTTTCTATACTAAGATCTTTTAATTTTGTATGTTCTACAACTCATTTTACTCAAATTTTTTGTCTTTCAAGTTTACAAATTTCCACGTCTTTTGTAAATAATACCTTTGATTCATACACATCCTTTGCTTTGTGGAAAACAGATATTAAAAATTGTATGGATGATTCCTAAACTGCAAAAACAGCCACATTGAAAAGCATTACTGGGTTATAGCTAACAAAAGTGTAGCAGATAACTCAAGGTATCAGCTATTTTTCATGCTCATGTTATCCCCATGGAACTTTGGAGTCCTCTATGTACACAGTCCATATTTTATCAATTATAGCTAAGTAACTTCTAATTTTCTGTGTTATCTAAGTTAAAAGTCTTTGGCAGCAGATCTTCCCTTCATTTTTGTGGTGGTTTGTACTATTTTTTTTTATTATTCTTGACTTATCGTTTATTTACACATCTATTAAAATATCCATAAATCTAGATCTAGAGGGGACCTCAAAAACTATCTTGTTCAACCTCTTCACTTTACAGCAAAGGAAAGCAAGATCCAGAAATGTTTATTGACATGTCCAGAGTAATACAAAGATAGTATTAATAATAATAATAATAACTACCATTGATATCCCCATTTTATAAATATTATCTCAGTTTAAAAGCACCCTAGGAATTAAATTACTATAATGTCCACATTTTTTTCATTTTTTAAAAAATTAATTTTATTTCTAATTTATGGGTCAGGTAGCAGTTAAATGAATTACCCATGATCACACAGTTAGTGTCTGAGGCCAAATTTGAACTCAGATGTTGCTGACCCAGGCCCAGGGCTTTCTCTATATAGAGAGTGTATCTCTGCCCCTCCAATAAGTGAAAGAGGTATAATTTGAACCTGGATCCTCTAGGTGTAGAGCTAGCATTCTTTCTGCTACTTAGTTCATTTTGAGCATAGGATTTTTATTCATTCATGTCTTCATAGCCTCAGCATCTTGCACATTGTAGACACTTAGTAAATGTATGTGGAATTGGTTATTTTGTTGTTGAATATGAGCAGTAAAATATGATGTATACCTCCACAAGATAGGAATTTTTTAATTAAAAAAATCCTCATTATTATAATAAATCCAAATCTGATAACTGATTTTCCCCCTAGAGTTTCCCTATTAGAAAAGACCACTGAAATATCAAGCTTCTGTAAAATAGTTAATTATTTAATATGTAACAAGAATATAAATAATAACTGACATTTACACAGTGCCTTAAGGATTACAGAGTATTTATATTTATAATTCATTTAATCCTGTCCATTGATAAACATTTATTAAGTGTCTACTGCATTCCAAGCCACTATGTGCTATGTGCAAGGGATACAAAGCTAAAAACAATTACTGTCTCATGCAACTCATACAACTAATATAATAAACAGTCTACTGAAATACAGATATTCCCTTTTTCTTACATAAGGAAGCTAAGATGCAGACAATTTAAGGAATGTTTCATGGCCACCTGACTGTTACCATTAGAGACTGGATCTGAACACAGATCTCTGCCAATTCCAAATCCTGACATTCGTTCCCCTTATATTAAATTATTTTCTAAAGTAATAGTAACCTGAAGAATGGAAAAAGACTTTAAAATATCAATTGTCCCACTCTTACTGTGGTGGCTAACATCAGGAGCAATTTTAAATTCCATCTAAATATGACAAAAGCAAACTCCTGGTATCCACGCTCAACATACCAATAAATAAATGAATGGATGAATGGATGGATGAATAACTAGATAGATAAATAAATAAAAACAAATCACACTATCATGTACATGTCTAAGAGACACAGACACAGTCAATAATCTATTAAATATGGAATACAACATAAGAAGACACTTTGGACATTTCCCCTGGTGGGAAATCACTGTTGGTCCATAGGGAGGCTGAAATAAAAAGATAAAGAAGACAGCCTTGTCAGATAAAATTAAGTGTCAGTTAAGGGGGCAGGTGGTGGGGGCAGCAGCTAGAGCACTGGGCTTTGAATTAGGAATACTCTTCTTCCCAAATTCACTCTTAAATACTTACTAGCTGTATGACTGAGCAAATCATTTAACCTGTTTTCTTCAGTTTCCTCATTATAAAATGAACTGGAGAAGCAAATCTAATATATTTGCTAAGAAAAGCTGAAATGGGGTCATGAGAAGCCAGACAGGAATGAAACAAATGAGCAATAATAACAAAGGGTGAGTGGAGAATAGCATATTGGGGCAATGAAAAAGAGATGGCCCTAGACTAGATGAAAAATGGCACATGGCTAAACTAAATCAATGGCCACCAGGACAGAAAGAAATGGTCAGATTAAGTTGATAAAGTAAGAGAAAACTTATCAGTTCTCTATGATTTTATGAAGTGAAATAAGGATTCCTTAGATAAGAACTAGATGTGATACTTACTATGTTGAGTTCTGAAAATGAGAGACTCCTATTACTCCCACCATGTTTTTAAAGAGGCCTTCTTTTGTTTGTTATTAGTATTATATTTTTTCCACTTATATGTAAAGACAATTTTTAACATTCTTTTTAATATAAAATTTTGAGTTTCAAATGTTCTCCCCCCTGCTTTTCTTCCTAAAACAATAAGCAATTTGATGTAGTCTTTATATGTACAGTCATATAAAACATATTTTAATCTCAAAATGATTCTCCTTGGGTCTACCTAATCTTAATCACTGAATGGTCATTGCTTCAATCAAGCTGAGACATATTGAAAACCTTAGCTTAAAAAAACCAAGGTCTTCCACTGCATCTAGGACCATCTTCAGTTGTCCTGGTCCATATCTTGCCACTGGACCCAGATGGTTTTGGAGGAGAAAGTGAGGTAGGTGGCTTTGCACAGCCCTCTCTCAATTCAATCCAATTCTCTTGCATGTCATGGTATCCCCTCCCTGATGTCATGGTCCTCTTCAAGAATAAAGGACAAATACCAATTTCCATATTAGCCATATTGTGAAACTTGCGCACAAAAAATTACAGTTTGCAAAAAAAAAAAAAACAAGAAAAAATATATTATTCTTTGATCTGTATTCAGATTCCATCAGATTTTTCTCTGAATGTGGATAGATTTTTCATCGTGAGTCCTTTGGGATTGTCTTAGATTGCTGTATTCCTGAGAAGAGCTAAATCAGTCGTAGCTGATCATCGCACAAAGTTGCCATTACGGTGTGCAATGTTCCAGGAGATCTTTCTTGATTCACACACACACACACACACACACACACACACAGACATATATTATTATTCCTAATATTATATCTATATCTACATATTGTCTCAGGGAGGGACCGGGAAAGGGCTACTGCAAAATATGAGATCAGGGGAAAAGTATAAGAAATATTGCTCTGTTCCCCAGAATCCCCATCAGGCATAGAGTTCTTTAATACCATTAGTTTCATCATCTCCATGGCAACTGTAGTGGACAGAGAAGTTTGCTCATGAGTTGAGACTTGTTTGATGCTGTAAAGAGCCATGATTCATCAGTGTAGGTACTCAGTCACAGTCCTCCATCCCTTCTTGTGGTTCTTGACCATATGAATCCCCATAAATCCTCCATAGAAGGGCTTTATAAAATCCCCCCTAGCCTTCTGGTTGTGGAAAGATTGTGAAGGGAAACAAGCAGCTCTGCCATTTGCATTGTAAGGATTGTAGTGTTCTTCCTTGCGCTGATTGATCTTTAAAAGAGAAAGAGGTGGACTGTTTCTGTGACTCATAAGTGAATAGTTCTAGACATAGCAAAGAAAGCAGCTTATTTTGGTTGTTACATAAAGATTAAGCATAGTTATTTGCTGGCATCAGTCTCTCTGGAGATGGGGATATCTGTAGGATGAAACTCCTTTCCAGGGCACTTAACATAACTAAGCCCCCCAAAAGCCAAAGTTACCTGTCATAGACCGAGGGCCCTAATTTCCTGTGAGTATTCTGGAGTAAATTCTTCTGGCTTTTGTTAATCCTTACCATTTAAAATAGATCAGAGCTTGTGTAATTCTCCACTCAGGACATACCCCAGGAATGCTGAAGGTAGAACAGAACACCTCTGCATTTCTCCTAAGTACTAAATGGCCTTAAGATTGCCTTGGCTCTTGGTGTTTTTATTTTCACTCTAATATATTTTTAATTTATAACACTGTGTACATAGTGGGTGTTGGTTTCACTCGCTGGCTTCCAAAGTGCAGTGGGAATAGCAGATGCATGAGGAATGATTTTGTAGAGCTCCATTGTGACTTTCTATCTATTTTCACAACAGTCAAAGCCAAATTGGAATATTTCTGCTGGAAATGTTTGCGTTCCTCTCCTTTGAATGAGATACTTAGAAATGTAGTAAATAGGTGCTGTGTCTAAATAAGATGTTCATTTGCAACTATAATTTAAAATATTTTGTTATTAAAATATAAATTTCCGGGTTCTAGGAAAGGGTTTATTTTTTTCTGGCAAACTTGGCTTTGGAATTTTGAGGTATGGAAAAGCTTACCCCAAGAGATACATAGTACAGTGTTAGTTTTGGATTTTACTTTCAGAATTATAGTTCATGGTTATTAAAGTTATCAAAATAAAAGATGTCTAGCAAAACAGATCTTTGCGTAAATCAGTTGATTTCCCCAGAGGCCAAAATAGAATTAATTCTATCAAGTCACCAAATGCAAATGTCTCCTGTTTATGAAATTCTAGTGGAAACTATGGACATCTAACTCATTTATGTTTGAATCTGAAAATATGTTCAAGTAAGCCATAACTGATAGATGTTTTGTTGGCTTTCTAATCTCTTCATGTATGCTTTATAACACTTACTTGAGTGAGGAGCAACAGAGCTTAGAGAATGGATAGCTAACCCTAGAATCAGGAAAACTAGGATCAATTCCTGCCTTCATACAATACCACAGGCATATGTGACTGACTACAGACAACTTCTCTTAATGATCTAGTCAACTTTTTAAAACCATCATTGGTATGGGAGAAAGAAGGACAGTTTGAGAATTATAGAACCCGGATTCAATCCAGATTCTGCTACTTGGACTGGAAAGTTGCTGAAATATCTCTGGGCTTCAATTTCCTTAAATGTAAAAAGAGAAGGTTGGATTAAATGACCTCTAAGCTCCTATCTAGCTCTACATACATGATGCTACAATACTGCAAGGTAGTGAAGAGTTGCCCAATCTTCATTGATGTAGAAAGGCTCTACCATCTTCTATACCAATGAAATACCAAATCTGAAAAAAAAAAGCAATAAATATATTCTACTAAAAAAAAAACTTAAATTAATGGGGGTTGAGAAGAGGAAATTACTCAGAATATTTATTTCCAGCTCAAATGATATAATAGTAAGTATGTCATATAACAGAGATAAGGGAATGCTAATATGGGCTCATATCATGTTGTCTTTTTATGAAGTAAGAAGACATTTTCCTGTTTTAATTAAAATTAGCTTGACATTGGCTGAGTTTCAGAGACAAAGACAGACGGGGAGGGGGAGAGAGAGAGAGAGAATTTTTTTTACAATTTCCCAGTTCAGAGTGTTTATGCAGGAAAACACATCCAGGCAATGAGTCAGTAGTAAGGTTAAAGTAAATAAGACAATCCTAGATGATCCTTATCAAACCACTTCACTACATTGAAATCATTGTCACAAGTTATCTATTCAAAAATGAACAATTAGACTCAAGCTCCCTGAATATAGATAGGTAACATGAAAAATTCTTTAGTCCAACCACTTCTAGCAGGATAGACTAACTGGATTCATGGGTTGGCTTTATTAAGGAGAAGACTGACTTCGTCCTAACCTTCCTCTGCATCATTATTTAATCACCATTACAGTGATTCCTCAACCTAATTTCTCTGGGACCAAAGTTCTTTTTAAAAGAAACTCTGCCTAAGTATTTAGGGGATTGAAATTTTGTTGCTCAGTTTTGAGATGGTAGCAGCAGTAAATTAGAATTACAACTCCAGAGCTTGAAGAAATTCATCCAGTCTAGCAGTTTTCAAAAGATGGTCCAGGAACCCTAGTCCTTGATATTTTCAAGGGGGTTTCTGGGGGGCCAAGATATTTTCAGGAGGTCTTAGTATTGTTTTCATAATAATACTAAAACATTTTAATTTCTAATATGGCAGATATCAATAGCTATAACCTATATAAACAAAGGCTCTTTGGCAACTTCAATAATTTTTAAGTTTAAAGGGGTCTTGAGACTGAAAAGTTGCTGATCTACTCCAAGTCTTGAGAAGTTATTAAACAGCGAGTCAAAGAGAGTCAAAGTAGGAAGTAGGCAGAATTGGAATTTTAACTCGGGTTCCATAACGGCAAGTTCAGGGGCCCATCTCTGAGAAGGAATTCTAGAATTATTTTTGACAGTAGGTCCCCTTGATCCCGACTCTGGCTTGTGGTGGGAGGAGGAAGGCTATACAATAGGGTGTCAGGCCAGCTTTGTGTGAAGTAGAAAGTTCCCCCTTTCCTATGACACCTCTATTTTCTGTAGTATGACTCCTAAAGAATTTTAAGAGATACAGGACTTTGATGTCTTCTTAAAATAGATCTGCCCAGGGAACCTATGTCAGTAAGGTGCACTGCCTCCCTCTGGCTCCTGGGGCAGTTAAGTCTTTTCTTAGATAAAATATTGGATTTTGAGTCAACAAGGCTTAAATTTAAATCCAACCTCAAACATTTTTTAAGCTATCTATCCCTGAGTTCGAGGTCACAATCAATCTCAGCCTTAGTTTCCTCACCAATAAAACGAGAGTAACAATAGCACTGAATTCCCAAAGTTGTGAAGATCAAAAGAAATAAGCTATATAAAGTGCTTTGCAACCCTATATCAATGCTAGCTGTTAATAATTTGCTTTAATAACTTCAATAAACATTTATTAAGTTTATTATAGGTCAGCCACTTTGCTAAGCACTGATACAAAAAGAGGCAGAAAATAGTCCCTGTCCTTAAGGAGCTTATAATAATAATGATAAAATTTCTTTCTCTTACCTACGCCTTTTGAAGCTAACAAAAAGCTTTGCTCTTTTCAGTAAGAAGTGGGGTAGCAGAGGGAAGGCAAAGGGTGATGATTTTCAGTGGGCGAGGAGAAAAACTGGAACAGAAAATCTGGACATTCAAACTCAGTGCTGGGTGAAGATTTTAAATTAGTTTTTAAGACTAAGGTTTTTTAAATTAGTTTTTAAATTTTCATGTTATTAACAAAAGAGCCTTCCTTTTGTTGGATTATAAAGATTAAAGATGAGGTATATTCAGCACTCACTTGAAGTAAAAAGGATGTCTTCCTGGCATGTTATCACATTTTTGTTTCTTTGTTTTTTGATGACCTGAATTCCTGCCACCACTTTTGTGTTTCATTGGAATCCCCAGATGGGATTTTCACAGTTGAATTGCTGACCTCCTCCTTTTCTCCCACCTCTAGACCAGGTTTGCTTCTGTTCCCAGTTAAGTGGCTAAAGCCAAGGGGCTTAATGAAGAAGTGCTAGCTTAAATGATCCTCCTTATTTCCACCCACCCTATCACAGCTACTGAGTGATGAAATGATAGCCAAGAAGCAATCAAGAAACAGATGAGATCACTCCATCTGCCCTTGGAAAAGTTATTTGAACTCGGGACAGTATCATTCAAATAGAAGAGTGGCCTAGATGAGGGGTCTCTAATCTTTTGGAGGGTCATAGATGCCTCCAGGGGCCCATTGATACTTTCCCCAAAATAACATTTTAAATGCATAAAATAAATAAAATATATAATTTTATTAAATTTATTTTTATTTACAAATAAATAAAATTTGTTATAAAAATAAATAAAATAAAATTACAAAGAAAACCAATGATTAGTTTCAAAGATATATTGTTGTTCTGACAAAACCTAACTCTATCCACAATGCAACACTATCCTTCCATGATTCTTTAATGTCTTTTCCACCTTTTTAGCCTACTTATTAACTAATTATATGTCTAATAGATAATTAAAATATACTATAATAAAAATAACTTTTTCTTCATGCAAGATGGCAAGAAAAATATATAAATAACAAAGAAAGTTTTAAGCAATAACTAGGTTACATGAAATAGAATGTGTCCATTTTGAGAGTTCTCAGTCCTGTTTGAGATAGAGATTATAAAGTGGGTGTAGTGACACTGAGTAGAGCTTCATCATAACAAGCCCCATTCACCATTCATTTTTAAAGGATTGGACCAAGTCCCAGAAATCAGTGTTGCCCTCGTGTAAAATTTTCCCATATCTGATGTCAGAAACACTTAGTCCCTTGGAAAACACTATAAAGAAGTTGCACTGAAAATCATAAACTCTGGGAGCAAAGGTCATGGAATTTTGTCACAATTGCTCTAGAATGGAATTTTCTTTTATTAGATTGTTTTCTGTTTATAGTAGTTAGAATACTTCTAGTCGAAATGTTTTTATTTGCATTTTCAAGTCCAAAAGAGCAAACAATAAGGGCCATTATATTCCCCGAGTTCTAGATGCCATGTTTGTAGCAATATGATGCCAGGAACAGTTTCATCAGCCATTTCAGAAACCAGTTAAGGAAAAAGAAAATTTTCTACCCAGCTCAATAGTCTACGAAGCTCTCTGAAGTGAAAGGCATATGCTTCCATGTGGACAGAAATAACAGATCTTCCTATTGCTCAGGAATTGTGTGGTACAAGGAAAGTCACTAAAATGGGAGTCAGAGCTGGAATCTTCTTCTTGCCTCTGCTACTGACTATATCTGTTAACAACTCAGTTTCCAAACAGTAGTATAGAAAGGTCAGACAAGATCATTTCTGTGAAAATAATTTTAAATTCATAAAGGTCCATATACATGCAAAGTATAAATTTTGTTATTTTAATTAATTAAAATTAGCTAAAATTAAAGCAAACTTTAGTCTTACAGTTCAAAATCCAGGACGTTCTTAGCATTCTAGCTGATAGATGACCCTTATCCATGTCATTATGATTTAAAAGTTTATCTTCTTTGCTTACACTGAAGCTTTACTCAAAGGAATATCCCATCCTACCTCCATGCTACTAACTATATAATAATTTTTAATGTGCAATTTCATCCCTGCAGCAAGTTCCCTCTAAGGAAACCCTTCCCTTACCAAAGCAACTTAGTTTCTTAGGGTCACACAGCTAGAATTTATCAGCAGCAAAACTCGGACACAGATCTTCCTTGCTTTGTAGCCAATTCTTTATCCATTATGCCATAGCTCCTCTCTATATGTGGCATTATAATGCTACTTTGGGGAGAATTATTCAATGAGATAAAGAATCATAGCAAAGGATAGATTTACTACTGGGGAAACTGGATTCTATTCCATTCTCATATTTTACAGATGAGAAAATTGAGTCTTAGATGAAGTGGGAATTTATCCAAATTCCCAGAGGTAGCCCAAGAATTGAAGCCATATCTTCTTATTCCATAGCTAGCATTCATTTCATTCTGTCATCCTACGCCTAAAAATGCAATATAATCTATATTGCAATCAGTAAATTCTCTAAATAAATTCTATGTGATTTAGTTTTTAAAACATCTTCAACCCAGTTACTTCATCAGTAGGAAAAATGATATCTACAGTATAAAACTATAATCTACTGTGAGTGAAAAAATGTTGGGATGAAATAGCTACTTACCTGTGAAGTAAATATCTAAAAACAAATGTTTGTACCTGTGCATGATTGAAAGGCTTAGAACTGACAGCAATCATCCCTTTGGAGAATGAGGTCAGTGGAAATCTTAGTTTTATTTTTATTTTCTATGGAACCAATTTCACTGTCTGAGTCTAGCAGATATCAGGGAATGTCTGAAAATTAACCTTCATGTGGCCTTTTGGGTCATAGTTATTTGGCAAGTTTATAGGTACTTTACCATTATTTTTCTTTTTCTATTTTATCACTTATTTGAGATATAGAGTAGAAGAAAGAAAAAAAGATGGCATTAGAGTGGTTCAACTGTTTACCACATATAAGTATTCCATCTGGGCATCCCATATGTGCTCGGCAATGAGGGCCAATTATTCTAATGAATAGAAAATTGGATACCCAAGCCAAAGATCTAGGTTCTGAACTTGGTGTACTTAAATGAGTGACATTTTACCTCTACTTATCTTAATTCATGACTAGAAAATGGAAGAAATGTCTACTCCTCCACCAGATATGTATATTATTGAAATGACTGTGATAATAGAGTAACTTTAGGGGTTTTGCTAAGATCATAGACACTATTTAGACTTAAAAGCTTTTCTTTTTGGTTAAAAGTGGAATGAGATATACTGAGCCCAAGAGGCAGCTTGAACTATATCATACATCAATACACAATTAATTAAAGAGAGTTTCTGAGGTGATAGTTCTGTCTTTACAGGTTTAGACCCTTGTTTAGAGGTTTTCGGTAAGATTGGTTTAAGTCTGAATAGGTCCCAAGTTGAATTGTTAATATGAGTTCTGAGATCCAAGGGGTGAGGGAGACATCAAAATCGCAGAGATAATTCACTAATCTTGATATTACAGCAAGAATCATCTCAGTAAGGGCTATTCATCAATTGGAGAATGGCTGAATAAATTGTGATGTATGAATGTAATGGAATACTATTGTGCTATAAGAAATGATGAGCAGCTAGATTTTAGGAAAACCTTGTAAGACTTATATAAACTGATGCTGAGTGAAGTGAGCAGAAACAGGAGAACATTGTGGATTGATCAACTTGGATAAGACTTGGCTCTTTTCAGCCATACAATGATCTAAGATAATTCCAAAGATTCATGATAGGAAATACCATCCACATCCAGAAAAAAGAACCATGGGGTCTAAATGCAGATCAAAGCAAATTATTTTCACTTTTTTTGTCTTTGCTTTTTTGTGGGTTTTTCCCTTTTTTCCACAACATGATTAATGTGGAAATATGTTTAATATGATTGTACTATAATCTATATCAGATTGCTGCCATCTGCGGAGGGAGAAGGAAGGAAGAAAAAATTTTGGAACTCAAAATCTTATAAAAGTAAATGTTGAAAGCTATCTGTACATGTAATTTGGATGGAATTCTGTTAAGTAGGGGGTGGGGGAAGAATCATCTCAGTAAAAAATTTCAGATATGGGAATTGTAAGATTATGAAATTAGTTGGAATGAGATTGAACTAAAAGCAATAGGACGTTATGTGCCTGCTATGGTCAAAGAACCATAGGATATTAGAATTTGAAGAGTCTTCAGGAGCCATTTAATGTAATTTCTCACCCATTCCAATGTAGGAATTCTTCCTACAATATCTCTGCCATCTAATTTGAATATATTTAATGATTGTCTCACAAAGCATTCCATCTCCTATGCGGGTAGGGATTCCTTAAGTTGGTCTGAAATATGCCTCCATGTAAAATAAAATGTTCACACCTTAGTCACAATTCTACCTTTCTGAAGCTATACAAAAGTCTGTTTCCTCTCCCATGCGACAGACATTCATATAGTTGAAGACAACAGATAGGTCCAATTTCTCAGTCTTTTCTTCCATTAGCTAAATACCATCCTTATCCCAGCTCTCATTATCATCCTTTCTATGATAGAAATTCAAGATCCTCCAGAACTCTTGGCAATTCAGTGACGTTCTGGACATAGGCCAGTAGGAGAAGGGATGAGGATGCATTCCATGCTTAGGCTGCACCTCTAGGAACTTGAAAGAACCATTGTTATGTAGGATTTAAGCTAAGAGTGTCTCTGATGTGTTGGGGGAAATGTTTGTATGTTTTTCATCCCTCATTTTTGAAATAAATAACCCTTTGTAGAAACTTTCTAAAAAACAAAAACAAGGACAATTACAGTAGTTGTGTGGGACCACTTAGGGAAAGGTTAAACTTAAGGCAGGAAGCCCAACCAGAAAGCGATCGCAGTAATCTAGATTGTGAGATTGTCATGGTTTGTACCAGGTTAGCAGTTTTTTGAGTGCAGAGAGGGTGCATATTGCGGAGGAGGGAATAGCAAGACTTGCCAACAGATTTGATGTGTGAGATAAAAACCTAGAACCAAACACAGCACTCTTGAAAAGAGACATTATGGCATATAAGTAAAAAGCTCTGGACTAGGAAGCACAATGTTTGAATCTGGCCTTGACCATTTTCTTAAATAGCAATAAATTGTTTCATCTCTCAAGATGTGATTTTCCTCTTTCAAAGTATATCAAAATTAGATTGTGTAACTACTTTAACCTTTATGATTATAAAGACATTGTTTTCTTAAAATTGGTTAAAGAAAACATAAAGATCATAAATTTAAAGTAGGATCATAGAATTGAAACAGGAAATGAATAGGCATTTATATAGCACCTACCATGTGCTAGGCACTTTATATATAATTAATTTGGTTTTTTCCCTAGTAAAATAAATTAGGGGTAGAGATTAATTTTAAATGTCTATCAAAAATCAACTCCACAAGTATAAGTAAATATTTAATTTGTTCCCCACAACAACCCAGAGAGGTAGGTGCTATTATTATCCCCATTTTATAGTTGAAGAAACTGAGGTAAAAAGAGAAAAGTGATTTGTATAGGGTCACACAGCTAGTAAGTGAATTTATCCAGAATTCTTTGAATTTATCTTCCTGAACCCAGGCCCAGCACTCTAGCTACTATTATCACCAAGCTGCTCCAAGGGACATTTGAGCTCAATGTCCTGGCCCCCTCATTTTGAAAATGAACAAATTGAGCTCCAAGTAAATTAAGGATCACAGATCACACAGACAGTGGCAGAGTTGAAATCTGAATCAAGGTCCCCTTGAATCACAGAATTTCAGAGTTGGAAGTCACACTCAGAATGAATCTTGGTTTCATATACCCAACAAAAAGTCTTTGCTTGAAAACCTCCCCATTTATGTGGAATCCCCAACCTCCTGAGTCAGCCTGTTCCTCTAGTGGGCAGCTCTAATTGTTAGTAGCCTTTTGCTGTAATTTAACTTAAACTTGTCTTTTTGCAAAGCCAGTGGTGTTCCTTATTTCCAAATCTAGGAGGCAGGTTATTGTAATATAATAAATTAATAAAAATATATAATAAAATAAATAATAATAATATAATATAATAATCAAGGTTAACTAGGCCATGAAAAAAAGGAATGTGGGATCTTAAAAGACATATTGGCACTGTATTCCAACCTACTCAGCTGAGTAGTCACAGGCTGCTGCTTGAGTGGAAGGGAATCCCACTGTAGCATTCAGAAAAGGGGCCATACAAAGATGAGGGGACTCTTTGTGCCCTGAGCAAAAGTGGCAGTCGGTCATCGGGCCAAGATACCGGGGATCAGGAATGAGTAATGAGTGTCCCCCGCAGCGACGGCCAGTCCTTCTCCATTCTCTGTCCTCCTGCGCCACCTCCTTTTTCAGTGCTCCTCCCTTTCCTGAAGAAAAGTTGAAGATCTTCCACAAGGGCAGGAAGCATAAGTGAGCAAAGGCTGTTAACCGCACACACCCCTTTCCCCTTCTCCCACTGTGACCAACTCCATTCAGGGCTCAGTTCCTTCTTAACCCCCATGCACCCTACAGCTAAATGGCAGCAGGAGTAAGAGAGACAGACGGAGTGTGGTTCCAACTCCCCGAGGGAGTACGTACCCACGGCACACCCTTGTCAAGGCTCAGCTTTGGGGCTGAGCATTGATTTATGTTCAGGAAGAGAATGTGAATGTAAATGCAAAAGGAGTGGGTGTAGCAATGAGACATACTATGTATGACGCGAGTATTAGAATGTCAAAGATCAGAAATAAAACTACTCTCATCTTGCTGCCAGGAAGCAGTGATTTGTCATCTGGACTACACCCTCATAATTTCTCCTGAAAAATAATTTTTATCCATATTCTTCTTTTCTATATTTAAATATAAAGATATATAATTTGTGATCAGGACACAGTCACCTGCACTCATTTCACCTATTCCTGTATTTGTTGATCTAATGCCAAGAAAGCGACTCCCTCTGATTGTTTGTCTTATTTATTGTTTTATGATAGGATATTATAGGATTTTATTATAGGATCACAAACTCAGAGCGAGAAGCAAACTTAGAAGTTGCCTAAACCAACCCTTTCACTTTTTAGCTCTATTACAGGGTATTAGAACCATAAAAGTTATGTGGTTTGTTCAGAGTATGTGACACAGGGGAAGAATTCATCTTCATGAATTCACTCCAGCAAGTCAGTTAACTCAATTTGCCCCTCTGAAATGATCTGGAGAAGGAAGAGGCAAAGCACTCCAACATCTTTGTTAAGAAAACTCCAAAATAGAGTCATGTTTCATGACTGAACTAAAATATGTCGTCAGTGGTGGGATCTAAGCCCCGATTCTTTCACTACAAAGCTCTCTCTGAGTTGCCTCGGGGATGGGGCAGATAGTGATTTAATCAGATGGCTTGAATTCAAATTCTGAGTTTAAGATACCTCATCTTTAAAATCACAGGCTTTTATAAAGACACATGAGCTATAGTTGTTTCTTTACTTCTCACCAAAGAATCTCAATTCTTACTCTACCAATATGGTGTCAATAAGCTACTTAAGAACAATTTTAGTCTTGGCAAATTCACAGAGCTCAGAACAGAAACAAGACCTCCTGGGGAAGAGCTTCCTCTTCCAATACAGTTGGGCACGATCTTTGCAATTGGTATTTCAGCTGCTTAGAAGTTGAGTAATCCAAGATCATACAGTATGTTTCAGGGTTGGGAATTTTGTGCTAATTCATAAGAAATTCTGATTTATAGGGATTCCTGGGGCATGTGGCTTACAAACAGTCCCAGAGACAGAGATTTTCAGTGTTTGGTGGTGACTTCAAATTCAAATGTGGGATGTGGATTTCTTCATTTAGGGGTCAACTTTAAGACCATCTTTTCAAAACTCAAAGCCCATATTCTTTAAGCAACTATCCCTGATATCATACTCGAGAAATAATATCATTTCTAAGAGATGAGCACAGGAAAAAGTCTCTTCCTGTTTAAACTCAATCTTTAAATGAACCTCCACATATAAAATATTCATCCCCAATCTTTTATAAACAACTTCTGCTTTACCTGTTTGTTTTTCTTTTAACTTCTAAAAATAAGCATCTAAAAAAAATCTGCACCAAGTATAAATTAACTGGCCTGGCAGGACTGTCTTAGGGATTTGTTTTCTTCATTGATTTTCGTTTACTAGATTAATATCCAGAATTGTCAGAGGACACAAAAGCACTTTGAAGACTAAAGTGCTATTCAAATGTCAGGTACTATCATGACCAATCACTGGGTTACTCTTTCAGACTCTTAAATAGCCTTTGTAATTAGGTTGCATTTTATCTCTTCTCTTTCTTAACTGAAGATTCTAAGAAATGCCTGAGGTATTAACTTTCTGTGGGCCTGCCAGAGCAAGAGGGCCATCATACCTGTGGAACAGTAGCAAAAGTTGATGGGGGAAATCCAGTCACAAAGAAGCTGAGCAATTTGTCTGAGGTTACATAAGGGCTTGGCCACAGTGCCAAGATTTGTATCCGGAGTTCCTGGCATTGAAGTCTCTTGCTTAGTCTGCTAGCCTCACCATGTAAAATAAGTATGGAGCCACCTATCCAAGTCCAAAAGGAAGTCAGGCAGCAAGGGCCAAGACTGATGTAAAATCATCCATCTCCACATTTCTTATTTTGATTCTCCTTTTTAAAAAATCTATATTTTTATTTATTTAGTTATTTATCTGTCTATTTATTTGTTTATTTATTTATTTGTCGGGAACTTCCCAAGAAGCAAGTGTTTATGTTTCCTTAATCTACTGATGGAGCAATATTGTTATTTGTCTCTTTTTTAGTAGTGGGAACTCCAAAAAAGGAGCTGACATTGATCAGTGTAAATGGAGCTATGGGAATTGAGTACATCAGGGAGGTGTTTTTAGTTGTTTTATCTGTTTTGTTTTTCATGACTGGCTCCTCTAATACCGAATTTGCCTCTAGAGAACACTAGATAACACTTTGAGAACACTGGTGATATGGTGAGCATCTAGAGAAAAGGAACATGGATGGGGGCAGTGCCTTGAAAATGAGTTGAAGGAATTGGTTATGTTTAGTCTAGAAATGGGGCAACTAGAAAGCATGGTGGATAGAGTGCCCAGGCTGAAGTCAAGAAGACTCATCTTTATGAGTTTCAAGTCTGCTCTCAGAATACTTATGAGCTGTATGATCTTGGGCAAATCACTTAACCCTTTTTGCCTCAGTTTCTTCATCTGTAAAAATGAGCTGGAGAAGGAAATGACAAACTGGTATAGTATCTTTGCCAAGAAAACTCCAGATGGGGTCATGAAAAGTCAGACATGACCGAACATTTCTGGAGATGAGATATAGTGTGGACCATGACTTCTTCAAATATTTGAAGAGTTGTCTTGTTTAGGAGGTATTAGATTTGTTTTATTAGATCTCAAAGGACAAAAGCAAGAACAACAAAAAAGGTCAATTTTGGCTCAATATTAGCAAAAAGTTCATAACCATCATAGCTCTCCCACATGGGATAGCTTTCCTCAAGAGACTATGGCTTCACCCTTTGTGGAGGTCTGTCAAGTATGTTGTACTGAGAATTTCTCTTAGTTATGAATTGGGCTACATAGCCACTAAGGTCGTATCTAATTCTTAATGTCTATGATTCTCTCCTATTCCTCTTTTACCTCATCATTTTTGCTATAGCCATATCTAATGACTCTTTTCCTAAAACATGTCCAATTTTCCTGCCTTCAAGCTTCCCACACTTATACCCTATTGCCCTTTTCCTTCCATCTGTTGAGAACTCTCTCCATCCAGCAGGCTCAGCTAAAATACTCCTTAGTCTATCAAACTTTCTATGATTTCCTTGATTTAGAAGTGATCTCTCCAAATTCTGTTCTTCCACAAAATTTTATTTTATTTTATTTTAGTGAGGCAACTGGGGTTCAGTGACTCTCCTAGGGTCACACAGTAAGTGTCTAAGACCAGATTTGAACTCAGGTACTCCTGACTCCAGACCACTGCTGTATCCACTGTGCCATCTAGCTGCCCCTACAGAACTTTATTTCAGCCCCTTTTTTAAAATTACATTAAACCTCATAATACAAGATTTTGGGGTATGTATCTGCCTTATTTGAGGATATAAATCACATTTTATTATCTTACCAATGAGCACAGTACCTTCATGCAGTGGGCACTCTATGCATATTTGCTGCATGAATAAGAAGCCACTGGCACAGATTACTAAGAATCCTAGTCCACAATTCCTTTCTCTTACTTCAGCTCTGGGAAAATCCCATCCAAAAATCCCCGTTTCACAAACTTTTCCACATTGGAATCTGTGCCCTTTTCTATGTGAGCAAAGCTGCCATCAGCATAGTCAAACTCTTCATTGAATTGTCACTCATTTTTGATGGATGCTTCAAGGAAGATGATGTTCTTTTCATGACCAGATAATAAAAGAATTAGTGATGCCTCAAAATCTATAGATCATATTGTGTATCTGTCAAGCCAAAAAAATGAGCTTATTGAAAAAAAAACCAGTTTTAGTAGTTTGGGTACTTTCCTTGTGAACTTTTTAAAATTCATGTAAGATTTCTTTTCCAAATATAAAACTATTCTATAAAATTGAGCAAACTGGGTCTTTAATTCTCATTGAACATGGCCTTGCAAAGATGAGTTCCATATAATCAGTGGTTTGGTAGCTGTTATTTCCCAGTGGCAACTAAACTGTGTTTTATTAAAATTGAGTAGGTTCCCTCCTTTATTCCAGAATACAAATATTGTTAGTAAACAGTTGTGCCATATAGTCTCAGTATGTACCATTGTTGCTAGTATTAGCCAAAATTGGCCAAAGTAAGTGAGCCCAGTAAATAACAGTTCCACCTAATCCAAAATTTCAGTAGTGTAGTAATGAATACTTCTTTTCTCCGCACCCATTCCAGGAAGAAGTGATTTAATCTGAAGACCAGTGTATTAATCAGAATTAAAGATTTAAATCTTCCAAAGTCATATTATGTGGACTTGAAAGATAAGGCTATGTTAAAATACTGCAGTGTCTATAGGAAGTAAATATTTCAAAGTATTTATCCTAAGAAAAATTGGGGCATACTACTTTTTATGCTGCTTACATGGGGAAAATAATAGCAAATGACTAATCAGGCCAAAAGAAAAGCAGGAGAACCATGTAATAATGAAGGAAGGAAAGCCGACCAGAGGTTTCTGTAAGAAGTTATATTTTTCAAAGCATTGGTAAATGACTTGAAAATTAATATTGATATCTGACAGATGTTTGGGGGTTGCTATAAAAATATGTTATTCTCTGCTTGCCATAATGTAAATGGCAAGAAAAAAATAAATAAGACTGAATGCTCTGTAATTACAATGATGAACTTAGCCCCACAGAAGAGATGAGAAAATGCACCTCCTTTTTTCCCTTTTGATCTGATTTTTCTTGCACAGCTTGATAAATGTGGAGATATGTCTAGATTACACATCTAATTATACATGTTTAACCTGTATTGTATTACTTCCTGTCTAAGGAAAGGGGAAAGTGAGGAGGGAGGGAAAAAAATTTGGAAGACAAGGCTTTGCAAGGGTGAATGTTGAACATTAACTTTGCATGTATTTTGAAAAATGAAAAGTTATACTTTTTGTTTTCTTTCTCATTTTTTTCTTTGAGATATGATTTTTCTTGTGTGCAGTATGATAAATGTGGAAATACGTATAGAAGAATTGCATATGTTTAACATATATTGGACTATTTGCTTCTAGGGGAGAGGTTGGAGGGAAGAAAGAGAAAAATTTGGAATAGAAGGTTTTGCAAGGTGAATTTTGAAAACTATCTTTGCATATGTTTTCAAAATAAAAATATTATTAAAAGAAAAGAAAATATACTCCCCATCTTCCTTTTCAGGGATGAGAACTTTGGTGTGGAATATTGCACACCCAATAAGATTTGGAGTATGTATTGATTAGTTTCACTGAGTTGTTTTTCTTTCTCCTTTAAAAAAAAAAATTCTTGGCTCTCTAGGAGGATAGAAAGAGAGATTTATTTGGAATTAAGGGTGATTCAAAGGAGAAAGAAAACAATATTTTTAAGCTATTATGAAAAATATCTTTCAATGGTGGAAATACTTGAAATATGGAATCCCGAGGTACTTAGTCATTTTGGCCCCTAACAGAGAATGAATCAATAGAAAGCATCTCAGGATGCAGATTGATTTCTCAATAGTATACTTAGGAAAGAATCCTGTGATTTGCAGTTTGAAATAGAAATCATGTAATCATAGTGTCATAGATTTAGAATTAGAAGATATTTCCCCTACTTTTCAGATTAGGAAACTGAGACCCAGGAACATTAAATAACTCTCCCAAGCTCATAAAGTTTGCATATCATTCCCCTGAGTCCAAAGTCAGTGTTTCTTCCACTCTTCCCATGCTCCCTCCAGTTTTCAGAAAGGAAGGCTGAGTCCTCAAGAAAGGGAAAGTGATTTGTCCAAATAGGATCATATATTTAGATCTGGAAGGAAGCTTAGAGGTTATTTAACTTAATCTACCCATTTTCTAGATGAGGAAACTGAAACCCAGAGAGTTGATATATATCACTTGACCAAGGATACAAACTCAGGTTTTCTGATTCCACATTCACTAGTCTTCCTGGCAGACCCCACATTGTCTCCTTGTAGCAGGTCTGAGATTTGAACCTGGTCCTCTGGCTCCAGATTCAGTGCTCTTTCAACACTATTTCATGTTGAGCTGGCTTTTTAAAAATCCATTTAAGTATTTATTGAATATATATTTGTACAGAAAAAATTTGTCAATGCCTACAAGGGCATTTATTCCCTGGCTATTGATGTGCTTAAGCCTCTCACAGTGTTGAGTTCAAATGTGGAAGAATCTACTGTCTAATAAGAATCTGACTCAGACTCTCTTTTCAGATTCTTTGACTTTTTACACCTTCACCAATCTGGGGAAATTCGCTTAGAACTTTGATTTGGTTCCCGTCTGGGGATACCTCAAAAGGAAGGAGTAAAAAAACTTTTCAGTATACAATGTGAATCAGGTGTGAGAAAGCTATGTATTTCCTCTACACAAAAGTAATACTTAACACATCCAAACCCACAAGTGGGCCTTGATGGAAAGATTTAAATTAAGATACTAAAACTTAGAACTACTCTTATTCTCTCCCAGAAGTTCAGACTTTAAACCATCCAAACATAAAAACATTGTGGGAGATTGATAAATCAGCATTTCAGATTTCATCTCTGCTCTGCACTTTCCAAATAACTCCATCTGGATCCATGTCTCTTGGAAAGCCTGAATAGAGAGGTCAGTCTCTTCCTCTAGCTGATGGCCATCTTCCTTAAGAAGCACTGTTTCTAGCTATTTAGGTAGCAGAGTGGACAGAGCACTGGGCCAGTAGTGAGAAAGGCTTGAAGGCTTAGCTAACTGTGAGCCAAGGCAAGTCAATTAATTTCTATTTACCTCCGTTTCCTCATTTATAAGTTGGAGGTAGTAAGAACACCCACCTCATAAAGCTGTTGTGAGGATCAAGTGAGATAATATCCATAAAGTTGTTTAACACAGTGCCAGCACATAGCAAGTGCTACATAAATCTCAGCTGTCATCATCATCATTGTCATCAACATTATTAATTGTATTATTGTTCAGCCATTTTTCAGTTGTATCCAACTCTTCGTGACTCTATCTGGAGTCTTCTTGGCAAAGATTTGCTAAAGGTTTGCCATTTCCTTCCCCGGCTGATTTTTTTACAGGTGAGGAAACTGAGGCAAGTACAGTTAAGTGACTTGCCATGGGTTGCATAAGCTCTTAAGTGTCTGAGGACAGATTTGAACTCAGGTTCTCCATTATTAAATGTAGCTAGAACTAAATGAGGATCCAGAAGTTTGGGACCTCTTAAACACATAAAGTTGCCTCTTAAACTAGAATATCCATTTCAGGGTAACTATTAAATTGTCTGTTCTTAAGAAATAAAACAGAAGTCAGTGTCCAAAGCCCATGTTTATGTTTGTCTAAGCCCCGACGTGTGCTTTATCTCACGAATGCTCACAATTTGTTATTTCTCTCAGCATAGGGGTAAGGGCACAAACCCTCTCCCCTCCAAAATAAGCTCAAACAATTTTGACATGTCCTATAGAAAGAACAGAAGGGAGAGAGTGAAGACAGAGCTCTCCCTTTCAAAGATCCAATAAGTCAATGGCTCTTCTTGTTGGAATTGGCCATTAAGGGGTTTCTTCATTGTTCCAAAGTATCCTTCAGCAAGTGTTCTTATCTTAAAAGTGACTGGTAAGAGAGGTCCAGTTTTGTTTTTGAAAAATAATGAAGGGGGCAGCTAGGTGGCACAGTGGATAGAGCACCAGCCCCGAAGTCAGGAGGACCTGGAGTTCAAATCTGGTCTCAGACACTTAACACTTCCTAGCTTAGTGACCCTGGGCAAGTCACTTAACCCCAATTGCCTCAGCCAAAAAAAAAAAAAAGATGAATGAATGAAAGATAATGAAGATTAATTTCTATAGTGATTTATTAACTATTTCTCATCTTAGAAAATTGCAAGTGTTTCAAATTATATTAATTCCATTTTATTTTTAAAAATTAAGTCCATGGCATACAATATTTTAAAAGAGGGAAGTAAGTCATGAACTCCTCTTCTTAGACACCTGAATTTTAAGTTCTTATCCATGTAAATGAGCTCAATAAGAATACAGTTCATTACGTTAAAAATACAATAGAGACACTGAATTTTTGAAATTGGAAAAGACCATTACATGGAAGCAAATATAGGGAAGTTAAGGGCAGCTGAGTAGTGCAATGGATAGAGTGCCAGACTTAAAGTCAAAAGGTGTTGCTTCCTGAGTTAATAATATCTGGTCTCAGATACTAACTGTGTGATCCTTGGAAAGTCATTTAACCCTGTTTGCCACAATTTCCTCATCTATAAAGTGAGCTGGAGAAGAAAATGGCAAACTACTCTAGTATCTTTGCCAAGAAAACCCCAAATGAGGTCTCAAAAAGCTGGACATGACTGAAAATGAGTGAATAGAAAAGGGAAGACAACCAGATAAAGTTAAAGACTAATCAGCTACATATCTGATGTTTCCAAATTTCACTTTCTGTGAAGCTGCCTTAGTTTTGGTAATGTGGATGTCCTTCAAGAACAAAGTTCCCAAACAGTGTGCTTTGTGACTCAATATGGATTCGTTTCACAGAATTGCACAAAGATGATCCAATTAGATTACTATAGAGAAAAACTGATGAGAGGCAACATTCAGGAGATCTTCATGGAGACATGGACTCCCATGTCACTGTTAAAAGTGAATAAATTTCTATCCAGTGAATCCCAGTAGGTTCCTGTTTAAACATGAGCTCCTTGGGGGACAGGGACTTTTCTGTTTATATCACCACCACAAAGCAGAGTATAAGTGATTTATAAGTGCTTTTTCATTCATTCATTTATTGCCCCTAGAATCAAATGCAAATTTCCTTGTATATTTTTCAAATCTTTCACAACCTGGATCCAACTATCTGTCTAGCCTTATATACTGTTGTTCTTTACAAACTGTACATGCCCTTCTTTCTGGTTCTTACACACTATGTACCATTTCCAATCTCCATGCCTTTACATAAGCTGTCCCTAAAGCCTGGAATACACACTTTTCACCCATGCCTCATAGCATCCTTACTTAACTTCAACTCAGTTCAAACATCATCTTCTAAATGAAGTCTTTCCTGATTGCCCCAAGCTACCTCCTCCCAATCTTGTATTTATGTATTTGTTGGATGGATAGATGGATATAGACCAAAAACGGACAGACAGATTAGTTTATATTTATAAATGTGCGTGTTGTCTCCTCTGATAAAAAAATTCCATGATTACAGAAACCATTTCTTTTGCTTTTTGTCTTTGTATTCCCAGTGCTTATCATCATATTTAGCACATAGCGAGTACTTAATAAATGTTTAAGGAAAGATTGATTAATTGTTCATATGCTTGATTGATAAGTCAGTCAGCAATCTGAGTATAAAATATTCTTAACTAGCCTCTCATTTTGAATAGCAAGATAACTTCTGGTTGTTTAGCTTTGTATATAGAGTATCTGGCACATAGGGAACACTTAGTGGATGTTTGTTAATTTGACTTTTTGAAGAAAGAATTGTGAGTTGCTAAATCAGATGTAATGCTGGTTTACTTCCAATGGATAATTATTATAGTGAGTGAGTGGGTGCCTGTATTGAAAAGAGAGCTCTTGGCTTTAGAGTCAGAGGGCCTTAGTTAAAACCCCCCTCCCAGATGATCATGGACAAGCCTTTGCCTCTCTGTGACCCAGTTTTCTTCTCTATAAATTGAGATTAGTCTTATATGATCTTTAAAATTCCTTTCAACTTCAAAGCTATGATCCAGTTATCTCTCTCTTTTCTTTGAGCCCTACAATGTCTATCTGAGGCTGCAGTATCTCATTTCCTCTAGGGTCCCTGAGCTTCCTTTATACTACAATTAAAGAATTATTTATTAAAGAATAATAGGCACGTTAATGGAGACCAGATTCTGTTTGTATAATTGAACAGATGTGCATTGTTTTCTGCTACTTTTAGATGAGCAATACTATTTACAAGAAATTTTCCTGAGACCACCCAACTCATTTCACATGGCGTCTTCAGTTACTTCCAAGTCCTGGCCTCCAGAGAAGAGAAAATATAATAACTCATTGCCCCACCCAGTTCTGAAGACATGACTTAATCTTGAAAGAATTGGCAATCCTCTCCTGCCAATCAACATTCCTACATCAAATAAAGTATCCCTTCTTATTTGGAAAAAGTAAAGGTGACTTCAGAGCCAAGATGGTAGAACATGGTCAGCAGCCCTGCCTAATTCTGCTAAGATTCCCCTCCAAACAACTTTAAAATAACTCCTCAATCATATTTTGGAACAACAGAACTATGAGGTCAAAGTGAGATATTTTCCCAGCTTAAAATAACTTAAAAGATCAATAGGGGAAAGATCTGTGACATGGGGGTGGGACCGGGTCCAAAGGAGCAGAAGAACCAGAGGTGGACCTTGGAGGCAGTTGAAACAGCAATAGCAGCAGCATCTTTGGGTGCTTTGAGCACAGAGATGTCTGGGTCATCCTTCTAGGGTTGAGCAAAAAGGAGTACTTCTCATCAGTCACAATAGAACAGCGGCCCAGTAGCAGTTCCAAGACCAAAAGGGACAAGCACTACCAGGAGAGCAGGGATCCCAATCACAGTTCCAAGTCCAAGAATACTAGTCTGTGTGGCTGCATGGGAGAAGGAGCTCTTCCTGAGTAAAGAACAGAGAGCAGACTAGGAGAGCATATGAAAAAGTGCTCTATATCACTATCAATTAAGGAGAGACAAATTAAGAACAACTGTAAGATACCATCTCATACCCATCTAAAATGGCAAATGATAAAAGGGATGAGAGAAAAACTAATAAATTGCTGGTAGAGTTTATTGGACCAAACATTCTGAAAATCTATTTGGAATTATGTCCAAAGGGCTGTAAACTGTTCAAACCTTTTGATCTAGCAATACCCAGTACTAGGTCTGTACCCCAAAGAGATAAAGTAAAAGGATCTACATGTTTAAAAATATTTAGAGCAGCTGTTTTGGTGACAACGGATTGGAAATTGAGGGTATGTTCATCTTTTGGGAAAGACTGAACAAATAATGGCATAGGATTGTAATGGAGTACTATTGTGCTATCAAAAATGATAAAAGAATGATTTTTAGATAAACATGGCAAGACCTAAATGAGCTGATGCAAAGTGACACAAGCAGAACCAGAAGATCATAGCTAATATAGTAATATGTTTTGTATGATTTCATATCTATAACTGAAATTGTTTGTTTGACATCTCAGAGGGTGGGAGGAAGACAGAGAATTTGAAACTTAAAATTTTAAAAGAAAAGAATATTTAAAATAAATAATAAAGTTTAAAAAAGATAAATAAAGGTGACTTTAGAATCATTCTAATTTTTAACCTCTTTGAATATTAATCAATAATTTATTGAGGGCCTTTAGATAAAAATATAAATCTAAAATTCAATATAGCAAATGAAATGTTTTGTAGAAAATTTTTACTTCTGCATATTTTTTTCCTTTCTTTTTCCTGGTTTTTCACATGAATGGCTCCTTTTCTATTCAGCTCTGTGTTATAACTAAGAATCTGATTAATAATGCCAAGAATTAGGATCATTGAATTAGATCTAGAAGAGACCTCAGATATAATATTGTCTATCCTTTCCATACCCCATTTTACAGATAAGGAAACTGAGGCAAAGTTATTTTACTTGTTTATTTTTTGTTGCTCCTGTCACTAATTCATCACTTCTCTTTTTACTATTATTTTTAATTATGTTGTATATTTTATCCTTATATTATCTTTTTTCCAAATATATCTTTCCCCTTCCCTACCAGTGTACCATCCTTTAGGAAAAAATAATAAAAAAGGAGGGTGGAGGTAGGAAGCGGGCAAGCAAAATTAAACAACACCTTCATGAAATTGGATAGGTACAATGTTCCATATTTATAGTTTCTCACCTCTGCAAAGAAAAGAGGTTCTTTTTATCTTTTGGACCAAGAATATTCATTATAATTATACAATATTCAATTTTATGTTTTTGTTCTTACTATTTGTACTGTATTTATATTGTTTTCCTGGTTCTGCTTACTATATCAGTTTATATAGTTTTTCTCATGCTTTTCTGAAGTCTTTATGTTTATCATTTTTGATAACTCAATATTCACTGTATCCATTTATCAGATATATACACATATACACACATATATATAAGTATATATATGCTGATACATATATGTGTATACATACACATACTCACATATGCATGTATGTTATATGGGTACATGTATATAATTTATAGCTCAGAGATGGCAAATGTAGGTGGGAACTGCAGGACTACTCAACACCCCTTAGTACCGCCCAACCAAATTTAAAATGTAACTGAAATATTTAATAAAATAAATAAAAATGCAAAAAAAAAATACATGATGATGATTTGTGGTTTTCTAAGTCAATATACATTATATAGGGAATCTGTATGTATAGCTTAGTGCCCAATTTCTATTTGAGTTTGAAACTACTGATACAGTTGATTAATAGTTACTTTGTTAAGAATTCTTTGCCACTACAAAAAAGTGCAGTAATTAATAAATTTGAGTATATGATACTCATGTTTTTGTCATTTATTTCTTTGGAGTCCATGAAAAAATTATCCAAAAATGGAGTCTCAACCTATAGTTTAAGAAGCCCTGAACCAGAGAACCTAGATTCAAAGCCTGCTTTTGTCACTTGCTACCTATTTGATCCTATATGAATTAACTCATCTTTCTGGGCTGCTCTTCCAGCTCTAGAATTCAAGCTTCTCAGAGTGCTATGTTGTGATGCTTTTTAGTGTAATAAAAAGGTGGGTTGTTGCAACAGATTCAATTCAAAGAATGCTTGCATTAGTTGGGATTCAGCAGTCCTCTGCACCAATTCCTTCATATTTCAAATGAGGAAACTGAAACCCTGAAAGATGAAAAAGCCCATTCAGACTCACACAAATGGGAAATGACGAGGCCCAGAAAGGATGTGATTTGACCAAAGTCATATAGCTCTACAGAAAAGCAAGAATCACCAGAATGTCTCATTGATTCATTGTAGTTCAATTAAGTAAAGAAAAATTGTGGATTTTATTCCAGTGACAATATATTTGGCAAAAATAAGCTAAGGTACAGACCTCATCTATTTCATAGGGTCTTGGCAAATCTTAATCACTTTTTAAAATAATAAGAATTCCCTTATCAATATCATCTTCAGATTTACAAGGCACTTTTCTCACAACACTGTGAGTTAAATAATATATTTCCAAATATTTTTCAGCTGAGGAAACTGAGTCTCAATGAGTCTAAATGTTGCTCAAAGTCCCACAGCTATTGGCATTCCACAAAGCTCAGTTTTAAAACTGGGCCCCACCCCAGTTTTTCCACTATGCCCCACTGTGTCGATACTACTATTGTACTTGTAGATAAGTGCCTTATATCTTATATTAGTTTTTGATTATTCATGGAAGTCTTACTTTAAATTCTTATTACATAACTAATTAAAGAAAGACCTGAAGTCATACATTGACACAGTTCATTATCTTTTATTTTTACTCCAAATTACCCAAGAGGAAGTCTCTTAAATTTAAAACATTTAATTATTTCTACCCTTCTCCTTACCCCACATCTCAGAAAAATTAGAGCAGTATTTTGCATTGAGGTGAGAGGTGATGCTCTCCACACAGAATAGGAAACAAGCAAGCATTCTGGGCAAACAGGAAGCTGGAAAAGTTTTCCAGTTTCTTCTTAGCCAGATTTGTAATGGTTTTATTAGTATATTTTAAATTTTTATAAATTTCCAGAATACCAAGCAACTATAAGTGCAAAGACATGTTTATAAGACAAAGTGAAATGATCCTAGATTAATAGTCTTCATTTTTGTAGTTCTCAAAAATTTATAAAATACCTGCCACACAATGATCCTTTGAGCTAAATAGTATATGTATTTTTTCCTCCATTTTACAGTCCACAAAATGAGGCTCAAAGGAATTCATTTAGCAGCTTCACCAAGGTCATGAAAAAAGTTGTTTTTGAATTAAACTATTGATATGTTTCATATTGCAACAGCATTGTTCATGAATTTATGCTTTTACTGACATTAGGCTAACTCAGAATAAGTATTTGTTGACTGCCTGATTGATTGTGGCCAGATAAAACCAGATTGAGGTGGTTTCAACACTATTAAGTACTTCTCTATCAGTTGAGTGTTTGATTTTATGTTACAAACACATTTTTCATTACTTTTTTCCTCCCAAAGAATAGCTATTAGTTTAAGAAAATGTGTAAAAATTGGGACTTTTAGAGAGACTATTGTTAGAGCTATCATAGAAGGTATTGGTATGGGGAATTCATACATTTAAACGATATTCAAGCCCACAATAAAACAATAACCCCCAAATCAAAAGAAAATATGGATGAAAATTCAAAACTGAAAAACTATTACTGTGAAAAGCCAATTAATTATCAGGAAACCAACAAAGATTCTCAGAGAAATCTGGAAACTAGAGGAGTTACTATTGACTCCTCTACAGAGTGAAACAGGCATTATGAATTTGGAAGGAAGGGAGGGAGGGAAGGAGGGAAGGAGGAAAACAGAGAGGAAGGGAGGGAGAGAGGAAAAGAGGGAGGAAGGAAGGAAGAAAGAAAGAAAGGGAGGGGAGGGAGGAAGAAACCATGGTTATGAAGAAAAAAATATTATTGTCACAGGCAAGACAATAAAAAAAAACAAGTACTAAAAACTGAGGGTAGTGGTAGGGATATTTTTTACTGATGAACCTTATTTTCTCATTCAAGTACCAAAACTGTTATCATTAGTAGTCCAGATTAATCTATAAGATCTGAGAGTCTTCACTTGTCTATAAAACAACTACTCCAAAAAAGTTGGAGTTTTGGGGAGTTTTGCTTTTTGTACTTTTTTTTTTTACTTCAAATGGGCCTGGGAGTCTTGCCCATATTGGGGAAAATTATAACATTGATAAATGTATTAAGGAAATGATGACATCTGGTAAATATATTGATATACTGAGAAACAGAATTGCTCCAGAATTGGAAAAATTCCCAAATGAAGGTGGAATATTATAATATAACCTTATATTTTTACCACAAAATCCTGATAGATAAGAAATACATTCAAGGAATAAGGATAAATATATTTATGAGTAGCCTCACATGATTTAAACCTTATTGAAAACTTAAGGACTATAATTAAGGTTAGATTTGGAAAAGTAGACTTTATCAAAAGCTTAATAGAGAATGTGATGAGTAGTTTCATGAAAAATGAGAGAAAATGTATTAATTTTGTGAATTCAGTTTCAAACCATGAAAACAAGTGAATGTAGCTAAGGGACATGTTACATATGAAAAGGGATTTTTTAACAGTTAAGTTTATTGTATGTCAATAAATTTGATATATTTTGTCTCAGTTAATTTACACACAACTGATAGGACCACCAGATCTAGAATATGACCCTAGGTATCTTCTAAATCAGAATTCTTCCCATTATCTTGTAGCTAGCTCTCAATACTTTATTGCTTTCCTCCCATAACTATAGAAAATGAAAAGTTGACTATCTGAGCATTTTCATATACTTCGAACTCTAGAGCCAGAAATACCCTCCAAAAGATCATCTAGTCCAATGCCCTCATTTTAATCTCAATTGCAGCTGGAGCTAAGAGGGCTTGAGTGATTGTCCAAAAATCACTTTAGCAGTAAATATTCATATTCAGACTCTTATAATTGCAATTTCAATGCTTTCCCCACTGTAGCATGGTGCTAATCTTAATTACAGTTATACACCTTCATTGGAAGAAGAAATATATTTTAACTTTTTTTAAGTTACCAGTGAGATATAGAGGATCACAGAAAGTAAAATGGATAATTTGACTATATGACACTAAAAAGGTTTTGCATAAATTAAACTAATGGAACCAAAACTAAAAGGAAAGTAGAAAGTGGAGGATTGAATTTCTTTGATAAAGGCCTCATTTCTCAAATATTCAGGGAACTCATTAAAAATTTATAAAAATTAGAGTCATTCCCCAAATGATACATAGTCAAAGTATATGAATAGGCAATTTTCAGAAAAAGAAATCAAAGCCATCTATAGTCATGTGAAAAAGTGTTTTAAATCACTGCTGATTAGAGAAATGCAAATCATAACAATTCTGAGGTACCACCTCATCCTATTAGATTATCTAATATGATAGATAAAATTTTGGAGGAATTTTCGATAAAATAGGGACATTAATGTCCAGTTGGTAGAATTGTGAACTGATTCAACCATTCTGGAACACAATATGGAACTGTGCCTGAAAGGTTATAAAACTGTGCATACTCCTTGACTTAGTAATACCACTACTAGGTCTATATCTAAAAAAAGATCAATGAAAAGGGAAAGGATTTATATGTAGAAAACTATTTACGGCAGCTCTTCTTGTAGTGACAAAGAATCAGAAATGGATGGAGTGCCCAGCCATTGGGGAATAGTTGAACAAGTTGTGGCATATGATTAATGCTATAAGAAATGATGAAGGGAATGGTTTCAGAAAAACCTGGGAAGACTTCTATGAACTGATTCAAAATGAAGCAGAACAAAGAGACCATATACATAGTAACAGCAGTATTATGGTGATAATCAACTATGAAAGACTTAGCTAATCAACATAATGATCCAAGACAATTTGAAAGGACTCACAAAGAAAAAATATTCCCTAAACCCAAAGAGAGAACTGAAGAACTCTGAGTACAAATTTATGCACACTTTTTTCACTTTATTTTTCTCATTTTTTTTTAACACCATGGCTAATGTGGAAATATGTTTTGCATGATTTCACATTTATAATTGATATCATATTTGTTTGCCTTCTTAATGGGTGGGGGAAGGATTAGTGGAAGGGAGCAACTTGGAATTCAAATTTTTTTAAATCATTGTTAAAATAAAACAATTATTATTTTTTTTAATTGAGGGAAAAAATGTTCCAGGAAATCATTTGGGACGTCATTCACACTAAGATGCAGCAGACTGTTTTACTGGAACCTTTTCAGGTCAATCACACATATATACTGAAAGAATCCAATTTGTTTGCACTTTTCAAACACAACCTAAACCAAAATAACAATCTCATCCCAATGTCTGAACAGAAGGATATCCTGCTACAAGATTCCAAATAAAGTTCAAGTAAAAAGCAGAGTCTCTTTATTTGTTTTTCAGCTGGGTTTCCTTTTTTTCATTGCACCTATAGTTGCACCAACAGACCATGTGTGCAGCCTGATGTATCTTTTCATTTTTCCGTGCCCCTTCATTTTTTGCTATTGACCTACAGCTGTACCAGCCCCCTGGCATCGCTGCTCCCTTTGCCTGACCTTATTCTCCTGAATTTCTCATGAGGATAAGAGAGTAGAGATTACTGTTAGTCACCCAGGGCCTAGGAGGTATTGGAGGGGGGATAGAGAGTGCCCTGCTCACAATAGCTTAATACATCACTGTCATTAAGAAGCCATTCTGTCTTAGAGAAAGTTGTGTCAAAAGTTAAACAGCCAAATATATAGCAAAGGCAGGAAATACCTGCTGTATGTGACCTACAAACAAACTCACACTTCCTATATACTATATTAACATTTATTTTCCAGTTAAAATATTAGTTTGTCTATAAAATTTTATCTTTCTTTTCTGTAACTATAGTAAACCTATTGTATTAAATCTGTGAAAGTCTTGACCTTGACATTTGTTTTTGTATTTTTAAATTTAAATTGTAGGTAGCAAACATGTATTTTTGCATGTAAATTTTAAAGATTAAGAGAGAGTGGTTCCTTTTTTAATTTAAAGAAATTTTAAATTAAAAAACTATGATATATATTTCTACCATGTTTAACATACCCTGGACTACTTGCCATCTAGAGGAGAGGGTAGAGGATGAGGGGGAAAAATTGAAACACAAGGTTTTGGGAGGGTTAATATCAAAGAATTATCCATGCATATGTTTTGAAAAATAAAAAGCTTTAATAAAAAAGCATAAAAAACTATGATAAATAACCTTTCCCTTTGGACTTCATAGGAAAATGGGCTTTGTATCTTTGTAATGTGTATAAATTCAATGTGTGCACATATATATGTGTCTGTGTGTATATGTGTATAAATATATATACACACTATTACATATATATGTGTGTGTTTATATGTATATATGTATAAAAACATGTACACATACATTACAGAAGTACAGAATATAAGTACTATATACATCACAGAAGTACAAAGCAAAATTTCATATATGTGTGGCAATGTGCTATGTACACACATATATCTGTGTGTATGTGCACATGTATTATTATAAATTATAACTATTTGCATCTGTTTCTTTTTGTCTATGTGATTTCATCTGGGTAGGGAACTCCCTAAATAGAGACTTCCTTTGTTGATGCTGATCAGCAACTCATCCGTAATTCAGAATTATCTGGGACGCTGTGGTTAAGAGATCTGCTAAATATGTATCACAGTCAGGATTTGAAATCTGCTCTGAGTCCAAGACAGGACCCTTATCCAATATACTAGCTAGCATTTTTATAACACTTTAAGGTTTGTAAAGCACTTTACATACGTTATCTCTGATCCTCCAAACAACCCTGGATATAAGTGATATTATTCCCACTTCACAGATCAAGGACATTGAATCTGAGAGAGGCTGAATTTCTTGCCTGGGGTGACATGCCTATCCCAGATAGAATTTGGATTTAGATCTTCCTGACTCCAAAAATTGTGTCTTATTCACCCCATTTTGCTCGAAGCAAGAGAAAACATAATAATAATAAGAACTATTTATTCAAAAGTAAAATGAGCTGATTCGAGAGATAGTGGGTTCTCTCTCCCTCCTTCCCCCAACATCTCCTGCATTGCCAATTATCTGGTTTTTATAAAGGAGATCTTTGAGTATGGTTTGACTATACAGAAGACTTCTAAGAACCCTTTTGAGTCTTAAATTCTGTGATCTACGATGCTATGCTAACCAAATTAGTGGAGATTCCTTAATTGTACAGAAAGAAGATCCTCTATTATTCATCAGCTCAGTTGTATCACTGTTTTGTCCTTAATTTTCAAACTCCTGAAAAAGGTATTCAAGATCAGTTATAATCTGGAAACATTCTAACTATCTAGTTTTAGCTCTTCTGCTCTCACTCATGTAATCTATACTCCAGTCAAAGTGAACTACATGCCTTCTTTTCTCATGAAATTTTTGTACCTATAATGGTCCTCTTCCTTACATTTTCTATCTGTTGAGTAAGAGCTGTCTTTTTGCCTTTATTTGTATCCCCAGCTCTTAGCACACAGTGTTTGACATGTAGTAGATCCTTAATAAATATTTACCGACTGACTACTAAAATCCTACCTGTCCTTCAAAATTGTATTCAATACCAACTCCTCCATTGTCTTCCCTGATTCCTTAGTCAATTTTCCTTTCTTCACTTTAGACCTTGTGTATTTATCATATATTCGAATCTTTTATATATCTATCATGTTGTCCTACTCTGCTACAAACTCCATAAAGTCAGATACCTTTTCTTATCTAAATCTGCTGTCTACCTCCCAAGCACAGTACCTTGTATGTATTTGTTGTTCAGTTTTGTCTGGCTCTTCATGACCTCATTTGGGGCTTTCTTGGTGAAGATATTGGAGCATTTTTGCCATTTATTTCTCTAGCTAATTTTATACATGAGGATACAGTGGCAAACAGGTTTAAGTGACTTGCTCAGGGTCACATAGACAGTGTCCGGGAGGTAATTTATAAAAGTTTATTTAGCTGTAATGAATTCATCCTTCCCATCTGTCCAGTGATTCCACCTCTGTCTCTACGTGAGTTCAATTAGTCTTGTCTGTATCTCCCTTTATCATTTATGTTTATTTTTGTGATCTCTTTGTCCTGAGTTTCTCTATCACAATGTCAGTTCCTTGAAAATTACAGGCTACAGAAGAGATGATTTAGAGTCCAAGAAAATAAGAATAACTTGGGGGATACTCAGTACTTAAAGTAAATGGAACTATTAAACAGGAATCAATACATTATATTCTAATAGCAGCTGAATACAAGCTAGAACAGATTTATAAGAAGCCTTAAAAATGGCTTGAGGTCAAAGAAAAACATGCAGGCTATTACATTTTTTTAAAAATAGAGATTAAAACACTGAAGTGACAGGACATTTAATTATACTTAAGAATGTTTTTCTTTTAGATCTTTGCTGAAATTGGGATATTTCAGAGCTTGTAAGTATGATAGAACCATAAAACCTTAGTAAGAACTCTGATACCATTTGATCCACCATTTGATACCATTGACCCACTACCTAAGGAAGTAAATTATTTCTATACCCCACTTCACATTGGATCATCAAGCACCTTCCTATCTGAAAATCTTCAATGATAAATAATTCAGCATTTTCCAAAGTAGTTTATTTCATTTATTTCAGTCTTAACTATTTAGGAAGTTTTCCTTATATAAAATAAAAGTTTTAGTGCAGTTTTAACCCATGTTGAACAGTAATATAATGTCATTTAATTTCTGCTCATTGATCCTACTTCTGCCCTTGATATCTGGTTATAAAACCAGGCTGATCCTTCTTCCAAATGCAAATTCTTGAAATTAACGACATTGATCAATCCCTATTTCCCTAAGGAAGGAAAGGAAACTCTTCCTCAGCTAAAAATTCTCATTTTCTTTATCTGATCTTCAAATAGAATAGTATGGTATCCTTCACTATTCTGATTTTTTTAAAAAAAAAACCTCCAACACATTTCAACTTGCTAAACACAATACTTAGTGTTTTCTGCGACCAAGAAGTAGAATGAGAGGTTGGGGGGAAGAGAGGATATTCATTTTACCCATTCATGGTACTAGTGTTTTAATAATATACCATATTCTGGCATTATCTTTTTGGGTAATCACATAACACTTGCCTCTTATTGAACTAAAAATCCATTGGTTTTTAAATTTCTCCCTACATCCATAAACAAATACCTTTTTTCCATCAACTAGAGTCATTCTAACTGTATTTATCCAGCTTTTCAAACTAAAATGTAAGCCATTATCCTTAATTCGGTATTATAGTAATAGATTTGACGCATTATTCCAGGAAGGCTAGATCTTTGTGAATTCTGTTTATGTCATTTAAAGAATTATCTTTACCTCCCAATTTTATGACATTGAAAATCTGCTAAGTAGGCTATCTTGTCTTTATTCAATTGACTGTTAAAAAATTGATTGTGGGGCAGCTAAGTAGTGCAGCAGATAGAGCACCAACCCTGAAATCAGAGAATCTGAGTTCAAATCTGGTCTCAGACACCTTCTAGCTATGTGACCCTGGGCAAGTCAGTTAACCCCAGTTGCCTCAGCAAAAAAAAAAAAAAAGTTGAATTGTACAGAGGCTAGGAAAAAGTTCTGTGATATTCTATTACAGACCTCCCTCTAGGTCATTACCTATTTATCTCTTAAGTCTGATTAGTCTTCCAGTTTTAATTATTACCTGGTTATCCCATTTTTCAGTCCTTAAAGGATATGGGAAGAAACTTGTTCAAATAACTTCCTAATTATACCATATCTAAAACATTTCCCTTATCCATTAGTTTAGTTTATCCCTTAAACTTTTATAAAAATGAGATTAATTTATACTTTTAAAAAATATGCTTTATTGATGCCTTTTTTCTTTACATTAAAATCAACACTGTGGCACTCTTGATGTGGGATAAAGAAAAACAATTAAACAAAAACAGCTGATGTAGGGATAAAGTAACTAAATCTGACGATGTACATAATATTTTGTACCTGTATGCTTTTGTGTCATGAGGCAGGAGTTTAGTTCCATTATCTGCTCTTTTGGACCTTTATTGAATTTCTTTTAGGCATTTTTAGTTGTGTCCAGCTTTTTGTGATCTCACTTGGAATTTTCTTGGCAGATTGTCATTTCCTTCTCCAGCTCATTTTACAGATAAGAAAACTGAGGAAAACAGGGTGAAGTGACTTGCCCATAGTCATATATCTAGTGAGTCATTTAGATTTGAACTCAGAAAGATGAATCCTCCTGGCTCTAGACCTGACGCTCTATTTGCTCTGCTGCCTACATATGTATTTGTATATAAGTATACAAAAACATATATATGTACATAAAAATATGCACCAAGACATGTGGGAATATATATATATACATATATATATAGTATTAAAATGTATGTGTATGTGTGTGTGTTCCTATTTCATGTGTCCCTCACAATAACATTATTACACTCATTTTATAAATGAGAAAATTGTAAGTGAGAAGTTAAGGGATTTACCCAGAGTCTTACAGTTCATAAATATTTTAGGCAGGATTTGAATTCAGGCCTTCTTGATTCCAAGTCTAGTGAATTCCTATGTTCAGTTAGGTATGATATAGATTGCCTGCCTCATTCTTCTGAGTCTGGGACATAATGTTACAAGCAGCATAGATGTTTGGGACCAGCCCAAGCATAATTGTTCACCTGGACAGCAATGAGGCTCCCTATTAAACTAGGAAGAGCTTATACAAAGGTTCCACAGCGAACTTTGAACTCTGTTTTCTCGTCGTGTCTCCCTATTAGTATTTGATTTTAATTTCATATTTCTTCTTGGATTTTTTCTTAAAGTCTTTATTTGTTTTTACCTCTACTTTGTCTGAGTGTGAATTATTCATGAATTAAGCTCATAAAATGCCTGTGATTCTTGTCAGTAGCTATTATTCTTCTCTTCCTTAAATATTTTAAAGTCACTCTTTTAAGAACAGATCCAGTTATTTTTCCCCCCATGAATTAAAGTAAAATTCATAAGTCTAGAGTTAGACAATCTACCTTTTTCTCTTTTGAAACTCCGGACATTGCTCCCACATTTCTAGTTCGGTGGCACTTGCAGTCTCTTGAATTTCTCACATTATTGATGGCGATCCAGCAATGGCTTCCACAAGTTCTTTTAGTTCCCTGGGATGAAATTCTTCTAGGCGCGTTGACTTGAATTAACTGAGACATTCCTTAGCCATTTCACCTTATTTATACTGTGATAGAGTTCCCTCTTAGTCATTTTTGGTTAATCCCCCTGAGTCTAAAGATCAATCTCCTTGGTGATGGAAACAGAAGAAAAATAAGCATTAAATCATTGTGTTTTCTCTGTCATCCATTATTACCTTACAGGCCCCCCAAATAGCAATTCTATCTCTTTCTTTTTCCTCCCTTTTTTGTCCTAAATCATATTGCTCTTTAAGGTCCTTGGGGTTTTCTTAGCATATTAGATGTTACCCTTCCCAACTCTTAAGGACTATACTACTCTAAAAAAAAAATAATAATAATGTTCATTTAATTGTCCACAATTCTATTCCTTTACCTGTCCTTTTGAAATCTAAGCATATCAGGTTGCTCCTGGGGCTGTCATTTTACATCTCCTTAAAATATTTATCTTTTTCCTTCCACATTACAATCGTTTGTGACTGGGTTGTCAAAACTTTTTCCCCTGGGATTCTCCTATCTGCGTGAGGTGACTTTCCTTATGGTTTTCCCAATAGCTGAGTATGGGAGCCTATATGTCTCTTATTTGAATGGGGCAGGGAGGGAGGGGTGGGGGGGGAGCGCAACTGGGGTTAAGTGACTTACTTAGGGATACACACCAAGAAAGTATCCAGTATCTGAAGCTAGTTTTAAATTCAGGTCCTCCTGACTCTAGGATCAGTGCTCTATCCACTGTGTATTTGCATTTTTTTTTTTAAAAAATCAACTCCCCTTAATAATGTCGTCAGACTTTGTCTGAAGTTCCCTTCCCCACCCCTTTTATCTATTAAAAATTCTAAGTTAATATGTTCATTTGCTCCTAATTTCTAATAATTTCTATTTGGCAATTAGTTCTTTTTCATTCTACATTTTTCTTCTGTCTCCTGAAAAAATCAGAAAAGCTAAATCAACATACTCTAGCTTTGGCAAAAAAAAAAAAATACATATACATATATATATATATATATATATATATATATATATATATATATATATCCAAGAGACATCTGAATTAGTAGGAACCCTCCAATCACAATGTTCTACATACATTGATTTCTGAATTAGAAACAGTAGAGAATATTAGCAAAGGCTAAAGATAAAGGGAGAAGAGGGATGAGCTCAATTAGCTGGTACCATTTTGGTTAGGAGTTGATTAGTTTGTCCATTAACATAATAAAGTGATTAGCTCCCCTTTTAAAAAATATTTGACAGTATAAACATGGTAAAAAAATTACTCTGAGAACAGTCTAGAATTGTGTGAGGTAAAACAGCAAATTAATTTGTCTTTAGAGACAGAGAGCTTGAGAAGCTGCTTGTGTGTTTGGATTTGATGCAAATCGCTGTCATTTTGGAAGCAAGTTATGATTTAGAGAGTGCTGTTTTTGTTTGTTTCCTTTTGCTTTGCTAGATCTTTAAAGGGACAGAATATTTACATATTTTCTTTGTTTATGGTTCTATTTTTTTGAAATTTTTATCTGAGTATACAGTCCAATATGTGAAAAATGGCTACTCCTAGTGTCTCATTACTGTATGATTTGTGTGAGTTTTGTTCAGGATCGAGAGATATTACCTGTCTAGATCAGTGATTTCCAAACTGTCTTCCAAGGATGCCTTTGGACATATGACTAAATTTTGTGACTGCTTTGAACATTTCACTAAATCTATATAACTTACTTTGGTTTTTAATGCCTATATTTTCTCTTCCCTAAAACTCTTTCATTGTGTTTCTCCTCCCATCTAGAGCATAGACATAGACTTTGAATGACCTTAGAATTATTTTAGTTCAAACAGTTCAATCTAGTTCATTTTAAAGATGAAGTGGGCCCATACAAGTTAGGTGATTTGTCCAAGGTCACACAAGGCAGTTATCAGAAAAAACTGATATTTCAGGGCATATGATTGCAAATCTAGGGATCTTTCCTCTGAACTATCAACCCTAGCTCAAACCCCAACTTTTATCACTGATTAGAGCATACAATAACAAGTTTTCAGGTGAGTTCTGTTGTTACTTTCATAGGGATTTTTTTTTTTTGCAAGGATACTGGAGTGATTTGCCATTTCTGTTTAAAATGTGTCCCCATTTTATAGATGAGGGACTGAGGCAAATAGGGGTTAAGTGACTTAACCCAGGATCACACAACTAGTACTTGTATGAAAACAGAGTTGAACTCCAATTCTTCCATTTATCCTTCAAGTGAATTTCTCCTTCTGAAGTTATCTTCCTTTATCCTATGTATTTAGCATATACCTGCTTATTTACATGTTATCTCCTGCAAAAAGAATGGAATGTCTCTGAGAGCAAATATGTTTACCTTTATTTTGTATTCCCAGAACTTAACACAGTGCCTGGTATATAATAATTGCTTAACAAATGTTTCTTGGCAATTCCAGTAGACTTGGGATAGAAAATGCCATCTGCCTCCAGAGAGGAAACTATGGAGACTAAATGTGAATCAAAACATATTTTTACCTTTTTTGTTTGTTTACTTTTTCTTTCTTATGGTTTTTTCCTTTTGGTCTGATTTTTCTTGTACAACATAATAAATATGGATATATGTTTTAAAGATCTGCACATATTTAACCTGTATCAGATTGCTTGCTGTCTTGAGAAAAACTTGGAACACAAAGTCTTATAAAAAAGGAATTTTTAAAACTATCTTTACATGTATTTGGAAAAATAAAATTCTATTGAGGAAAAAAAACTCAATTCTTGAGGGCTCCAAAGTAGACTTGGGATACCCTCACAGCCTTTTCTCTCCAAACTTAGTGTATGTCTGTTCCTGTTCTCACCTTCCCTACACCTACATGCTACCTCCTTTCACAAGTTCTTAATCTGTATTGTGAGATGAACCTCTTTAGCAGTCTAGTGAAGTTTATAGACCCTTTCTCAAAATCATGTTTTTAAATGTATAAAATGAAATACATAGAATTACAAAGGAAACCACTTATATTGAAATATATTTATCAATTTTTAAAAAAAATTCAGACACCCCAAAATACATCCCTGGAACCGTAGAGATCTTGAAGATTCCAAATAAAAAATCTTTGTTCTTTAAAATAGTTGCCAAATTCATTGCATCAAAAGGAAGACATGTCCTATCTCTCTAAAATTTCAATTCAATAAACATTAATTAAAAGTCTGCTATGTTCCAGGCACTGTGCTAAGCATTAGAGATACAACTAAGAAAAAGACAGCTCCTATCCTCAAGGAGCTTACCATCTAATGGAGAAAGATAATACACAAAAGAAAGATGAAAAGAGAGGGTCATCAAAGGGGACCTGGTCAGGAGCACAATAATGTTCTTGGAAAAGAAACTGAGTAAAGGCACTGGTAGAAAATGACATTACCTGGAAAGTTCCAAGTCCTCTATAAAGGAAAGTTTTAAGAGGAGTTTATTAATTTTCCCTCCTGCCTTTCAATCAGAGGGAACTGAAAGAACCAGAAGATCTTAAGTGTCAAAAACTGAGTCAATCTAGATGGTAATGAGATTTCAGGGGATGAGCTTTTCCTTGAGGTGGTCTGATGTTCATGGAGCCAAGTCAACTGATGGAAAGTGAAGATTTCTACCTCTTTAGACCTATGGAGAATCAATTCTTCCTACTCCACTGACAACCCCCCAAAATAGTGTTTCTTGTTCATTTAAATATTTCTTTATTTTTTTTCTTTTTTTTAAAGAATGACCAATCCATGGGTGATATGCAGATAAGCGGAGGGGATGATCTTTCTAAACTATCTGGCAAGGTATGTCCATTTAACTTATCTCTCTGAATACTGGTGTTATAGAAAAGTTAATTGGTTGCTGTCCTTTGTTCTTTAAGAGGACCAAAATGAAATCACTATGTTAGAGTCGAGTTACAGTGTATCCAGCATGGCTGATCAGGCCAGTATGAGCTCAGAATGTTCAGGCTGGACACAAATGTTTATTGAGCTAAATTTCACACTCTTTTCCCAGTTTTAAAAAAAAATTATAAAAGGAGATAAGAATGTTTGCAAGGGTATCACTTTTATAATGCATTTATTATAGAATACTTCAAGGATAAGATGCAGACCTTTGACTTTCTAAGATTTTTTTCCTCTCTTTATTCAAATAGTTTGTCAAAAGGAATTATTTTTGTTTGTAGGATTATAGATTTACAGCTTTAGGGACTTTTAAGATCTTTTATTTCAATCCTTCTAATTGACAGATGATGTAACTGAGAGAAGTATAAGACCTGCCCGAGATCATACTGTTACAGAACAAGGATTTGAAACTAGGTCCTCTTACTTTGATAGTAGTACTCAAGTCACATCCCTAGCTGAGCAAAGGAAAGGGAGACATTTCCCTTTATTCTCATCTACTATCTATGCGCCCGCACCTTACCATAGGCATATTTCAAATTGTTATTGCTGTTAAATCATTTCAGTCATGACCTCATTTGGAGTTTTCTTGGCAGAGAGAATGGAGTAGTTGCCATTTCCTTCACCAGCTCATTTTACAGAGGAGGAAATTGAGGCAAACAAGGTTAAGTGACTTACAGCTAGTAAATGTGTGAAGCCAGATTTAGCCTCGGGAAGATGAATCTTCCTTATTCCAAGCCCAGAGCTCCATCCACTGCTCCACTTAACTGCTCAGTGTTTCACTTACATGGAAAGAAAAGCATTTGAAGGCTTTAATAATACATTTATTCTTAATACAAAAAATTCAATTCTACATAGGGTTAAGATGATATAAGAAAAGTTCCCAGCTCTCTGCCTTGTCAGCTGAGTGAGGGGAATATCATCCAACTTCTTCTCTTTCTCTTCTTCCCTTAAGAAATCCAGAAAACAAAACAGATGTGTATGAGGTGGGGTGGTATGCCAACCATGAGATCATGGGAGAACCACCCTGAGTCTGGAGATGGAGTCTCAAACCTGGTAGCTTTGGTTTCTTATGCTTAGCAATAAGTGAAAAGCCTGTTTTGCTTCCAGCACAAATATACAAACAGGAAGGAAGAATTGTTCCATAAAGCAGATGGTCTCTGAGGAATGTGACCCATAATGCTAGCTTGCTGTGAATGGAAGCAATGTAGTCTTTGTTTGTTTTAAACTGGGCTGACTTATACCTTGTAGTCATTATCCTTGAACAACTTCAGCTTTCTAAGCAAAATGGATCAGACTAATAGCCAAGGCTTAATCTTCCATTTTTTGTGGTTTTTCTCGTTATATAACCAGTGGAGGAAAGAAGTAGCAGCCACATTTAATATTTTGAAAATGCATAATAATATTAGAGTAGCAACAAAGCATCAAGGGTTTTGATTGAAAACAGCTTAGAATTTCTTCCTTCGTCTCCCAAATGAATGAACTAAGCAGCATAGTATGTGAGACAGAGTAAAGAATTTGGAGTCAGAGAACATAAGTTCAAGGTCAAGTTAATTCCTAGCTCAATGACCTTGAGCAAATCACTTGTATTGTGCCTCATTTTCCTTAGCTGAACAATGAGTGCCTTGGAAAAGAGCATCGTCAAAGTCCCTCCCATCGCTAGATCGAGGATACAAAAATTGAATGAAGACCAAATGCCCAAATTATTTCCTTGTCATAAATTAGTCTCAATTAGAAATTGCATTAATCTGTCAATCAATCGACAAACATTTATTAAGCTTCCACCATGTGTGGTCAGCACACTAGGAAATGGGGATCAAAAATGAAACAATTTCATCATTAGTATAATTTGATTACTAGATAACATTCCTACTTTCATAGGTTTTAAATCAGAAAAGAACCTGAAAGATCGTGCAGTCAACCACCTTTATTTTACAGATGATGGAACATCATTGAGCTTTTTCAATAGCTGTTATTGTTCAATCATTCAGTCACATCCAATTCTTCATGACTCCATGCCCACCAGACCCTTCTATCTTTCACCTCCTGAAGTCTGTATAAGCTCATGATTCCATGAGACTCTCCATTTCATCCTCTACCCTCTCCTTTTGCTTTTGCTTTCAATCTTTCCCAATTTCAGGGTCTTTTCTAAAGGGTCCCATCCTCTCATTATGTGACCAAATTACTTAAACTTTGGCTTCAGTAACTGACCTTCTAGTGAATAGCCTGAATTAATTTGTCATAGTATAGTGAGGTTTTTTGTTTTGACTTGGCCATTGAGGGGATTTGTTTTGCTTGCTATACATGTTTGTAACAGATTTTGTTTTTCTCACCTTCTACCAAGTGAGTGATGAAAGATGTGAACAAGAGAATGTGAACCTGAAAATAAAATAAAATTGAATTTTTATAATGGACTGATACAATATTAATAATAGTTAACATTTATATAGTGATTTAAAGTTTGCAAAATACTTTACAAAATCTCATTTTATCCTCACAACAACCATGCAGTACTGGTAGATGCCATTATTATCCCCATTTTAGAGGTGAGAAACCTGAGGCAAAGGGAGGTTAGATGACATGTACAGGATCATACATCAGGAAGTGTCTGAGTCTGAACTCAGGCCTTCTAACATTCTATTCACTGTGCCATCCAGCTGACTCATTATTGGGTTAAAAAATATCTGTGTGATCCTGGGCAAGTCCTTAACTAACCTCTTTCAGCCTCAGTTTCCTCAATAAAAATATCTTCCAAAGTTGTGGTGAGAATTCAGATATGAGATAAAATGCATAATACTCTTTACAAACTTTAAAGTGGTATATAAATGCCAGTTCGTTTATTATATTTATATTTGTAGATGTTATATATCCCAATAAACTATATAGGTTCATCAAGGTCAGGGACTATTTCATTTGTCCTTGGATCCCTCGCACAATACTTTGCATAAACTAAACAATAAAGAAAATACTTATTGAATTGATCTGAATACCTTAATGGTCAAATCACTTTCCCTCCCAAGGTTTCATTATTCTCACCTGAAAAATAAGAGGATTGGAATGAATGACCCCAAAACCCTTTTCCAGATTTAAAATCTCATGATCCCATAAAGCTATTATTTTATTCTCATTTCTACTAGGAGGATGTACATTTTCCCAAATTAGTTTTCCTCATCAAAACAAAACAAATCCTTTTTTAAAGAGTACAGAGGACCTCATCACTGTTAATGTCATTTTAAGCTAACTAGAACCTTCTGATCCCATCACTTATCCTCTGTCACTGCCTCTGTTACAGTCACGGCTGCCTAGGCCGTTGGCACATATTGGCACATGCCCCAGTTATTGACATATCTAGACCAGTCTAGAATTGTATTGAAAAGGACAAGAGAGGAAATGTTTATACTACAGCTTAAAAGCACGGATACATCTGTCTACCCAGCACCCCCCTAAATCAAAGATAAACCAATGTAGAGATCATCCCACCACTAATAGGTCAAATCAGATTATTGATTAGACACATGATATGCAACAAGAGCATGTGTTATACCAGTTATACAATCAATCACCCTCAGTCCCAGAGTACGGACTCAAATCGAGTCAACAAGCATTTGTTAATTATTTACTATGTTCCAAACATCTCCAGGAACATTGAAGACACAAAGAAAATCAAAAACAAAAACCCCAAACCTAAAAAATCTTGCCCCTACCCTCGGGGAGCTTGAATTATAACAGAGGAGGCAATATTCAAAAACTATATACAAGCAAGATACACACTGGGTAAATGGGAAGAATTTCAGAGGAAAGGTATTAAGAGAAAGTGGAAAAGGCATCTTTTAGGAGGCAGGATTTCAGGTGAAACTTAGGACTCCATGGTCAAGACTAGAAAGGCGAGTTAGACATGAGGGACAAAGTCATAGAGACATGGTGATCTAGATGTCAGTGTTCACCAGCTTGGGGGTGACTTACAGAGCTCCAGCCTTACATGGCTTCTCTCATTTCCAGGCCTTCTTTTTAGTTGTCCCCTTATGTCAGAAACAGGCTCCCCCCTAGACAACTGCTGACCACCCTGGCTTCCTTTAAGTACCAACTAAAATCTCTCCTTCTGTAGGAAGCCTTTCCCAACCCCAATTCCACTGCTTATTATTATTGTTGTTATTATTATTATTATTTTGCTGAGGCAGTTAGGATTAAGTGACTTGCACAGGGTCACACAGCTAGGAGGAGTTAAGTGGCTGAGGTCAGATTTGAACTGAGGTCCTCCTGACTTCAGGGCTGGTGCTCTATCCACTGCACCATCTAGCTCCCTTAATTATTTTCTATTTATCCTGTGTATAACTTACTTTGTATATATTTGTTGCCTGTTGTATCACCCATTAGATTGTAAGCTACTTGAGGGCAGGGACTGTTTTTTGCCTCTTTTATTTTTTGTTCATAGCACAGTACCTAGCACATAGAAAGCTCTTGATAAACATTGATTGAATGAACCAACTAAATTTTAACTTCATTCCTTTTCCAAAGATTCATTTCCTTAATGCTGTTTTTTGCATCAACTTCACATGTACAAGTCAACTTTAGTAATAATCCCAATTTATACAACCATTATCAGTCCCTCTGATACCCTTTAAGTGACCTGCAGTTTTGGTTTTTATGAGGTTGTTCCATGATTCATAGGAATCACCAAGAAAATGTTGTCGTTAAAAAAAGATAGGTATTGAGATCATTGAAGGAATTTTACAATTTCCTAAATGCAACATAGGCTATTATAATAATACATAAAAATGATGGAGAAAGTGATATTGAAAGCTTCAAAGGAAAAACAAATGGTTTTGGGGGAAACTACACAGAAGATAATCCAATATTTTTTTTTTGATTGGGATAAAAAATGCCCAAGAAAATAGCTCACTAGAATCTTCTTTTCCATCCTGTGGAATAAGGATACCATCTGATAAGAGACCCATGATGGAGGTAGCATGGAAATATCTTGCTCAGGCTCATGGTGGCTTAAACCATGTGGGCTAACTTAGGTTCATAGGATGGAAAAGGCAACTTTACAAATAAGAATAGATTAGCCTATGTGAGGCCCTGTAAGTGGCTAAAAGAACCAATGGTGAGAATCAGCCAAGAATAGGAAAAGGCTTCTTCCCCTCCCCCACCTCCCAGAAAATGAAGGGAATTACTTCAAGTTTCCTGAAACCTGAAATTCAAAAATTTATTTTAAAATGTGGGAAATTTAAATAGAAGAGAATCTTCCTTTTTTAGGTAGACAAAACAAGTCTTTTCCAGGCCATGGACCCTTGGGATCCCTCCCAACTCTGAAATGCTATGATTATAAATCTTACACTTACTATATATGAAGGCACTAATATACCCCGTTTATGAGGCTTCTAATAAAGTGGGTAAATATCTAGGAAGAAGAAAGCCCTGTAGAATACAAGGCTTTTTTTCTTACAGTATGGAAAAGATGCTCACGTGGAAGTCTGTCTGAGTCATGGGTCTAAATAGGTCAGTGTTGTTGAAGAAATGGAGTCTTTAATGATCCTGATAAATGGCTTCTTTAGCTCACCATGGTAAAAACATTTTTCTTTATGTGTTCACACTGTCTGCACGATGAGCTCCTGAGAATCATTTGTATGTTTTTAGGGGTGAGTTTAATTCCAGCACATTGCAAAACCAGTGCATCCATTAAAGCAAAAAAATCATGTTCATGTTTAAGGGAGAAAAAAAAAAAAAACCTCTGAAAATCAAGGATAAAATTCAATGCATGAAAGCAATGCACAGATCTGGCTGCCTGAAAGCATAGGGCAAAATGTCAGGTTTGGGTTTAGGTTTTTTTTTTTTTTTTTAAATTAATTCAAGCAAGTTTATAATCCAGTGCCAGAATGAAGCTTCTGAATCTGCCAAATTTTTTTTTGGCCCTAGTGTTAGTAACTATTTCAATCATTCCTTCTCATTGTTTCCCTGACTAGGTTGAGAACTTGCCCAATAATAGGAACACCCCACAAACACTCAGAGACCTCAGCTCTTCAAGAACCAGGGCTGTCTTTTGTCTCTCTTTCTATCCCCAGCACTTAGCACATTGCCTAGTACATAATAGATACTTAATAAATGTTCATTGATATAATTCTTACAACTCTGAGTCTTATCAGAAATATAATAGGAATCTGCATTTTCCCATAATTTTTATATATAAATAGATATATTACATAATATATATGATAATATGCCATATATATTTAAAGTTATCTTTCGTATTTATAAGCAATTTGACCAATGGTAATTGCTCTTTCTGTTTGTGTGCGACAAATAGCTACCAGAGTTTTCTCACCATATCTAAAATGGGTTGTTATAGACAGGAGTATGCTGGAACAAGTTCAAACCCACTCTGGAAATCTGGTTGTTAAACTTTCAGTGTGAGCATTTACAGCTTGAGAAATGGGCAAATTCTTCAAACCAGGGCTTGATTTATTGTTTTATTGATTGTCTACACTTTACAAAGTGATGGATAAAATGTTAATATTGCAGATTAAACTTTAAAAGTGTTTGTGTCCAGTCTTATTCATTTACTGTCTATGTGACTCTGAACAAGTCACTTAACTCTGAACAACAAAAGAGACAGAGAGAGAGAAAAAGGGAGAGAGAGTGAGAGACAAAGAGAGAGAAAGAGGGAGAGGAAAAGAAAGACAGAGAAACAGACAGAGAAATTAGGGAAGTATATTTGAGTTTGGGGAAGGTTATAAAGGATTTAAGAGAGAGCAGAGGCAACTAGGTGATGCTGTAGAGTGGAAAGGAGGACCTGAGTTCAAATTTGGTCTCAGACACTTATTAGCCATGTGACTCTGGGCAAGTCACTTAATCTCAATTGCCTTCTGCATCCCCACAAAAAAAAGTGTGTTTTTTTTTTCTCCTGGACAGCCTCATTGTAAACAGTTTTACACCAGCTGAGTGAGATACAGCAGTAGTAATTAAATTAAGAAAATCAAATGTAAGAAATTCTTCAAAATCTTCAAACATTTTTGAATAATCTATTTTTAAGAAACAATTGTGATCTACGTAGACTTACTTTGTAGTAAAAAGTTTGAGTCTGGATCCTGAAATAGCAAGAAAAGAAAAAATTCAGAGAGAATATTTTTGGTTCCCCAGAAAATTTTGCCTACAGCCAGTGGGCTGGCAATTTTACTAGGTTTTCTGTGAGGAAATGAGCTAGGTGTGATGAGATGATTCAGTTACTGGCAAACATCTGAGATACAGTAAGCATAATATTATCAGGTTGGGAGTGTGGGAGAAGGTACAGTAGGTTTTGAACAGAATTTCAAAAGGTAGTCCACTCAAAAATGAAAACAATTAGGAGTCTTGGAAATGAACTTCAAAAAATAACTGAAAATAGATTGTAGTTAAGCCTGAGGAGGGGAAAAATGTTAAGGACAAGCAAAATATATGAAGGGAATAACTAACATTATTTACTGGAGGAAAGGAATAAAAATGAAGATACATCACTTGCTAAATTATGACTTCATCTCACTGTGAAGCCCCTTGGTATATGAAAACTAATAATAGCTTCCATTTATATAGCATTTAACAATTTACATGTATTTTGTCATCTGATTTTCACAACTATGTGGGACAGATAGAGTAAGTGTTACTGTCCCCATTTTGTAGATGAGACTCAGAAAGGTTAAGTCTCTTGTCCAAATTTACATGCTAACTGAGAAGTAGATCCAAAACAAGAACCTACTTGTTCTGGTTTCTGATCCAGTGCTCTTGCCATTTCATTCATAGATGGCTTTCCTTTTGATTTAATCAGAAAATTGGAAAAGACGGGGCTAGGAAGGTTAGAAGGATCTAACCACCAGTTAGATCCTGGCAGTTAACTGCCATGGTATATTATAATTCCATTTTAATTTGAGGGCAATGAACATACGTAACATGGAGTAACAACTAAGAAATTAAAGACTTGGAGGAAATAAAAAGATAATACCTTTTTCACTTTTCCCCACTACCAGCAAAGATAATCAGTTATATCCTAATTACCCATAATTTCCCAATTAAATCTGGCCTCTACATATCTGTATGACTTTCTTCTCCAAGATGCTGAATCAAAGATACTAAATTGAATTCTCTTCAATCTCAGTATCTCTTGAAATTTGGGGATTTTTATATCTGAATTTCTGAAAAAACCAAAGGCACGATCTCTATTACTTACATAGATTTATCTTAGTTATTTTTCTAAATAACAAAATCTCAATAATCTTTTATTCTCCAAATGAATTCAGCATGAGAGCATCTGTTGTTGGTCCGTGATCTTTGGAAACTCATAAAGAATGGAAAATATATAGGCACTTAACAGAAATAGACAAGACCAAAAATCATTCCCAAGTGATCAAAAGATATGAAAACAAAAACAAAAAGTTTTCTCAAGAGAAGAATTGAAAACTCATACCATATGAAAGAATACTCTGAATCTGTAATCAAGATCAGTAAATTGGCAAAGATGATAAAAGATGAAAGTAGTCAATGTTGGAGAGATTGTGGAAAGATAGACACATTAATGCACATGGTAAAGCAGGGAACTTGTCCAACCATCCTAGTACCTACTGATTGGGAAATGACTAAACAACTTATAATACATAAAAGCAATAGAAAATTACCATCCTATAAGCAATAATAAGTATGATTTATATATAGAACTTTGGGAAAACACATGTTAACTAATACAAATTTAAATAAGACAAAGAAAACAATGTGGGAGTGTTTCAAAAATCTTAGTGCAGCTTGAACTTTAATTTCAGAAATATAAATGCCACAAATTAACAAAAAAATTGTCATTTTAATTTTTAAAATATTGATATTTTATTAAAATTCAACATAACCATAACTTTGTGCTATACATTGCTAGATGTTTTGTTTTGTTTTGTTTTGTTTTGCAAAATTTGTGAAAACTTTTATTAGCTGCTGCTCCATGATTTTGGATTCCATTTGTAATTCCAACCTTAAGGTCATTTAAAGAATGTTTTCATACATATATAACCATTTTAATATGACCTCACAAGAAAAAGTTTGATGGAGATAGAACAGGTAACCAAGGAGTCCAAGACCTTTACTGATCTGCTGCTCTGAGAAAATGTCATAGACTATTCATAATAAAAGAGTACTCCATCTTGTTGAAAAATAATGTTATTTAGTGATGTTAACTTAATTTCTACTATTTGAGAATGAAAAAAAAAATTCAAGTATTGATGAATGAGATTCGCCATTGACTATATATTCTTTTAAAAATAAATCATCAATAATGTAAGATTTCCTAATGGCTCACCAAATATTCACTTTTGGAGAATCTCACGTTGCCAGAGCTACTAAGGCTTTCATCTGGCCCTCATGTGCCAATCTCAAAAGTTAACTTTGCCCCTTAAGTGGAAAGTTGCTTCATCAGGCAACTTGTCAAGAACATTATTGGAATTTTCCATTTTTTACATCAGCAGACAGAAGTCTAATTTTGCAAAGTAAGGCTCTTTGTTGTATCTGAACAATTGTAACTTTGTAAATATACTTTTGGAGATTCAGAATTCTAAGCACAATGGTTTTTGGAATGTTCTGAAAAGTCAGTCAACCCCAGAGTATCTTAATTTTGAGGGGATTCTGTTCAAATGTCTTCCCAATTTTAGCCACAGTCTCTTCACTAGCTTGGCATCTTGTAGATCTAGCCTTGTTATGAATTGAACCATTTTCTTAATTTTTAAAATCCAATTATTAATTGAATTTCTGGAGAAATTCTTCTTGTAATGGGAGGCAAATTTTCTTCTTACTGACATTGTGGACTTGAGTTCAACTACCCAGAGAATGTAATTGACTTTTTTCTTCCATGTTTGCCATCTTCAAATTGAAACACTGAGTTTAAAATTTTCATTTGTTATTCCAAATTCATAGGACAAGAATTTAAAAATCTAAATTATCAAATTTTCAAATGATTTTTGCATGTTTATGTTATTTATATTTATGAAGATATTAAAACAGTACTGTATTGTGACTTGGTGTACAGTGTATATGTATGTGTATGTATATATGTGAATATGAATATAAATTTATATATATATATAATATGTATGTGTGTATCATATAATTACAACAATGAAAAAGGAAACACTAAAACAATTGAAACTGAATGCTTTAAAATTATATTGACCATGTCTGGCCCCATAAAAGACAGAGAAAGTCATTTCCCTTGCTTCTTGACAGAAGTGGAAGACTGCACTCATCAGATATTTTCAATGTGTTGTTTAGTTTTTCTCTTTTTTATTTTTTTTATTTCATAAGAGTTAACTATGGAAAATATAGGAAATATAAAAACAAAATATATCTTTTTTTTTAAGCCAGAGTGAGAGAGGTGCCATGATATTGGATTTAGTCGAATATTATTCATTTAAAAAAAATAAAGAAAAGTCTAGAATGTTCTGTGGACTTAATTTTGATTTTTGGTTAAAAACTATAGAACAAGGGATCCCAAGCCCTTGGTTTAAAAAAAAAAAATTAATTATTTATATCTCAATGTAATCACTTTCCTTTGTAATCCTCTGTATTTTATTTTATGCAGCTATGCAATATACTAGTATTCTAAGAAGGGCCTCCTAAGTTTCAGGGTCCAGGATACTACAGAAAAGATTAAGAACCCCTGCTTTCAAGCATATTATTAAAGGGATGGCTTATGAGACTTCAAAAAAGAAGTGGTGATCAAAAGGAGCTAGCATGACTTCATCAAATACATGCTTAACTAAATATATGTTTGCTGAAGTGTCATGCCAGCCTAACCTCATTTTCCTTTTTGACAGGATTATCAGATTGGCAGCTAAGAGGGATGCCATAGGCAAAGTTTAACTGAATTTAGCAAGACATTTGACAGATTTCTTGTTGAAGTTGTAAGCAAACTGGAAAGATGTGAGCTGAATGATGACAATTATGGTTATTACTAGTTGATAATATTTATATAGTTCTTATAATGTGGAATCGTTTGATCCTCACAACCCTGGAGGCAGGTGCTATTATTATTGCCTTTTACAATTGAGGAAACTGAGGCAGACAGGTTAAGTGATCTTTCCTAAGACTACACAATAAGTATTTGAAGCTGGATTTAAATTCAAATTTTCCTTACTCCAGGTCCAGTGCTATATATAGATATATAAAATAGGTATACAAATCAAACATTTACTGCTAATAAGTCATAATTTTACAACTCCTACACTCAGTTATAAACCCCATATGTGGTCACAAACTGCAGTTTAAGAAGCTGGACACTGGAGGATAAATGGTGACTGGTCATGGTGTTCAGTGCAAATTGGAGACGGTGACTAGGTCATCTTTGAGGTCCCTTCTAACTCTGAGATTATATAAATCTATTTAATATCCAGAGTATATGGTGAAAAATAAGTTATAAGTAAAATATATATAATATTAAAAATAAAATAAAAAATAAGTAAAAATAAAAAAGTGTAAAATAAATAAGATAAAAAAGAGTATATGATGACAAATCAAGTCCAATTAAGTCAACAGGAATTTATTAAGCACCTATGTACCAAGCAGTGGAAATAAAAGAAAGTAAAGTTCCTGCTGAGGACCTGGGAAAACCATATTCCTATTCCAGATGAATTCATTCATATTGGCAAGAATCCATGGAACTCCCAGAATGGCCATTGCTATGAGTAGACTGAGTCATGGACCCATTCACTTACCAGGTTTTTCTGCTTTAGAGACAGAGGTAGAGCAAATTGTGGATTTTAAAATAGAACCAGAATGCTAAGTAACTCTTCAAATTGTATTCTGAATAACTGTGTGTCACATGTCTCTTTCAGAATGTACTCATTGTGGAGGTAAGCTGGCTTGTCCCCATCCAATTTTTGATAGTTGGCAGATTGCTACGGTGAGTTTTTAAATTAGTACTCAGTGTCTCCATGTCCAAATAGCTTTTGGATTCCCATTGTGTACTAGCTGTTACAGGATGATACAGATCTAATTGCTGTCCTTAAATAGCTTAGAATCTCTCACGTTTGCTTGGGAACAAGAAGACTTAGATTTTTAAGTCAGTCTATTTATTGATTGGCAGTCCTAGTTCCACCGCTTCCCAAGTAGCCTTTATAAATCACTTACTCCTACTTATCCTCAGTTTTCTCATCAATTAACAGGGGAAATAATACCCAATTTACCTACCTAATAGCATCTCTGTAGCACCAAATGAGGTAATGAATGTGAAAATGCATTGCAAATGATTAACTGTCATACAAATGCAAGTTTCCTTTATCAGAAAATTGATTAAATGGCTATGATGTGTTGCAATCAACCTAGTGTGTCAGAGATAATGGACTCAGATACAGATTGAGACTTTTTGGACATTTTCAAATAGGAATTTGTTTTGTTTGACAGCACGTGTTTGTAACAAAGATGTGAATGAATGGGAGAAAATGCAGCTCTGAAAATAAAATCAAATTTAATTTAAAAGAAGAAAAAATTATTATGGACAAGACAGTTTTTTTCCCCCCCAAAAAAAAGAATGTTTTGCTTTCAAATCATGGGATTTAGAGCTGGAGAGTACTTTAGAGATCATTTCTTCCAACTCCTTAATTTTATAAATGAGAAAACTGAGAGCTAAAGAAGTTAAGTGATATATTTAAGGTCACACCAATAGCAAATGGGTCACTTTATCTTTTTTTTCCCTAAGGGTTTTGATTTCCATTGACTCATTTGATCTTTATAACACTATGTAAGTTGTTCAGTCATTTTCAAACTTCTTGTGATCCCATTTGAGGTTTGCTTGGCAAGGATATTGGAGTGGTTTGCCATTTCCTTTTCCAGTTCATTTTACAGATGAGGAAACTGAGGCAAACAGGGTGAAGTTATTGGCCCAGAATCACACAGCTAGTGTTTGAGGTCAAATTTGAATTTAGGAAGATGAGTCATCCTGACTTCAGACCTTGTGTTCTATCCACTGTGCCATCTAACTGCCCCAATGTGAGGTAGGTGAGTTCATCTCTATTTTACAGTTGAAGACATGTCTGTGTAATCTCAGAGACTTAGTGACAGGCAGGAGGCTATCTACAGTCGTCCTGATCTGTATCTTGCCACTGGGTCCAGATGGCTCTGGAGTAGAGGGGGAGGCTAGTGACATTACACAGCCCTGCTCCACTTAAATCCAAGTTTCAAGTTAAAACATCACTTTCCTGATGTCATAGTCGGACAAACAACAGCAACAGTCCTTACATTTACACTTGTGGCTTCTCTACCACATCCTCAGTCCTTTAAGACTCAGTTTCAACAGTTCCAGAAAAGCCATTTATCTATTAGGCAAGTGATGGAAGTTTGCACACTTACCCAGAAAGGAAGAGCAGGATTATTAACCTGATTTGCAAACTTGTTTGGGGTTTATTTATTTATTTGCCATTTTGTTTTTATAAAAAGATTCTATCCTATGTATTTTATTTTATGCATTTTAAAATATTATTCTGCAAAAAGATACATAGACTTTACCAGATTGACTATCAAAAATAGTCCATGACATCAAAAATCAACTAAGAACCTTTGTCTAGAATAAACATAGGCAAAATTTTTCAATTAATCATATATACTTCTCAAACGAATTTTGACAGAATATTCTAAAGTATTGAGCTGTCACATGTATATTAATCTGCTATTTTTCAGCAGAACTTAGGAAGTATCCCTCCATTCAAGAAATTTATTCAACCGTTTGCTGGGATATAAATCTTTTGTTTCACGAATCAGCAACTGAGTTTAAAAGCTTGGGTTTTTATTTTTGTTTTTTGAAATTTCTGTGGCCTCTTTTGCTGTAATTGTGGTTCAGTCATCAGTGATGAAGCCTTGTCTAGTGCAGTTGTGTCCCCTCCACCCCCACCTCTCAGTTCACTCCTTGTCACCAGCTGCTTTCCAGATCTTTCTCTTCGTTAGTCACAGAATCCCTCCCTAAATGGGACTAAGAAGGGGGGAGGTGTTTATATTTTAAGGGTATTCAGATGTAAAGACTATGTCCATGAAAATTCATGTGCCTTGTATTGTGTCCTATAACCTCCAGGCCAAATTTAGCCCTTGAAAGTGAACTCACAGCTCCAATTCTAATCAGAGAGAAACCACACATGCATATCCAAAGATTGAATTTAGTCCTTCCAGCTAACAGCCAAAGGCTTCAAAGAGTTGCTTCATCAACTCTCAGCTCCCCAGGAGAAGTGAAAGCCTAGAAATACACCATCCAGCCAGTTCCCCACCCTCTCCCTCCCTTGATAATAGTCTTAATCATGGACATTGTTATTGGGGAAGATTGATGTTGAATATATCTATGTCTTTTTTACAAAGGATATTGTTGCAACTGGGAGGACCATGAAATCTCTGCTTGGCAAAATAGAAAAATACAAGCCCAACATGATTAAGGTAGTGAGGTAAGTTGAAATTCACAGCCAAAGTCTATTCTTTTTCATTTAAAAAAGTAAACAAGATCCTTTTGCAATATATGGATGTTTTACCCGTGATCCTCATCTCAGGAAGACTTGTGATTGGCCATAACATTAAAATAATAATGATAATAAAACCTAATCCTCCTGGCTCCTAGGCTAAGATGAGGAGAGGGAAGGGAAGCTTTATTCTGTACCTTCTGGAGCCTTCCTCGACCCACCCCTCACTCTTTGGCCCTTTCTAGAAGTAGCTTAGATGAGCCCTAAAAATGATACCCTACCCCCTTCCTTCACCAGAGAGATTGTTGTCATATTACAAGCACTAAAAAGAATGAAAACAGGATCGAGTGACTCCAAGAAAACCATGGTAATTGTGTAGGTTCTCAGCTATGGAATAGCAGCAAATAAATGCCTCTTAAAGATTTCAGAAAGTACTGGCCCTCTGAAGAGAAGTGATTTCAGCTACTTATAATAACATGTTACTTCTTTTTAATGGTAGTTTGTTGGTGAAAAGAACCCCGAGAAGTGACGGCTTTCGACCTGACTGTAAGTATTCTTCTGGAGAATCTTTTGACTACCAGTTGATGATATTCTCTGTTCATGTTCCCCAAGAAGGTAATGTAGGACTGGTAGAACTAACAAGTCCCGGTGATGGCTCCAACTGCTTAGCAGGAGGATGTGCTCACAACCTGATGATGGGGAATCCTTTCAGCAGCAGATTCCCAGTTTGTGTACTTCAGTCTTTGTGGGGGCTGTTGAACTTAGTTATTTATCATTATTCTTGGTTTTATAGTGTGACTTTATTCCAAGGAGGTCATGTGATAATAACTCAGATGATTATCACAGCACATTCCTTCCAAGAGCCTCATTTAGGTGGGATGGTGGGATGCTGCCTGTTTGAACAATACAGACTAGAGCCCCACCCACATGTCTCCACTGATCACCCATAAGGGGAAAAGTGTACATGTGGGAAGGTTTTTTCAAATTCAGAAACTATTACAATTCAAAAATTAGTATGGTAAAGTATTATTTGATTATATTTTGATAAAATTTGGGAAGATAACTCATCCAGATTGACCATTTGGCCAAATTTTTTTTTAATTACATAAAATCAGGGAGAAGAAAAAAAGCAAACTAAAAAGCATCCTCACAAGCCTTAGCTCTCAGAACATGCAATCCAAGAGATGCAACTTTAATTCTTCCACAAATTACAGGCAGAGCAGAAGCCTGAAAAAATAAACCTACAGTCTAGTGATTTATTGTATTATCCGCAGAAGTGACCTTTTTTCCCCTCAGTTGTATGGTATCTGGAATGTTATATAATGCAAAATGGCCATGACTTGATTTTCACAAGTTATGCTTGCTGTGAAGTCCCTGAAATAATTTGGCCGAGGTTTTGGTCAGCAAGCTGAATAAACATCAGAGCAAGGGAAGTACGGTATGGATGGGGAACATGCCAGTGACATCAAGTAACTCCCTTTAGAGCAAAAGCAATTTTTTCCAAGACTAAAACATTTTCTTATTTACATGCTAGTAAAAATAACAAGGGTTTTTGAAAAGTATGATCACATAGCATTCTAATTCAGTAAGCATTGATTAAGAGTAAGCTGCACAGATTGCTGAGCCCTATTCCAGCTATCCATCACAGTACCTAGCATTCAGGTGATGCTTAATAAATGCTTGTTGATTAATTGATTGAGACAAAGATCAATAAGACTTGTACCTTACTGATCAATGGGAGACATAAGGTATGTACACTTGTACTTTTAGTATAAATTTAGCATAAAAATATATATTTATCTTATATAAATATATATAATATAAATATAACATTTATATATTTTTATAAACATAAATAATATAGTATAAACTAGATTGTGATGAATAAAAGTACAAATAAGTGAATATGAGAGATCTGAAATGGAGGCGAGGGGGATAGTGGATCAGTGGAAGCTTCCTGAAAGAGGTGACTTTTGAGCTGAGCCTTGAAGGATGAGTAGGGTTTCAGCAGGCTGAAAGGAGGGATAAGGGCATTCAATGTGGCTGGTACAGTTTGACCTAAGGCATGAATGTGGGAGGGCTCAGAACGCTTGTGGAATGATGCAGAGCCTTGTTTGGCTGAAGTATGGGATGCAACATGGAAAAATGACACAATGAAAAGCTGCGATTGCCGGATTACTAGATTGTCACCTTAAAGTGGATGGTCTTCAAAGTGGCTTAAGGATTGGGCCTTTTCTTGGTAGGTCATTTGATAGTATTTATTTTGCACTTGAGGCCCTATTATTATCACAATTTTGTACATGAGGAAACTGAGACTTAGGTACGTGCCCAAGGTCACACAGCTCTGTGTCTGAGCTAGAATTTGAATTCAGGTCTTTCTGACTCCCAGACTAGCACCCTGTCTGCTGTAATCCCATTAAGCAGCCAACTGAGAGTCGCCACTGTTTCCAGCAGTGGTCAGATGTGCTCAGACCTGTAAGATTGGTCACATTTATCCTTAAGTATTCCTTCTCCTAGGTTGCAGTGCAGAGTTGCATGCTTATTAGGGTCAGTAGGAATGACGGAGGCCATGGAAATTCATTTTCAGGCAAGACTATGGACATTTGACCTTCTCAGAAGGAGATTCTGCAACCCAGACTGGAGTGACCCAATCTGGTGTCTAATAGCCTTCCCTGTCAGGAAATTCTTCCTATTCTTTACCTAAAATCTCTCCTGCTGCAGTTGAAGCTAGTTTCCTCTCATTCTGCCCTTTGGAGAGATAATGCACTAATTACTGTCCTGCCTATTAACTTCTTGCTTACTTGCAGACCCTTATGAACCCCATGCTCAGAACTCTCTTCTTCAGGCTGAATCCTCCCATTTCCTTTGACCTTGCTCCATCAGAGTTGTTTTGCAGCTCTTTCCCCCACCTGGGTGGCTCTCCCCTTAATCTGTCCAAGTACAGTGATAGGATTATCTCACAGTTCCTGCATTCCAGCCTTTTCTTGATGCCTGCAGTTTTCCAAGAATAATAGCTGCCATTTGTGGAACTCATCAGAAATTCGCACTGAGATTATTTAATTTGATCATACTTGCTTTTTTCACGTTCAATGAGAAAATTCACATTCAGCTTGTATTCACAAAGGTGTTTGGCTCCTTCTTGAATCTGTTAAGAGAAACTTTTCAATATGATTTTGTTTGCAAAATATACCATGTCACCTAAGTTCCTACTGAACTGCATCCAGGCTTGTGTATTCCTTATCACTTCACTAGCTTGCTTCTGGCCAAACGAATAAATGGACACAGAATGAATTCACAAAGTCCCCTTAGTTCATAGATTTGTACTTACCTATATTTTTTTCCCTACTAAGATACTGGATTTGAGATTCCAGATTTATTTGTGGTGGGCTATGCCTTAGACTACAATGAATACTTCAGAGATCTCAATGTAAGTCTTTTATTGCTCATTTCCTAACCTACTGAAAATGTTTAGATTCAGTTCCATTTAACCGAAATGTTTTGAAAAGTATTACAAATATGAGAGGTACTAGTGGTCAGCCTTAGAGCCAGAGAAATTTGTGTTCAAGTGCTATTTTGCCATATATTAACTTTTAACTATGGGTAAGTCATATGGATAAGCCCTCAAGAAACAACAACAACAATAATAATTCAACAAATATTTTTGTTAAATATCTGCTTTTTGTCATACACTGTACTAGACACTAGAGATTAGAAAAAACAAAAATGAAATTGTAACAATAATAAAATTGATGATGATGATATTTGTTCTACTATATAGTGCCTTAGATTTTCAAAGTACTTTACATACATAATTTCATTTGGCCCATTTTTGGGAAGCAGATGCTATTATTTTCACTATTTTGTAGTTGAAGAAACTAAAGTTTACAAGTTAAGTGATTTGCCTGTGAACATTCCATTAGTAATTATTGGAGGCAGAATTGTGAACCCAAGTTTTTTCAACTCTGAATTCAGCACATTTTCCATGTCACCATACTGTCTCCAAGACTATAAAGTTGCAGGGGAATTATTAAAATGTATCAGTAAACATAATTTCCACACTGGAAATTTCCCCATACCAATGAAATCACAGGCCCAGATTTTTTTTAATGATTTAAAATTCAACAAATATATTTTTGTCATTATATTCCCCCTTGCCTAAAAGTGTATCTGACAAAAACTAGGTATTTAATAAATATGAATTGACTAGCTCCTTTTTTCCCTAAAAAGCTTTAAAAACTTGTCAGATATTTTATTTAATTAATGAAAAGCAATATGGCATCATTAATGGAAAACTGATCTGTGTCAGGAAGACTTACATATTGGCTGAGTGATTTAGCAAACAAATCACATCCTTTCAGTGCCCCATATAACTAAATCTGTATGTTTTAGAGAGGATGTTGGTTTACATTGGTAGAGGGATTTCTCTTACTTGATATTCCCTATACTAATTATGTTATATTTTAATAGATTATCATTATATTGTTATTCCATGCAATATATTATATAATAATATTATTGTTATCCTATTAATGTTATTTAAAGATAATATAATGTTATATTCATTATATTAATAAAAATCATAGACCTAGAAAAAAATACTAGAAGTGTAGGTATACAGAAATCATTATTATCTTTGTTTGACAGCTAGCAAATAGCCACCTTGAGGTAAACTAGGGATTGGTGTATTTTCTCTCTTAACTTCTAGTCATATCCACTGCCCCCTGATTTATCCTAATAACCAAGTTTCTTCAGCTCATGTCAATGATGGCCATAACATGGTATTTCCCTCCTACCCTTGAGGCACATGCTCTCCATATGAGAAGGGTTGGACAAGAGTCCATGCTACACTCAACATCATTATTTCCTGTCAGGTGGGATTTCAGGAAGAGTAGATGTCATAAATGTCACAGAGTGATACATTCCATCTCCACCAGGACCTTTCAGTATTCTGCTGTCAGAGATCAGGATCAACCAGAAATCAAAGCTGGAAGAGCAGAAAACATTTGTCATTTGGCAATTGAGTGGTTCATATGTGCAGATTTTGCACATATTTTTTTTTTAAATGAGAAATATTGATTATAAGTTTCCCGCCTCTGTTATTTATGGAAGAAGTTTGACTGTGCTTCTCTATTGACTGTGTGCCTAATTTATCTTAAAATCCTGTTATTTCAGCATATATGCGTGATCAGTGAACAAGGCAAAGGGAAATATCGAGTCTAAAGAAGTACGTTCTCACTACCTGAAAATTTGTGAATTTCCTCAATTCCCTAATTATCTTTGCTTTTGACTACAATCAAGAAGCCAGTTTGTATGTTTGTGAAAGTCGGCTCTGCAGGCATCTTCATGGATTAGGACATTAAAAAAGTGGTTTCATCTGAAAGCATTCTTTTCAGGGCTCGTGACATCTTCATCATGAAATACACAGCTTGCCTTTTTCTTAATTTGTTCCAAATCAAACACTCCACCTGGTGACTCATGCTACCTTCATACTCCCATGCTACACATTTTTTGGTCTGGAGAGTCCTTTGTGCTCACTACTTTTCCCTGAAATTCCCCATCCCCCTTCTCATTCCTCAATGGTTTATTTTTGGTTTATGTTATTTTTTGCCTAATAATTACTTGACTTTTTTTTCCTTTTGGTCACAAACTGAGAGCTGAATCGTTTTGTCTGAGATCTGAGCCCACACAACTGAGATGCACACATGTTCCTGTGCCCAAAAGGAAGGGAGGGGGGAAGGCAGTTTAATATATATTTATGTGTTTGCACATTTCTGACAGCCCATTATCATTTGCTTTGTCAAAACCTTTCAGAACCTCAGGGTATGCTGAATCTTAATGACACTATGAAATGAGCCTTTACATGGTACTCTTGATTTGAGCTTCCAGGACGTGACTGTGACATGTTGAGTATGCACAGACGTGCTCAACTGTGTTTAATACACTGAATTTTAATTAGAAAAAAACACAATGCCGGGAAGGCTTTCATTTTTAAGCTATGTCCCTTGATTTGAGTGGTCCCTGAGCAAATGACTAGATCTGGAATAGGGAGGACAGCTCCTTTCACATATATATTCCCATGCTTGGAGCTAATCAAGTAGAAGTCTGTGCTTATGTTGAAATTATTCCAATGCTACTTTCAATTTTCCTCTCTTTTATGTCCGAGGGTGTTTCTCTGGTTCCTCCCCCACCTCCACCCCCCAACACATACACTGTCATAAATGTGAATACAAGAATAAAAGAAATTCTCTTGTGCAAACGGTACAACAAGCAAGGGATCACAAAGGGGAACTGACTTCACAACTTCGCCATTTTTACAAGATCTTTTCCTAATTTACAAGGGAGTTTAATGGAAAATAAGCTTTGGAGTGCCAATAGGTCTTACCCTGCTCTCCTTCACTTCCTGAAAGAAGCTGTCTCAGCACAAATAACTGAGTAGCCTTTGCTTTGTTCAGAACCCTATGGGGCATATTATTGTTAAGCTCCAGCTTCTTTTAAACTAATAAAGAATAAGAAAACTTGTTAAATTTCTTAACTGTTTATGATTTTTCCATTTCTGTGTTGTTTTCATATAAAATATATACATCTCTATATATACACATATATTTTATATTAAGCAAATATATTCTAGACTTTATATTTTATATATTTATTATATTTATATCACATTTATTTTTTTCATATAAATATAATACACAATAATATATTTTATATAATATATAAATGTTTTATATGTGTATATATACATTTCCAGTCTTTTAACAAAATATATGCTTGAGCCAGTGACATATATATTTCAGCATATATCCAGTCTATGGCTTTATTTTTATTTTATTTTATTTTTCAACCTGGACATGTTCCAGTGTATGCAATAACCTAAGCAAAGCTTTACTGCAGAATACATTCTCCTCCTTCCTGGACCTCCCTGCTGCTTAAGTTTGTTTATAAAAACATGGAATTTAGGTTGTAAAAGAAGATTTTTTTTTCCCCTGTGTATGCTTGTTCCAGTCACAGAAGAAAACAAACCACACCCAAGGATCCCAGGGGGAGAAATCAGCAATGGGAATTCCTCCCCATCCTGCACTCCAGAAGTATTTGTGTCTCAGTTGTGGATTGATGGTGACCGAGCTCATTTGGCCAATTTCATGGAATATCAGTAGTAGGTGTAAAATGAGACAGCTGTGTCAAAATAAATAGAATAAGTGTAATTATCTGTAATGATGCCTCTTCATCAGCTGCCACAAGAGGACATAGAAGCACATTTCCTTTTTATAACTATTGCTTTTATTCATGGACACATCCATACAGTATGCATTACAAAGACTTTATTTTTATAAAGTACTTTTATATTATTCAATATTAATAAAATCAAGGGGTCTGGAGTTTAATTAGAATTTTAAAGTTTTAGGCAGTTTGACAAAATATGTTGAGCATTTTGGCTTGTAGTTATAAACATGGGCAAAAAGTAAAGTATTTTATTTATACATTTATTTTTTATTTACACATTTATATTTTTATTTACACATATATAATGTACATGTTACATACATATATGTAACTAAATACACATATATGTAATTATACAAATTCAGCCATTCCTTAAAGTCTATCGGTAGTCTGACAAAATTCTGGGACATAGTTACACATATATAATATATGGGGGGGGGGTAAATTATACAAATTCAGCTATTCCTTTTAAGTCTTCATCAGGAGTCTGACAAACTCCTGGGAAGCAGCCAGGTGGTACAGAAGATAGAGAGCTGAGCCTGGGAAGACCTGAATTTTAATCCAGACTCAGATACTTTCTGACTCTGTGACTCTGGACAGGTCACCTATTCTGACTCAGTTTCCTCATCTGCAAAATGGGAACAGTAATAACACCTACCCTGAAGGATTTTTGTAAGGACCAATCCTAGTGCTTAGTAGATACTGTTTAAATGCTTATTTCCCTTTCCTGGCAGATAGTGGACCAGTCCTAAAATGAGAAAGACCTGAGTTCCAGGGCTGTTTGTGACAAGTGCTGGGTAATCAGGGCTGCTAGGTGGTGCCATAGTGCGTAGAGCCCTAGGCATTGTCCAGCCTCCCCTGAGGTAGACTCGCCCCTTTTTAATTCTTTTCAAGCTCTTTAGGGCAGGGACTGGCTTTGTGGATTTTATTTCCCCACTCAGGATTTAACACATGCTGTGTTGGACTCTGTGTGATCCCACAGGGGGCTTTCTTGGCGAAGATACTGGAGGGATTTGTCATTTCCTTCTCCAGCTCATTTGACAGATGAGGAAACTGAGGCAGACTGGATGAAGTGATTTGTCCAGGGTCAGCCAGCTTGTGAGTGTCTGAGGCTGGATTTGAACTCAGGAAGATGAGTCTCCCTGACTCCAGCCTCAGTGTTCTGTGCATCATAGTGCCGCCTAGCTGTCTGCAATAAAACAAAAAAAAAATTAATGAGGTTTTCTAAGTCACAATCCACTGCCCCTGAGGATTACTATGCACCATTTCTATTTGAGTTTAACTCCATTTGCCTAAAACACTGAGAGTTTAGTGACATTTTTGGAGTCACATGGCCAATATGGATCAAAAGCAGAGCATGACCCCAAGTTTTTCTGGCTCTAAGGCCAGCTCTGATAGAGGAAATAGAGAGAGAAAAGTCATTAAATAGATGAATGAATAAATAAACAAAAAGCTAAATAGTTTGATTTACAGTACAATTTTTCAATTCACATTGGCAAAAAATAATGTTGATGATAAGCATTTCAAGGTCAATGGAAATGTCCAACATTTGGAAATTATCAAAATTCAATGACCATTATTACGATATAGCATATTCTTCCATTGGGCAGCATGGTAGTACTGTGGATAGAGGACCAGCCTTGTAGTCAGAAGGACCTGAATTCAAATGTGATCTCAAACACTTACTATGTGACTCTAGGAAAGTCACTTCACCTTGTTTACTTCCATGCTGTCATCTGTAAACTGAATTAGAAAAGAAATGGCAAACCACTGCAGTATCTCTGCCAAGAAAATCCTAGACGGGGTCATGACAAGTTGGATAAAACCGAAATGATTCTTTCACTGGCGGGAAAAGCTTAAGAGTTACATGACTTGTAATAGAATTCTGGCTCAGCTACTTATGGTTTATGTGACACTGGATGAGTAACTTCATGTCTATCACCCCCAGTTTGCCATCTATAAACTGAGAAGATTGGGTCTATTACCTGTAAAGTGCTTCTAGGAGATTTATCTAAACCATTAACTACTCATTCAAATGATATGATAGGATGGACCACATGTTGTCCTCTGACACAGAATTACAAATCATCAAAATCTGACTGATACAGTCTGTCTACAAAGCAAGAATTACTTTTATTGGATATGGTCTCTAAGACACTGAAAACATGTCCTTTAGAGATTGGACTCTGCCAGATATCAACCAGGTTTACCTGTGAGATAGTCTATATATTTCCAGAGTGACAGAGCTGTTTTCCACCTATTAGCCTAAATACTACTTCCTATGAAATGTTCTTTCTAAAAATAGCCCAATTAAGTAGCCAGTCCCTGAATTTCAAACTCTAAATCACACTCTCCCTTCAATTATCTGGGTAATGTTGGCAAAAATAGGAATTGTTTTTCATCTTAATTACCTGAATCTCATGAAGTGTTTTTGAACCCTGGGGTCATAAAAATAGTGTGTGGTTGGTGTATAATCACCATTTTATAATAAGTTTCTGCACATCTCATTAACGAGCTGATTATGAAGTAGTGAAACTATACAAAGTATGCACATACCTATTTAATTACGTATATACTATTATGCTTAAGTGGTTAAGCAAACGTTGTGTTTAGAATATTCTATCAAGATGAATTCTAGTAGAAGATGCAGATAGAGGAATTTTTTTGAATGGAAGAACTGAAGTGTTAAATTGGGTTGTCCAAAGCTAAGGAGCTAATAAGAATAGGGTTCTTTTTCATTTTTTTAAGGAAAAGAGTAAAATCCTGGATCTTTAAAAAAAGAATATTAGATGTTATTTGATTGATAAGGTACCTAGTCTGCTTATAACTGAGTACAATTCTGTGAGAAGTATTCATCCAGCCTTCTCTTGAAGAACTCTAGTGATAGGGAGCTCACTGTCTCCTGGGGCAAAATATTTCACTATTGGACAGTTACATCAAGCAAATATCTGCCTTTCTAACTTCCTCCATTTCTAGTTCTGTCCTCCAGGGCCAAGCAGAATAATGCTAATCCTTCTTTCATATAACAATCTTTCAGATATGTGAAGACAGCTACCAAGTTCCCAGTAAGTGTTCTCTTTTCCAAGCTAAGAATGACCAGTTCATTCACCTAATGCAAGTGTGGTATGACTTAGAGTTTTCTCATCATCCTAAAGGATGATGTTAAATTATTTGATGATTTAAATGATGTTTAATCATTTAGTTGATTTATGAAGGATGAGTTAAATTTGTTTAACTTACTACAATGGTATTCCAGTTTAACAATACCTTTCCTAAAACATGATGCGTAGAACTGAGCACAATACTCTAGATATAATCTGACATGAGCAAAGAAGAGATATAACTTCTATTTTTCTCTTTCTATTAATGCAGCTTAAATGATCTTGCCTGTAGATCCCTTTCACATGAACAGCTGCTCTTCTCCTATCCTATATTATAAATCCAAGTCATCAAACATCTATCTTTATTATATTTCAGCTGAAGAAATTTGATCCATTGTTCTAGCTAATTTTTTTTTATCTGCTTCTGTTATCCCTTGTTAACACAGCTCCCTTTCCCAGTTTTGGGTTATCTGAGAATTTGACAAGTAATTCTCCTTCCAAGTCATTAAGAAAAATTTTTGGCCACAGGACCAAGGACAGAGCCCTATAGTGCTCCTCCAAAGACATCCTTTCAGCTTGCCATATAGCTTCAAACTGTCTCTAAATCTATCAAGTCCACTATTTTGCATATTCTAGGTGTACTTTTCTGTCTCCATGTCCTTATTCTTACTGAACCTTCTACACATACAAACACACACACAACCTTGCAGTGATCTCTTTATATAACTCTGAATCTCTACTCATCAAAATTCTACCCACCTTTGAGGACTTGTGATTATGATAACTAGCATTTACATGGCATTTTAAAGTTATGAAGTACTTAACATAGGTTATCTCATCTGAAATTCACAATGAATCTATGAAGGTGATGCTAATTTTTATTCCTATTTTATAGAGGAAGAACTGAGGCAGACAGAAATTGTGATTTGCCCAAACTCACAAAGCTAGGAAGTACAGGAACATGATTTGAAGTCAGGTCTTTGTGACTCCCAGAAAAGCATTTTATCCAATGTACCTACACCTAACTGCCTATATTCACTGTAGCACTTAATATCACTAAGTTTCTACAGTAATCATTCAGTAATTTAATTCACCTAAATAAACTGATCATCCTGATTTCCAGTTAATATAGCTTGGCAAAACCTAGAAGAAGGTAGATTCCCCCATAAGACTCCAGGAAAAATCAAAATTCACCAAAAGAAACAATGATAAAGAAAACCTAAGAGAAAACCCCATAAACTTCTCCATCAAGTCAAGGACTACATGAAAAGATGTCCAGATATCTACAGAGACTCTAAGTGTACACAAGCTTGAGTAAGATGGAAGACACAGCAACCTAGAATCAACAAAAAATCAGACTAGACCAGAGTCTAGGCAACCAAGCTCGGTAGCTTGATCAAAATTCTGGCTGGGTCAGTTCTGACCTAAGCAGCCTATGCCTAACCTATTACCCAGAAAGCTTTCATTCACACCACAGAAGAAGACAGTTGTAGCAACCCATATTTGGTGAAAGGAAGCACCTGAGATCTTTCAGGAGATTCACACAATTGATAATATATGGTGGGGTCCATCAGAGTCACTGTAAGGAATGGAATCAAACTTCTGTTCAAGAAAAAAGTGATAGAAAAGGGATTAAGGTCAAAAGCTAAGTTGAGTCATTAAGAGATTGATCTAAAATCAAGAAATTCCTATATATAAACTTAGCCATCTCTTCCAAGGTAAAGCAGGGCCAGCCCATTCCAACTAGCAATACAGGAGGAAACAATTGACTCCCAATCCACAAATAGCAGGTGGAGATATATGTATCCAGACACAAGGAAGAAATACTATTGATAGAGAGAAGCTTAAGAGGTAAACTGAGAAAGGAGTAACACCATAAGGAGTTCAATTAAAGCATCAAAAAAAGATGATGCAGCGGGACTATTAAAGAAGCTAGAATAATTTAAGCAAGAGACATAAAACGTAGAGTTAAATGCTAGGAAGGAAAGAAAACAAGAGAATAAATAGCTTATGACAAATCTTAAAACTTACCCCAGAAGTAGACTCTCTGAAGATTAGAATAGTTCTAACAAAGAGTAATGACTTAATGAGACAACAAAAAAATATTAAAACAAGACCAAAAGATGAAAAAATAGAAGGAAATATAATATATCTATATCAAAAACAATGGGCCTAGAAAATAGGTATGATTGAACTTATCAGTATAACTGAGTCATAAGGAAGTATGTCAACTTTGTCCTTTGCTTACATTAACCCATGAATCAGCATAGGGCAGGGCTAGGGGATATAGTCACCTACTCTAAAAGACCAAAGCTTTAGGGAGACAGATTGAATCAATCAGCTCTCTCTAGCTTGATTTTTTGATCCCATGTGTACCCCCTTGCCTTAAATTTCCACTTTCTCACAGGGCTCCATATTGATCTCAACCCCTTAGATTTTGGCTATCCAGAGAATCCGAGGTTCCAGATTTAGCATGGACTTTGGTTTTACTCTCCTTTAGATCTCCATTCAAACAATACTCTCTTTTCCCAGAAGGAGATTATTTACCTCCCTTGTATCAATCCTGATGACTACACTAGTGACATTGGTATGCGTACAGCAACATGAGAACATGTAGGAATGTAACAAATGGCATTTTGAAATTTTCTATTCTGGACTTTGCATCAGTTAAGGTTTTATGAATGATTGGAAAGTAATTTAGAATTATGCTAAGAAAGTGATTAAAATGTCCTTACCCTCTGACCCAAAAATTTCATAGCTAGATACCTATATACACAGAGAGAGAGAGAAAGCAACATTTTTTTTGCAATAACAAAGCCCTTGAAACAAATTCATCATTTCACATTAATAAATTCTGCATGGTACAATGTCACTGTGATGAAATTATAAATTAATATATAAAAACATGAATTGATGCAAAATTAAGTAAGTAGAATCAGGGAAATATCACAGAGCCAGGAAGAGGAAGGAGGAGGCAGAGATAACAAAAAGCCTGATTACTCTAACCACATAAGTGAAAAGATCAAAATAAAAACATCTAAATTGTTTGCTATTAAATTATGGTCATGTTGCTTCCCACCCCCCCCCCCAAAAAAAAAAAAAAAAGCTATGAGAAGGTACTCTTCCCCTCCCTCGTTTTTTCTTTTTCTTTTTTTTTTTCAGAAATGGCAGATTGTATGTGAAATGCTTTAGATATTTCAATGTGTTAGTTGGCTTTACTGGACATTTTTTCCCCTCTTTTTTATTTTTTTGTTATGAAAGATGGACCTCTAGAAAGGGGAAAGGGAGGGATACACTGGAAAATGTAAGTGATATAAAAATAAAAGTTATCAAAAGGATATATGTTATGAATAATATAAATGAATGGATATCTCTTGGGGATAAGGGAAGAAAGGTTAACATCTTAAAGGATGCCACCAAAAATCACAGTGACCTTTTTAAAAATTATAGAAACATTTCAAAGAAATATGACCTTGATTTTTGAAAATTGGAGCAATCAATTTAATGAAGTTGATTTATAGCAAGTCCAGGTTAACTCAGAGAGAAAGAGTAAATGATGGAGATTAACCATACTCTGTAAAAGGACAATAAAAAATTATATTGGTCTTGTTCAATAGGTTGTTTATGAAGTAACAAAACCTCCTATTTATGTAATATATATAATTTTTGTAATTTATGTAATATTTCAAAGTTTACAAAGCACTTTTCTCCATTGGGGAGCAAAAAAAATGAGATGCAAATGAAAAAAGTTGGTAAGGCATATGAAGAATTGTTCCCCAGATGATAAGTGATCTCTGCCTTTAGAAATACAAAACAGTGTAAGCAGTTAATGCCATGATACAACTTTAATCCATTGTTTAGTCCTAGCATCAAGGATTTAAAAGTTGAAGAGACCTTACTATTACCAGTTCCAACTCTTATTTTTACAGATTAGAAAATTAATGCTTTGAAAAATCAAACAATTTCCTCAAAGTTGCTAATCCCTCCCCTAAGTTCTATCATCAACCGTCCACTGGAATTTAATATATCATTATTAATTATCTTGTGTTATATAACAATTTTGTGGTGATTATGATATATAATGATAATAATATACAGCATTTGCATAACACTTTAAGGTTTGAAAAGTATTTTACAAATACTATTTCATCTTATCTTTACAACAACGCTGGAAGATAGGTTTCATTATTATCCCCACTTTATGGATGAAATAACCAAGGCAGACAGATGCTAATTAACTTGACCAGAATTACAGAGGTAGGGGCTGGATTTTAGATATGAACTCAAGTCTTCCTGATTCTAGTGCTCTATCAACTGTACTTTGTAGCTGTAGACATGCAAATTGGATGCCTCAGAGATATGTATTCAACTAGATCATTGTATACAGTAACAGCAATATTGTACAGTGATCAACTGTGAAGAACTTAGCTATTCTCAGTAATACAATGATCTAAGACAATTCTGAAGGGGTCATGATGAAGAATATCTACCTCCAGAGAGAGAACTGACTGAATCTGAATGAATATTGAAGCATATTTTTTTCCTTTCCTTTATTTTTCTTGGGTTTTTTTGGTCTGTGTTTTCTTTCACAACATGAACATGAAAATAGGTTTTGCATGACTGCACATGTATAACCTATAACAATTCCTTGCCTTCTCAATGAAGATGGGAGGGAGACAATTTGGAACTAAAAAAAAATTTTTAATGATTGTCAAAAATCTTTTTGTTATGCAATTGAGGAAAAACAAAATATTAAATTTTAAAATACTAAAGTTAAAAAAAATCTGAACATACTCAAAATAAAACTCATCTTTTTCTTTCTAAACTAACCCCTGTTCCTAACTTCCCCATTATTGTAAAAGACATGATTACCTTTCACTCCCTCTCAAGCTCTGAAGCTTGAAACCTCAGTAACATTCTTAACTTCTCACTTACTGACCTATTAATAGCCAATCCATTGCAAAATAGTGTGATTTCTACCTCTTCAACATCTCTCATATATTTCCTCTTCTCTTCACTCATAACTTTCTAGTTCAGTTGTTCATCACCTCTTACTTAGATTGTAGCAATAGCCTTTTTTTCTTAAAGAATGCTTTTGTTTTATTTTTCCTCAATTACAAGTAAAAACAATTTTATCATTAATTTTTTAAAATAATTTTTAATTTCAAATTCTCTTCTCTCCTCCCCCTTATTAAGCAGTAGCCTTCTAATTAGTCTCCCTACCCTGAGACTCTTCCCATGTCAGTTCATCCCCCACACCTGCCAAAATGGTTTTCCTAAAACATAAGATTTGAACATATCAATCATCTCCCCTGCTTAACTAACTCATTACTTCTAGGATCAAATATAAACTCCTTTGACATTTCAAGTTCTTCACCAGTAGTGGTCCAGGTCTGTTGTTCTACTTCCTGCCCCTCCACATCCCTCTTCCATGCATTTGCCCTGGTTATCGCTCAAACTTGCAACACTCTCACTTCTCACTTATAATACTCAACTTCCCTCAATATTCATTAAAATGCCACCTTTGGCAGAAGGCATTTGCCAATCCCCAGTGCTACTTCTATCTTTCCTCCTAAGATCCCGTTCCTTTCTACTCTGAATGAGTCTTGTAATGAGAGAGACAGACAGCAGACAGGCAGAAACAGAGACAGAGAGAGATGAAGGATAAATAAATAAATAGATGATAGGATAGATAGATAAATGATAGGATATATAGATAAATACATAGACATACACATGTAGACATAGTTATTTATATTGTGTGTATTATTACATTATATTGCATATGTCATATTGTCTCTTCCATTCAAGTATAAGCTTTTTAACAGCAATGATTGTTTTTGCTTCTCTTTTTATCCCCAGCACTTAGCAAAGTATCTAGCATAGGGATTCTTTATCAATCTTTATGTTATTAGTCCCATTGGTAGTATAGTAAATCCTATGGACTCCATCTCATAATAATGTTTTTAAATGCATGAATAAAATACATAGGACTACATAAAGAAATCAATTATGTTGAAATGTAGTTATCAAAGTATTTTTAGAAGACAAATTCACAGACTCCAAGTTAATAATCCCTACTTACTTCATAATAAGTATTTTTATAAATACTTGTTGATGGATTGATCAAACAGGAGAGATAGCACGTGAGCCCTATTCTTGGATGCCATTCTTTGTGCAGTAAGTACAGTAGAAAGAACACTAAACATGAAGTCCACATCTAGAACTGCCATTTTACTCCTTAGGTGACCTAAGAACAAGTCACTTAGTCTTTTTGAATTTCAATTTCTTCTTCTGTAAAATGAAAGAGTTGGATGAGATTCTCTCTTAGGTCCCTTCTAGCTCTTCATTCATAGATTTAGGTTTGGTATAGGAAAAATTTGGGTCTTGGAAGTGTTTATTCAACATTGTATTAAAAGGGTAAGTTGTGATATCTCTTCAAACAATTATAATTTATATATCATAAATGCACACTATGGTATGTGTAGATGTATATAAATGTGTGTACATACCATGGTGAGTATGAATATATGTGTGTGTATAGTATTTAACTATATTATATATTTTTATATATAGTATTTGACATATACTATACATATATTCATGTTACATGTTACATGTGTGTGTATAGTATTTAACTATACTATCGTAGTGTATATGTGTGTATAATATACAGCAAGTACTATATATAAAAATATATAGTACCTTTAAATACAATATATATACATATATATGTATGTATAGTATATGGGAAATATATGAAAATATATAGTATAGTTAAATACTATATACATATACATACATATCATAGTGTATGTATATGCATTGTATATGGCAAATACTATATATAAAAACATATAGTAAGTTTAAATACAAAATATATATACATATATATGTATGTATAGTATATGGGAAATATATATATAGTATAGTTAAATACTATACATATATGTGTGTGTCTGTGTGTAGTATATGACAAATACTATATATGAGTATTGTGTAAATAGTATAGTTAATTACTACATATAAACATATTTGGTACAATTAAAATATTTTTGAAAATAAGATATAACTTTAACACATTAACATGTATTGGTCTGCCTGCCATTTAGGGGAGGAGATGGGGGGAAGGAGGGGAAAAATTGGAACAAAAGGTTTTGCAGTTGTCAATGCTAAAAAATTACCCATGCATACATCTTGTAAATAAAAAGCTATAATTAAAAAAAGAAAGAAAATAAGATCTAGTTCTTTGATATCTGGCCTTGACTAAAGATGGGAATAGAGAGATCCTTTTAACTCTATTATTCAATCATTCAGTAATCCGATTCCTGTAGGCTTTGCCTCAATATGCCCAATACCAAGCATCTCTTGCCTGGGTTATAATTGTACACACTAATCACTTATACCCTTAAATAACGACACATGGTGGGGGCAGAGGAAAGGTCATCCTTTGGTTTGCAGAAAATACTGGTATGAAAAAGCTAGAATGTTTCTAACAGCTGCTTCATCTCTGGTTTTTGATCTCCAGTTTCTAGCACGCTTCCTGGCACGTAGTAGGAACTTAATATTTTGTTCATTGATGTGTACAAATCACCTCCCGTGATACAATGTAAACTCCTTGAAAGCAGAGAACATTTCATTTTCGTCTTTGTGATCTCCTCGGCTTCTAGAAAAGCACCTGGCATGTAGTAGGTACTTTGAAAAAATAGTTTTACAATTTTAAACTGTGTTTAATTTAATAACTTTCTTAGCTTTGACCCCCACACACAAGGTGTATATTCTCTTTTCTTTTTTTTTTTTTAATAATTTTTTATTGATAGAACGCATGCCAGGGTAATTAAGGTGTATATTCTCTAACCAAATGTCTAGTCAATGGAGATCCATTTCGGGGATTATCATGGTTTATGGCTGGAAGCATTGTTTGAAATGTGCAAAATTGCATTTTTATTTTGAAGAGATCCACAGCTCCTCATTTATAACATTGTTTATTTCGCATACCACAACATGCTTTAATTAAAAGATCCAATAAACTTTTTTCAATTGTGGTTGCACCCTATGACTCATAAGCTTGGTTTCTCCTTCCCCTCCCCCCACCCCAAATCAGTTCAACAACATCTGGTAGCTTATATAAGGAGAGAGGATGTTCTTTACAATTGGTGATCTCTCTGGACAACATGTTTCTGCATTTGGCTGCCTTCCATTTTTCTCAGGGTTGCTTTCGTACACTCGTAGTGGTATTCCTCTGTCCTAAAGATGTACACCTATGAGAATTTAATCCACAATTTTATTGTAAAAAAAACTTGATCAGTGATCAATCTGCTAAATTCACTATCCGTTTCTAAATCCCACTGTTAATTTTGTCTGTATTGCTTTAACAAAACAGGGAGTATTTGTGAGTATATTAACAGAGCAAAATAATAAATAGGACCCCTGATTTAGATCATCTGGTCCCCCTTATTTTTCAAATGGGGAAGCAAAGATTTCAATAAGTTAAGTGAGTGACTTGTCCAAGATCAGAAAGATAAGGAAGTAGCAAAACTGGGACTTGAGGGCAAAGGTTCTAGTGCCAGAATCCACACTTTTCCCATTGTACCTTGATCCCCAGACTGCCTTGGTGGTTATACATTGCAAAATCCACAGAACCTCAGTACCCTCTGATAAATCACCGAAAAGAAGATAAGGATCAGATATTGCAAAATGTATCTCTAGACATGGAGCAGTTTTTTTCCTTCACAGATGTTTTTCACATCCTCTCTGACTCACAGCTCTTCAGACAGCATAAAATATGCATGATATTCACACTGCTAAAGCTTCTTAAAACATGCCCTAAGGTTTCTGAATGTTTCTGTTTTAATATCTTTTCTTACATTAAAATTTAAATTTGAAAACAAAAAAGAGAAAGAGACCATGTTCTGCAACTGAAATTACATCCGTTTAAATCAGATCAGATTCTTGTGATTTGGAGCTATTGTTTCTTCAGGCGGAAAAGGATGAAGCTATTCCAAGTCGCTCACTCTGCATCTGCTGCTTTTTCATTTCTCTGGATAAGATATGCTGTGAGTAAAAAACCATATTGTAATCGAACTTGGCAGCCCCAGAGACTATAATTGAGACCAGATACACAGAGCACTTAATTTAATTTTCAGTTTAAGGATAAGACAACATTGACATCCAAAATGCAATTTAGTATGATATAGATAAGCTCCATGAAGGCAAGGACTATTTCACTTTGGTTTATGTACTGCCATTGCTTAGAACAGTGCCTGGCATGTAGTGGAGCTTTGTATGAGCTTACCTAATTGAATTATATATGGTTCAGTTAGATCAAATTGGGTTTGTCATTAGCTTTATATGGAACTGTGCCATCTTCTCCTGCTTCAGTCAATCAATCAATCAGCCAACCCAAAAGCACTTATTAAATACCCTCTATATCCCAGACACTATGGTAGGTTCTGGGAACATTCAGACAAGAGTAAAATAGTGATCTGTCCTTAAAGAGGTCACATTCTATCTGTGGCATTATGTCCATACATAAATTTAGAGAAGATAGAAATGAAGATAGATATAAATGATATAGAAACAGAAAAATACAGAGATATGTTTCTAGATATAGATATATAGATGAGATAGAGGCAGAAATATGTTGATGATATGGATAGATGATATAGATATTTAGATGAGATAGGATATAAAAAGGGCAGCTAGGTGACACAGTAGGTAGAGTGCCAGCTCTGGAGTCAAATCTGGCCCCAGCCACTTGCCAAGCTGTGTGTATCTGGGCAAGCCATTTAACCCTGTTTGCTTCAGTTCCTCATCTGTAAAATGAGCTGTAGAAGGAAATGGCAAATCACTTTGGTATCTTTGCCAAGAAAATCCCAAATGGGGTCATGGGGCAGACAGATAGATAGACAGATACACATACATAGACAGATTGATAGATGGATGGATAGATAGATAGATAGAAATAGATAGATGATAGAGAAAGAGACAGTTGGATGGATGGATTGATAGACATAAACAGACATAGATAGAGAAAGAGATGATTGGATGGCATGGATTGATAGATGGTTGGATAGATAAATGGATGAATGCATGGATCAATAAAACAGATAGATGACAGATATAGATAGATAGGGAGAGAGAGAGAGAGAGAGAGAGAGAGAGAGAGAGAGAGAGAGAGAGAGAGAGAGAAATGGTTGGAAAATTTGATGGATGAATGGATGGATCAATACACATGACAGACAGATAAATATATAGACACTATTGAAATGCCTGAAAACAACAATGATATAAAGAGAAAGATAAAATATAAACATATTATGTAGTCAGAAGTGATAAGAGAATGCATTGGCAGCCTCACAGTCTGCCATTTCAAAGGCACAGAGATGGCAAATCTTCTGAGGAACGTTAAGAAGACCATTCTGGCTGAATGTCAGAGTTCAGGAAAAACGATTACATATAATAAGGCAGGAAAAGTTAGGATTAGGTTGCAAAAGGCTTTAAATGCCAAATAGAAAAGTTCATATTTGTTCCTAGGTATTTAGGGAGACATTGGAGGATGGTGAGTGATATAATCAGATATGTGTTTTGCTTGCTTACAAAAAGTCAACCTGAAAACTTGGAGACCTGTCCTCTTAATAGTAGCCATGTCACCACTTCTTCTTTAAACTCTTACTACAAAGGACTATTACTGAACCAGAGTATTTTATTAAGGACAGATTCTTGGCACTTGAAATTCCCTCAAATTTAAAAAATATAGTCATTTGGAATGAAGTAACTTGCTTTTTGAAGGCAAAACGTGTGTGTGTGTGTGTGTGTGTGTGTGTGTGTGTGTGTGTGTGTGTGTACCTTTCAGGATATTATGAGCTTGGAAAATCAATAAAGAAATTTTGACATTTGCCTCCGTTCAGTAGAGTAGTAGAAGCTATGGAGATCAAATATAGTAGACAGCAACAGATCTTTCTATTGACTGGCTTTGCTGAAATGTTTTTCTTTGTTATGTGAATAGACATTGAGAGGTGCACTATAATGTTAAGGAGAAATGACTAATGTAAAAAAGCAAAGATTAAAAAAAAATTGATGTACTTTATTCCAAATATTGATAAGCCAGCTGCACAATAAGATATTAAATTTTTGTTCATCTCAGCAACATATTGCCTTAATTTAAATACTGATGATTTGATTGGAAGAGTTTTTAATTTATGGTATTTGTTTTGTTTTAGAATTTCCAGCGATGGAGAGAATCTATGGCAACCTCCTGGTTGTCTCAGATGTCCTAAAAAATTATATACACATTTATTTCTTGTCAACACCAAGTAAAAATGTTAATCAATCCTACTGAATGCAGAATACTGACAAGATGTTAGGAGTTCTTGCATCTAGTTTGGCAAACCATGGGAACTCTGGCTTAGGAATGAGAAAATAAATTATGTATAATATTTATTTAAACTATCTGGCAATGTGACTGGCATGCACTCAGAAAAAGGAATGTTTTCAGGAAGTAAGGGACAAGTGTTGGATTTTTTAAATTTTTATTATTATTATTATTTTTTGCTGTAAGAGAAAGCAACATAGAAAGAATAGAATTGTTTGTTCATTTCTAGTCACAAATATATATTTTTCCCTTTGCTAGATTCTCTCCTGGGTCTCTTCCTTTTGTCATGCTCAGCTGATGCTTTTGGGGCCCAGCTTTGCTCTGTGGGCGTTTAGAGCAGAGGGAAAGTGACTAAAATCCCTCCTTTCACATGTACCCACAGACAACATTTACAAATCTGGTTGGTTCAGTAATTTCCCACCTGCTGCCAAGATACCCGAATCAGACAGATGAATTTCTTCCTACTTGTGAGGGAGTAGGTGTAGGGTTGAGAGGCAAGGAGCTCCCTGACTGCATTTGGATTTTATGAGTTCCCCAAACCAAAATTTCCCATGAATTCTGATTGTTTTCTTAAATCAAGGCTTTCCTTTCTTGAATTTAAAAAAAACTAATTCTTATCATTCAATTTTAAAGACGTTTCATATGCTATACATGATTGCACATATCTAACCTATATCAATTGCTTATTATCTTGAAGAGAGACAGAAAATCATAGAACTCAAAAAAATTTAGACAAATTTAAAAATTTGTCTTTAAATGTAATTGGAAAAAAAATAAAATAGTATTAGATTGTCAAAAAACCAAAGATATTTCACCCTTTATTTCTCAACTATGTCTTTTCTGTAATATTTCATGCTGGCGTCAGAAAACATAAAAGCTTTGTCTAAAGGGTACAAGCATCTACTATGAAATGTCATCTTCCTTCCTTCATTCTTGTGTTATGGGGCTTAGAGGGAGAAATTTGTCAGGGTAGAAGAAAGCATAGTATAATGAATATAGATCAGTCCAGAACATAGAAGAAGCTGGGTTCTAATCTTGCTTCTGACTTATAAATACATAAAAATACACATATAAACTCACATCATCTATAATTATATCTATAGATATATATTTATTTGACATGTAAATACACACATCTATGTATGATATACCTATAGCTAGAAAGGAAAGAAGGAAGGAAGAAACAAAGAAATAAAGACAGAAAAAAAGAAAGGAAGGAAGGAAGGAAGGAAGGAAGGAAGGAAGGAAGGAAGGAAGGAAGAGAGAAAGGAAGGAAGAAAGGAAGGAAGAAAGATAGATAATAATAGATGGCTAGATATAGCTAGATAGATATAGATAGATAGACAGATAGATACATACATAGATACATAGGTAGATGGAGGAACAGACATATAGATAAATAAACAAAGAGAGATGTTGGATAGATGGATGAATGGATGGATTAATAGAAATTGATAGGTAGATAGAGAGATAGGCAGACAGGCAGAGAGAAAGTCTGTGTGACTGTATACAAGTCATTCCATATCATGGTGCCACAGGCATCTCTAAAACAAATTACGTGTAAGGCAGTTAGGCAGCACAACTGGGCAGGAAAACCTGAACTCAATTTTTGCCTCAGGCAAATCTTTTAAGCTCTTTCTGCCTGTTTCCTCCTGTAAAATGGGAATGTTACTCTCCCTATCAAACAAGAATCATAATAGCACCTTCCTCCAAGGCTTGTGAGGATCAAGTGATATGACACTTAAAAAGCACTTCCCTAACCTTTAAAGTACCACATAAATGCTACTTATTATGTTAAATTGTTAATCTACATTGTCAAAGGGCGGTTTTATATCAGGAGTTCCATGGGCTGATAAAGTAGGAGATTCAGATCAAGTCCTCTCGCTAAAACAATAGTATACCCCAAGTGCTTTGAACTTCCACTTCAATATGAAACAATATGCCTTTAATGTTAACTCAGATATAGACACTCATTTCTTCTCATATTAATTGAAATCTAGAAAAGTACTTTTAAGTTCAAAACTATACTAAGACTTTTGGTGTTAACTAATTATCTATGAACAAATCACACTTTCTGAACCTTAGTTTCCTTATCTGAAAGAAAAAAAGGAAGAGAATACCAGTGGTAATTATTTAAAGTGTGCACAAAGGACTTTGTGAACCTTAAGATATTCTCTCAATGTCAGTTCTTAATATGTTTTAGTTTTAAGCTTCTTGCTTCTTCTTACTACAGCTTGAGAATAATGGATTCCACCAGCAAAGGCATTCAGAGAGAAATTCATCTCCCAGAACACTTTGGTTACTGTGGAAACTGATTGGTTCCTGTTTGGGTCAGCCTGTGAATGCTGGGTGAAATAGTCTGTCATCACTAAAATCTTGTTTATATTCTTTCAATTCCCTTCAAGAAATAGGGGGACTTTGTACACCAGAACTAAAGGCTGCCTATTGCTTATGCTCTCCAGGAAAGTCTAAATGAGTAGTATTTTCCTTTGAATAGACCACACAGAGGTCTCACATTTCTTATTTATTATATATTTTTCTGTAGAAAATATATCTTTTCACCAGCTTTCACCACGGGGCAGACAACCTTAAGACACCCTGAAGGAGGAGAAATAGGAGGAAAAAATACCAACCAAGTCAAAATACCACCCTCATTTAACCATCATCTTCTCTCAGATCTCAGTGGACATAGCCCAGGACACTGAGCTCAAGAGGCCTGAAAATAGCAGTACCTCCAAGATATCAGTTCTGCTTCCTTCCTAGGCTTTGATCACTGTGGAGAAGAGTACCACCAACACCAATTGCAGCTATCATCCTGGGACAGCCCATATAGAAGGGTACTTCTGCAGGTGTAACAGCCCCTGCCTTTTCAATAGCCATAGCTACTGAAAACCTGGGGGAAAAAATTCTCGTCACCAAAATCTTTGGAATGGTCGAAGGGTCTAACATCAATTATCTGGGGAAATGACATTAAAACAATGCACTGCAACAGGCTTTATTGCCTGCACCTTAAGGATTATAGAGCCTTTCCATATGTATTGTCTTTTCCATTTGAATGTGAGCTCTTTGAAATCAGAAACTCTCTTTTGTATTGTCTTATATAGTCTTGCTATTTAGATATTCAGTGCTTGGCACAAATCTATAATAAAAGTCTTTTAAATAATATATTCATTCATACATCTGCCACCCTCTTAGACATGTACAACTCTAGAACTTTCTTGTGATCCCACTGCCCAAAGTCATGGTGGGATACTTTCATATGATCATTCATTGGAAAGACAATTAACCTGGAAAACAAATACAGGAGAGATAATTTTACAATTACTGGTCTACCTGAAAGCCATGATCAAAAAAAAAAAAAAAAAAAGAATCTAGATAGCATCTTTCAAGAAATTATCAAGGAAAACTGTCCAGATATCCTAGAACCAGAAGAACCAAAAATGGAAATTGAAAGGAAACTATAGGTTTCCTTCATCTAACTCTATTACATTTGATACACTTAAAAATAAACTAGAAATAGATTATGTTGGATAAGGAATAGCCTAGATCATTGGTCTAATTCACTAAAGATAGTGAATAATTTTCTTGTACACTGAGGCTCATGAAAGGAAGCAGTTAAATCAATTTAAAATTAAAGTCAAAATAAAATCAATTTAAAATATTCAAGTATTAAAGAAGTAGCCTTATACAGTTGTATAAGTTAGTTCCACCATCATTTTGGGTTGATGTTGAAGTCGACTTCCATGGTTCTACCAAAGGGCAGGAGCCAGATTGCTTTAAGGCAGTCTCCTAATCATTACCTCAATAAAGGCCAACAAAATTTCCTGAGCTGACTCTTCTAACAGCAACAACCAATTAATGAGTTCTTCTGCTTTAGTTGAGAGGACAATCTTTCTACATTCTCCAAACCATAAATGCAACACTTTCAATATTTATAATGCTATAATTATTATTACAATGCTCTTATTATATATCATGAGATAATATATATAGGACACTTTGCAAATCTTAAAATGCTATGTAGATGTTAATTATTATTATCATTATTATATCATTAGATACAAAGCACCAAGTCAGGTTCTAGGGATGTTCAAAGATAAACAAGAAAAGATGTGTAATCTCAGTCGAATCTTGGATAAGATCATAATTCTATAGAAATGACTATAATAAATCTAATTGAAAATAAGAATAGGAGGAGGCAGGTAGGTGGCTCAGTAGACTCGGAATCAGGAATACTCATCTTTGTGAGTTCAAATCCAGCCTTAGATACTTTATGTCAAGTCACTAAAGCCTTAGTTTCCAGAGCTAGGGAAGGAAATGGCAAATCATTCTAGTATCTTTGCTGAGGAAACTCAAATGGGTTTATGAAGAGTCAGAAATAACTACTGTGACTGAATAATATCAAAAAAACCTCCTGAGATGAAGGACTGTTTTTTTTGTTTGTTTTTTTTTTTTTTGCTTATATTTGTATTGCATTGAACAGTGCTTGGCACATAGTAAGTACTCCATAAATGCTTCTTTCTTTCCTTTTATCTTTCCTTTCCTCCTCTTCCTTCCTTTCTTCCTTTAGTCCCTCCTCCCTCCTTCTTTCCTTGCTTCCTTAAATTTGAACAAGGCTATAGAGATGGGGAACAGGGGAATGACATGGCTAAAGCTCGGACTACAGTGTGCCTTGAATCACATATTAAAGCATTTGGAATTTATGTAGCAGACTACAAAGAACTGACGAAATTTTTTGAACAGCAGAGTAATATGATGTGAAATGTCCTTCAGTAAGATTTATTTGGTCACATTGAATGAAGGGAGGAGAGAATGCAGGCAGCTGGTCCTAAAGGTATTCCTTTGATTTTTTTTTTTTTTTGGTAGTTACAAAATTCCACAAATAATTGCTGGATTTCTAAGATTAAAGTAGGATAGCTCCTGTGTGTGTGTGTGTGTGTGTGTGTGTGTGTGTGTGTTGTCTTGAGTCATTAACTGATAATTAACTGCCCAAATTATTAAAAGAAACAAAGAAAGATGGTGATACGTGATGAGAAACATCCTTGCTAACACAAATGACTGTTTTTGTAAGTACCTGTCCTTACTCTTCACTTCAGTCAAATTAACTCTACAAGAAGTAGAGGGAGAAGTAACTGGAATATTTATTTAAGGAAGAAGTACATCTACCAACTATTGGTGAATAATTAGGCTAACTCCAACCTTGCTGCTTTTAGATCACTTTTATTGTATGCAGGGGAGGACCTAAGTTCAAATCCCACCCCAGACACTTACTACCTATGTGACCTTGGCAAGTTTTGTAACCTTGTTTGCCTCAGTTTCCTCAATTGTAAAATAAGGCAGAGAAAGATATGGCAAACCATTCCAGTATCTCTGCCAAGAAAACCACAAAAAACAACTGAACACACATTGTTCACAAGCTTTAGGTTAGAGTCTTGAAGGGTAGGATTAGGAAAGTTATAGTTTATATAGAATGGATTTCTGGAGATTTTCCCTCCGTAGGTAGATGTGTCTCTAAGTCTTTTCCCCAGTGTATTAATTGACTAGATGGTAGCCTAGGAAGCAATGTGTTTTCTGTTTACATTTGCTAAGCAGTCTGTGTTGAGAAGTGCTTGGTACTATCCCCGGTGGCAAAGAAGCCAGTTTCTCAATAATAATCTGTTCTAGGATGAGTCCTAGTCAGGCGCTACATTTAGCATTTAGCAGATATAGGATTGTTATATTTGTATTCAGATATAGCAATAATTCCAAGACTATCCCATGACCCTCGGACTATGTTTCATGAAATAAAGTGGCAAGGAATCAGGTGATCTAAATTCCAATCCTCACTCTTTGTGTGTGAGCACTGAAAAAATATAGAAAGGTGAGGATGGGAGGTAAGGTGGAGAGGAGTGGGGTTCTAGATTGAAGGGATGGGGAATAGAACAAGAAAAGAAAAAAACATGAAATTTCATTCTTAAAAGATAAGCTATTTTAAATTATCATAATTTTCATTAATATACAATATTGTCCCCTTAATTTGTCATCTATTTTAGAATATTCTGCCCAGACTCCTTTTGAATTCCCAATTCTCCTCATAGGTTAAACAATTGTCAAATATTTCCACAATCACATATTTTTTTTTCCCTAAGCCTTGATTTCATTCTACTTCAATTCAGTAAACTTTGACTAAGCATCCAGGAACCTAGAAACCTAGGTTATAAAGATACAAAGACAAAAATCCCTGCCTACAAGGAAATCAATCTACTAAAGAAAAACATTTAATTCAAATAGCACAGTGCTTGGCATGTAGTAGGTACTCAATAAATATTTGTTGACTGATTATTGACTGACTGATAAAGAAAGAAATCTGTTTTGAAAAAAAAGCCTGAATAGGAGCTCCAGTTAAAAGGAATTATGTAAATGTCCTCATTTGAACAATCTTATTTTTAAAGTTTTTTTTTAATTTATTTTTATCCTGAACTTAATAAACACTAAATAACACGGTCATTTGGCAGCCAGTTGGCACAGTGGATAGAATGCTGGGTTTGGAGCCAGAAAGACTGGAATATATTTCTTGTGTCAGATATGTACTTGCTATGTGAGTCTAAGCAAGTCACTTACTCTGTCTTAGTTTCAACATTTATAAAATGGGAATAATATTAATATCTATCCCACAGGACTGTTGTGAAGATCAGATAAGGTAGTATTTGTTATGTTTTGCACACTTCGAAATGCCATATAAATGCTATGATTTCTATTAAAGTTTATTAGAAAGTATTACCAAGATTATTATTATTATTATATAATTTATATCACTGAAATTGCTGCATAAATGCTATGATTGTCATTACAAAGTAAACAGAAAAAGAGGATCGAAGTTATCTCTTATGGATAGTTTGTTTTTCAATTGTATCATTAGTTTAACTTCTAGCTTTCAAAACTGTCCTGATTGTTTTTCTTTCTGTCTTCTGTACTCTTCAACAGATGACCTTTAAAATGAAAAAATAAAATAAAATAAAAAGGGAGAAGAACACCCAGTTTTGGCATTCCATATTGGAACCAATGCTTTCCAAAGAAGTTCCAACTTTTAATAGGAGAGTTAGAATAGCTCTATATCTTTTTAGCACCAAACATTCCTCCTCATGCGTAGGCAGTTCAGTTTCACAAGCTCATATGAAATACTCTTTTACAAAAGCCTTTTGGTCTGGCACCAAAGCAAAAAAAGTGATAGGCAAAGGGGAAAATCTCCTGATCACTCTAACTCCAACTTCGGGAACCCAAAGGCAGTAGAAGCCATCCCACTTCATTCTGGATAAAGGGAAGTAGAACTAAACCCCAAGAGTTCCCTAGAGCCACCATTCCTTGCTATAATCTTCATCTTTTTTTACTATAGCTTTTTATTTACAAGTTATATGCATGGGTAATTTTTCAGCATTGACAATGGCAAAACCTTTTGTTCCAGTTTTTTTCCTCCTTCTCTCCACTCCCTCCCCCAGATGGCAGAATGACCAATACATGTCAAATATATTAAAGTATATGTATAACTTTAATCTTATTGATACTTTAAATTCACTGGTTTCTGTTAAGCCATATTTTCTTCCTCTATAAAATAAAAAGAGCCATATTAAGCTCCTCCAAAATAATAATAACAACCAACCTCTGTATAGGACTTTAAGGTGGGCAAAGCACTCTGCAAAGAAATGTATGCTATTTTTATCCCTATTTATTAACTTATTCCTATTTTACAAATGAGAGAACTGAGGCAGAGAATGTGATTTGTCTAGTATTACAGAGATAAGTTACTGTCTGACATCCAAACATAAGTGCTTGACTCCAGGCTGAGAGGTCTACTATCTAGCATTACCTGGCACCCTAGCAGGGTAGTGATGGTGATATAATATAGATCATCTGGGGAGTAATTGTCCAGTAATATTGTGATAAGAAGTTGGAAAGGTTGGTAATCTGTCATTGTATAAATTGTTCTCCTGATTCTGCTCATTTCAGTTTGCATCAGTTCATGCAAATCTTCCCAGATTTCCCTGAATTCAAGCCTTTTCATCATTTGTCATAATACGAAAACATTCTATTCTTTTCATTCACTTAGTCTTTCCTCAATTGACAACCCCCCCTTTTTAATTTCCAGATTTTTGTGACAACAATAAGTTATGCTATTAATAATTTTGTATAGCTACATCCTTTCTCTCTTTCTTTTATCTCTTTAGGGCAGGGGTTCTTAAACTTGGGTCCATGATCTTGAATTTTTCTAGTATTTTAATAGCTTCATTTCAATATAACTGGTATCCTTTGTTTATTTTATGTATTTAAAAGTGTTATTCTGAGAAGATCTATAGGCTTTACCAGACTGTTTCCAAGAGGTACAGGCCAAAAAAAAAGGGAGTTAAGAACTTTTATTTTATGATATATTTCCAGTAGTTGCATCTGGGTCAAGGAGTATGCAGAACTTTCGACTTTAGAGATACCCTAGACTTCCATATTATTTCCTATAATGGTTTGCACAGTTCAAAGCTCAGAAATAGCATTCTAGTGTATTAGGGACTGTTTTTCCTTTTAGACTTTTCAAAAATACCTAGCAGATAGACATTTAATAAATGCTTATTAAATTAGAACAGGTATTTGAGGACTGGTATCTTACTGTCAGCCAAAGTAAAAAGCCTGCACAGTCAGGACTAATGGGAGGGGCTGTGTAAGTAGAGGTAAAGATGGGAGAGCTCAACTTCCTTCAGAGCTGGTCAGAAGCTCCCTTATGGCCGCGCCGGCTGCCCCCCTAAGCTTCTGGGCTGGGAGAGCCCCTCCAAGGCCTTTGTCTCTAGCTGCTGCTTCATTCCCTGTAAACCAAGCTGATTGGTTCAACACACCCTCAAATCGTCCCTCTCTTGTGGGATGAATGTCTGCACCATTTTCATAACAGATTATCAAGAGAGATTGCCTAGAAGTGTGGCCCAGGGAAGGGATTCATCGGAGGGCTTCGCTGGCTGGGCTTGAGCAGCCTCTGTCCAATGTGACTTACAGCCTCGGACCTGGCAACAGTACGAAGAGAATTGTTTGGCTTGGCCCTTGGAGCAGCGAAGGCTGCCCAAGCAGCTGGAGGCCTGAAGGGCGGAGAGAAGAGACTTTGTGGGTAATCTGGCTGCAGAGGCAGGTGATGATGTCCATGTTTCTGCGTAGGATCTATGTTCTGCTAGAAAAGGGGGTTTGGGAAAGAGGGAGGGGGAAGAAACATGGGGCAAAGGGCAGGAGAAGGAAAATCAGAATTTCTGTTGAAAGATGGGAAGGCTTAAGGAGGTGATCTGAAATCACCTGTTGATCACCTGAGGTGCGAAGCCAGGTGAGCTTAGGTGAGAGATGCTTGGCAGACAACCGCAGGGAAGCCCTGGGCACGGATTGCCTGTATTTTTATCAGCAACGGTGAATCACAGGCATTTAGCGTCAGAAAGACTTACTGTTCTGATACTTTAGACGACTCCACCACGGTATTTTTAACCAGTGTTTAAGAAAAGAAAAAAGAGCATGCTTGTAATTATACCTTGTTCTGGAACAGAGAAACCAAAAGCTCACCACCATTCCTGCGCCAGAGCTTTCTATGATTGATGAACAAGGGGTCCCCAAAGGAGCTGTCTGACTGAGCCTCCTTGAGCTCAATATGATTCCAGGACACGGATGTGTCGGCCTGAGGTGCTGCTGGTATATGTGCTCTTGCATTGTTTCTCAGGCTGCTCTGAGTTAGGAGGTACATGCCTTTGTGGGACTGTTTGTACTCTAGCAAACACAGCGGCCATTATGTACTCTGCAACATCCTACACGCAGCTGTGAACACTTGTGTGAGAGCCAGTTTATCTGCAATGGAATTAACTGAGAAAGGAATTTTTGAACATTATCCCAAGTCAGTTCCTTACATTTCTCCAGGAACATCCTGGGCTCCCTGACATTCCTCTTCTGGCCAACGAAAATAGGCAAACTGAGTTTTGCTTTGATGTTGTGTTACCTCTGAGCTACCCAGGGTGTGGCTCTGGGATATAACCCCCAGTTTCCATATGGAATCTCCATTCACTATTTTTTTGGCCCAGAGCTGAGAGGGTGTCTCTTGGGATACATGACATATACTAGTCTTCCTCTTAAAGTGATAACCTACTACTAACTACTAAGTATGAATCTAGGCTACATCCTACTTTCAGTCAAAGCAAAGATGGCAGTTCATTTATCAATTTAACTCCTTACAAGTCTCTTGGGAAGCATCTAGAGCACCGGCCCTGAAGTCAAGAGGACCTGAAGTCAAATTCGGCCTCAGACACCTAATACTTCTCAACTGTGTGACCCTGGGCAAGTCACTTAACCCCAATTGCCTCAGAAGAAAGAAAGAAAGAAAGAAAGAAAGAAAGAAAGAAAGAAAGAAAGAAAGAAAGGAAGGAAGGAAGGAAGGAAGGAAGGAAGGAAGGAAGGAAGGAAGGAAGGAAGGAAGGAAGGAAGGAAGGAAGGAAGGAAGGAAGAAGGAAGAAGGAAGGAAGAAAGAAGGAAGAAAGAAAGAAGAAAGAAAGAAAGAAAGAAAGAAAGAAAGAAAGAAAGAAAGAAAGAAAGAAAGAAAGAAAGAAAGAAAGAAAGAAAGAAAGAAAGAAAGAAAATAACCTCACTAAGGAGAATTAGAAAAGACTTCTTATAAAAGGAAAGTAAGAGGAGGAAAAATTCTAGGCATGAAGAAGTGGCAAAAAAAAAATAACCCAACAGGTTTTACTTTACCCATCTGCAATAATAGGAATAGTTTGACCATCCAAGTTCCTACTGGTAACACTAGTGTTATGATATTATTAACAAATATCTATTCCAGTGTTCTGCTACTGACAGCACTACACACTTTGGTACTGACGTTTATCATCACTTTAACAGTAGGATTTGCAAAACCAAGCCTATAAAGGCCTCTTTCCTATTAGATAAAATCCTGCAATTTATGTACCTGACAGCAGGTGAACAGTTGGATCTTGAGCTTTCTCTAGGCATGGATAGCAAAATGCCTGAACACCAGCCAGTTATGATTTTGCTGTTAAATATCCAAATAATTAACCAAACATTTTATTTTACTTAATTTAGGAGAAGATAAAATTTAGAGCAAGATTTAAAGAAATATGAAATCATAGGTACTTCTACTATTAATAGCACTTAATATAACTCTGATTTTCCTTACCAAGAATGAATTTTTTAAAACATTCATTCACCACTAAGCTTTCTCTTAGAGTCGAAAGCCTTCCAGGACTTAGCTCTGGCTCAGAGTTCACCTTCTCTGTTGCTACTTTGGCATTAAGAGAACTTACAACATTTTTTTTACTGTCAAAATTAATTACCCTTCTAGTAATTCTAACTGCCTTCCCAAAAGGACCTTGTGTTTGGTTTATAATCCCAAATACTTAAAAATACTTGTATCTTCTTTGTCTGAAGTTTACTACTTCTCCAGCATATACCACTTGTTTATAGCCTTTGTGCTGCCTCCTATAAAGACAGTGGGAAAGATTATTAATATTTGCAATACATTCTTCCATAATCCGTTTTTATTTCATTTAAAGCTTGGTCTCTATTTAACCCATGCCATTCATGGCATGGGAGCTTTCATCTGCTGGACCTGGACAGGTTCACCTCTCTTTAGGTAGCCTCCACACTTCAGAAAACTCATCCTGGAGCAGCTAGATGGCTCAGTGGATAGAGCACCAGCCCTGAACTCAGGAGAATCTAAGTTCAAATTTGACCTCAGACACTTAATACTTTCTAGCCGTGTGACCCTGGGCAAGTGACTTAACCCCAGTTGCCTCAGGGGGAAAAAAAAGACTCACCATATTGATGGTTGATTTTGGGGGGGAACCCCACATGAACTTTAGCCCTTCAAGAACTCAGAATTTCCATGTTCAGATAAGCCTTCTCCTCTTCAGTAGCAGGGATTACGGCCATGCTTAACCATGCCTGGACAATAATTATCTTTTTTTTTTCCCCAATCAGAAGAGAGTTCTCTTGATAGCCAAGTTCTTTAAGTCACTTGCTATTGTTTAGTCCCAACTGATCTTTATAATGCAGAGTTGTTTTAAAAATCATTTTGCTTAATAAATATTAAATATCTCTCACTTGCTAACCTAGACCCTTTGAAAAAAAAGAGAGAGATTGTGCTTTGTTTCTCACGTTAAAATTTTTTTTAACTGAATGGTATTTTTAAAAAACAAAGTAATAAAGTATTCTCTCTCATCACATGATCAGGAACCTACAGCCAAACTTGGCACATGTCCTGACAACTCTGAGCTTTTGCTTCCTATCAGATGATGAAAAAAACTGACCTGAGTCATTATGACTATGATAGTTAAACTTCATGCTCTAAGGTTCCCAGGAATAGAGGTACAAGCTAACTTTTTATTGCAAACTAAGGGAATAAACAACATATACTCACTTAGACAAATTAATTGAAGACCATCCTAATAAAATGGAAAACACAGTAATTTTAGCATTAGAAGACCTGAATTCAGATCTTACCGTGGACATATACCAGCTCTGTGAACCTGAGAAAATCCCATAATCCTCTGAGTTTTTCTCCTCTCAAAATGGGGGTGATGATACCTGCACTCCCTATTTCTTAATACAGTTGTGAGGAATGTGCTTTGCAAACCTCAAAATGATAACAATCCCCACCAAATATACTCAACAAAATGAAAATTTTATCAACAGTTCTCAGCATTGTGGAATCTCTCCGTGACCTACAGAAACTCAGCAGTCATTTGAAAACCACCTGAGGCTCTGAGGTCTCATTAGAAGTTAACCCTACTTCCAACACAGACCACATGAATTGCATTTCCTTCTTTGTGAAAAGGGAACTAGAAAGTAATATTCCAACTTGATTATTTAATAGAGGAGCAACTTAGTTGAAGTAAGTTACAAGTTGAATGATAATCTAAATTCCTCAAATTAAGAGGGAATGGTCTTTTTTTTTAAGCTTTTATTTTCAAAACATATGCATGGATAATTTTTCAACATTGACCCTCGCATAGCCTTGTGTTTCAGATTTTCCCTCCTTCCTCCCATTCTCTCCCCTAGATGAAAACAATCCAATATATATTAAACATGTTAAAATATATTTTAAATCCAATATATGTAAACATTTATGCAATTTTCTTGCTGCATAAGAAAAATCAGATCAAAAAGGAAAGAAAATGAGAAAGAAAACAAAATGCACGTGAATAATAACAAAAAAGTGAGAATGCTATGTTGTGAACCACCCTCAGTTCCCACAGTCCTCTCTCTGGGTTAGATGGCTCTCTTCATCACAAGATCATTGGAACTGGCCTCAATCATCTCATTGTTGGAAAGAGCCACGTCCATCATATAATTTTGCCATTGCTGGGTACAATGATCTCCTGGTTCTGCTCACTTCACTTAGCATCAGTTCATGTAAAGTCTCTCTAGGTCTCTCTGAAATCATCCTGCTGGTCATTTCTTATAGAACAATAATATTCTATAACATTCATATATCATAACTTATTCAGCCATTCTCCAATGACTGGTTTCCACTGTTTCCAGTTTCTTGCTACTACAAAAAGGGCTGCCACAAACATTTTTGCACATGTGGTTCCCTTTCCTTTTTTTAAGATCTCTTTGAGATATAAGCCCAATAGAAACACTGCTGAGTCAAAGGGTATGCACAATTTGATAACTTTTTTTTTTTTGGTGAGGCAATTGGGGTTAAGTGACTCACCCAGGGTCACACAGCTAAGAAGTGTTAAGTGTCTGAGCCAGATTTGAACTCAGATTCGAACATACTTTCAAATTGGTCTTCAAAATGGCTGGATTGGTTCACAATTCCACCAACAATGTATTAGTGTCCCAATGGGGAATAGTCTTATGATCCAGCACCAGAGCTAGAAGTACCCAAGTGGCCAGAGATAGTACCCAAAACCCTTCCTCAAGTGCAGAAAGGAACCATCCTTACTGATGATTAATCTTTGATCTTAGAGATATCTGGGGAAATGTTGACCTAATAACTATAATTCATTTTTTCATTGAGAGGTACTAAGTAACTGATTTTACTGATGTTTTCAGAGTATTTGGATTTCTACAAATAATATGTGCCAATGTACAGATGATAAGCCAAATTTTTTACTGAAAGCCTGGGGCAGAATTCTCCCTGAACCCTTCTGAAAAAAAAAAAAAAAGCCAAGGTAAGGTATGGGAAGAAGCAGGGAAGCCATTGGAGAATCTATCCCCCTAGTAAACACTTCATGCTATAAACATGAAGATCCACTTCTAAAACATCACCCATAATTAAAATTAGGTAGGAGGTTGATCCTGGCACACAACACATACTGAAAAGAACTTTCTGTATTCACTAGCATGTTCTGTTTGGTTTGTTCCCAAGAAGTGGAGAAAACAGTTCTGTTCTGAAATAGCTCCGAGCTGAAGAAACATTCTGGCCCTTAGCAGACAAGTCAGCACATGGAAGCATTCCCCAGAGTTTCCCCCAATCCCATCTTGCACTGCTCAGAAATCCCTCAGATTCAGTTAATATTGGTCTAAGTGATAATATGCACTCATTAAAATGCTCTAAGGTAGGAATAAATGGAATTGTCAAAGTAAAACGGGGTATCATCCTCCTCTCCACGCCCAGAGAACTTTATTTGTAGCACACAATCTAGTGACTGATTATACCTTGTCATCAACAAGAATTTCCTGAAATCCTCTCAAGACTGACTCTGGAGCCCTTTGCTAGTTTCCCAGGTTTGGTGACAGGTCCTTTGGATAAACAGTTATGCATACCATGCTGAAAGACTGTCATCAGTATGACACTTTTTATTCAGAGACCATACTTTTATGTTTCTATAATCTCATTCACGTGGGTCTTCCCTTCAAAGGTTTAGCTTGTGACCTGTACACATAAATAGATATGGAAACCACAGGCAACACAATTCTGAATTGCCAAGAGGGCAACACTTTGACATCCCAACAAATTCCTAACTCACCCACAGATCCTGCATGGTCATTCCCAGACTCAAAGTACCCTTTGAAGTTTAGTGCTTAATATTATAGATGTGACTGATTTATTGAAAAAACAAATGTAGTTTGGGGCTGCTATAAAGGCAACTCATTTTCTAACATACTTGCCCATTCTGAATCCCCCATGTAATAATGGGGAGCAAAATATGGAGCAAATGTTCCCATGCTGAATTACTTCAAAGTCTTTACTATTGCTGCTAGGACCAAGTGATCATTCTTCTTCATTCTGCAGGCAATATGATGTTCAAGAACTCACCTGTTTTTTACTCTAGAAGAGGAGTTATTTTTTTTCCATTTTGCATTTTAATTTTCCAATTACATGTAAAGATGGTTTTGAACATTAATTTTTGTAAGATTTTTGAGTTCCAATTTTTTTCTTCCTCTATCCTTTCCCTAAGACAGCAAGCAATCTGATTGATAGAGTTGTAAATATACAATCATTTTAAACATGTTTCCATATTTGTCATTTTGTGAAAGAAAAAATGAGAATAAAAGGGGATGAGAAAGAAAAAGCAACCCCTTCCCCCCCAAAAAAGGTGAAAATAATATGCTTTGATATACTTTTGGTCTCCTTGGTTCTCTCTCTGGAAACAGATGGCATTTTCCATCCCAAATTTTGGAACTGTCTATTGGAATTCAATGAATTGCTAAGAAGAGCCAAATCCATCATAGTTGATCATCACATAATCTTGCTGTTGCTGTGTACAATGTTCTCCTGGTTCTGTTTATTTCACACAGCACCAGTTCATGTAAGTCTTTCCAGGTTTTTCTGAAATCTGCCTGCTCATCATTTCCTATAAAACAATAATATTCCATTACATTCATATCCCATAACTTATCCAGTCATTCCCATTTGATGGACATCCACTTAGTTTCCAGTTCCTTGCCACCATAAAAAGAGCTGCTACTTTTTTTAACATGTAGGTCCTTTCCCTTTTTTTATGATATTTTTTGAATACAGAACTAGTAGATACACTGATGGATCAAAGAGTAGGCACAGGTTTCCTTTGGATATATTTGAACAGGAATTCTTAAGCTTTTTTTATATCATAGACTACTCTGACAATCTGGTGTAGCTTATGAATCTTCTCTCAGAATACTGTTTTTAAATGCAAAAACAACATATATATATATATATATAATAGAAATGTCCAGTTAGTGAGAAAAAGGTTTTTTCTCATCCAAGTTCAAGGGCAGCTCTCACTCCCAAAGTCTAGCCATGAGTGAGTTTTTGGTCCCCAGATCAAGAACTCTTGCTCTAGATCATCTTTTAAACCCTTGAATTTGTGGTTTCCTTTGAAGCAACCTCCAAGACTTCTCTTTTAGGTCAGATTCTGGGATCATGTTCCATTAGTCATTCATTCAGTCAATATGCATATTAGATACCAGGCAAAAGTGACTGTGCCTTAGGATTATAGAGAAGAAGTGATGTGTCCAAGAATACAGGGATAGTAAATAGTAGAGTTCCTTTGATTCCATAACTAGCAGTCTATTTCTATTTATACAGTCTAATATTGGGTGAGTTTTCTTAGCACTCCTTCATGCTTTTGACTTATATTGAGTTTTTATCAATTTTTTCTATTACAAATTCCTCAATAATTGCTTACCAAATTTGTTTATTTTGCTTTTCAAACTCTGTGTATATACTTTAGTTTCTCTGTCTATTCTTCCCCTTTATCCTCTGAGACAATGTAGCATATTAAGACTGATAAGTGATTAAATTAACTGCAAAATAATAAAATCCTATTGGTTAATACTCAGATGCAACTCGATGAACTTTCTAGTGATAAGAGCAGAATGCAGCAAAACATGCTATTACTTCTTATTTCATTATTCTTTCCATTGGTTTCTATTGGTTGACTAACCCCAAACCAAATAAAATTTGATGAAGATGGTTTCTTCTAACTTATATCCACACAAAATCTTCCGTGAAAGCACATGTGCATTTAATAAATTGCAATACCCAGATAGGAATGGAAGAGTAAGACAAAGAAGTAGTTGCCTTTTATTCAGTAGTAGAAATGCTTACTCTGGCTCTCAAGGTAAGAGGTCTGTCTAGTTGATCTTAGGTAAGGTAGGGTAGGTAATTCGTCCCTATTGCATTGGTTAAACCTATTGTGGAATGGTCTTTCTAGGATAAACTTGAACCTTGGGCTTACTCTGAATGTGACCTGAAATCTCAGATTGCTTCCACCATTATCCCTGCCTGCAACCAGACTGAAATAAATGCATAAAGCCAATACCTCCAGGGCAAGATCAGATTAGGACCAACAGAGATGATTGGGTCTGGTGGTTCCCTGTCACACCAGAAAGAATAGAGTTAGTGACTCCCATCTTACCCATATCATACAGTCCAAAGTAGAGATGGGTTGGAGGAAGCTGATCTCTGAGGTAGAGGATGGGGATGAGGGTGTCAGGAAGCTGTACTCTATGGAAAAATATGAAAGACACAAATAAAGGTAAGAATGAAAGTGAGAATTTTATTTCCCAAAGTCAAAATGTTCTTTTCTTATAATATCTGCATTTGGGGTTTGCTCCTACTTCTAAATAATATCATGGAATAAGAATTGAGAGTTAGAAAAGGATCAAGAGGTCGCCTAGTCCAGCTTCCAAAATATATACAGATCACTTGAGCTATTTCCCTTGTCTCCCAGACTCTACCAGAAAGCTACCAGAGATGGGGAGATCACTATATAACAAAAACTACTCCATTCTTGGATAACTTAATTGCTAAGAAATTCCTTTTTGCTCATGACCTGTGTGACCTTGGCCAAACTATTAATCCTTTTAGGCCTCAGTTTCCCCTCTTGTAAAATGAAGGAGTTATACCATATAGTCTCTGAGGTCCCTTGTAACTTTAGCTCTATATTCAACCAAAAACTGTCTTATTATAACTTTGTCATAATATTTCATTCAGTAACAAGGCAGAACAAATCTGTGCTTTCTTCTAAATGACAGATATTCATATACTTCAGGACAGCTAGCATTCTTCCTTTAATCTTCTTTTCTTTAGGCTAAATAAACTCAATTCTTTCAATTCTTCCTGCTTTGACATGGTTTCCAAACCTCTCCTTGCCCTAGTTATTCATGTGGACTCATTCTAATTTGTTGATGTATCTTGTAAAATGCAATGCCTGTAATTGAACATGATAGTCTAAATGCAACCTACCCTTACAGTTGGATATCTTGTGATTTGGGTAGTCTTCAGTGACTAAAGATACCAAGATTATATTCAGACTATTAAAGTTAGAAATAATCTTGGAAATCATCTGTAGTAACCTCTGTTTTATAGATGAAAGAACCAAAATTCAGAGAACACTGTCTAAGATCACACTGATATATTTGCACTAGCCTTTTTAGAATATGTGTAACCCAGAAACAAACAATAGCTTATGATGTGATAAAAGTTCTCTGAAGGGAGAAACTGTTTTAGTATTCTCAGCACTTAGCATAGTATCTTATGAATGGGTACTCAATAAGCATTTGGATTGCATTTGATAGACCTTAGAACACTATCTACTGAGGTGAACCGTTCTCTATTTAACTAGAACTTTAAGCAAGCAGTTTGGAAGAAAATAGATTTAGACCAGCGCCTCATACTATATACCACAATAAGCTCCCAATGGATAAGTAACTAAATTATAAAATATAACATCATTTTTTAAAAATAAGAGAATGAGATACCTTTCACAAAAATGGCTGGAGGGGGGGGCACATGAGAAGAGAATTATTAATGGAACAAGGGATAGAGGCAACATAATAGAGAAAATAAACAATTTTGATTAAAAAATTCAAAAACTTTTATATAAGCAAAATAAATATAGCTAAAAAAAAAAAAGAATGATGACATTGATGGGGGAGAAAAAACTTTTGGCTCAAATAGCCCTGATAAAATTCTGATATACAACATATATAAATATTAACAAAAATACTACATGTAAAATGAAGAGACATTACATTGTCAAATGATAACAAATAGCTTCAAAAGATGCAAAGCAAACTATCATGCATCATATTTTAAATGTTCCAAATCACTAATAACATAAGAAATACATGCCAAAAGGACTCCAATCATATTATACCCATAAAATTGTGAAATGGGATAAACAATAAATAGTCTATAACATATGGGGCTATGAGATAGGCATACTTCTAATCTGGCTGTAAACTAGCCCAAATATTCTGGAGAACAATCTGGAATTATAAAATAAAATAAAATAAAAGCCACAAAACCATTCCTATTCATTGGTCCAATGATCCCATTATTGGACATCTATCCCAAAGGCAAAAGGTCCCATGTATAAAGAAAAGATTAACACAGCATTTTTGTGATAGCAAAAAAAAAAAAAAAATTGGAAATAAGGCAAGTATGCATCACTTGAAGAATAGTTAAACAAATTATGGTATGTGAATACAACTAAATATTGTTTTAATAGGATAATAAATATAAATGTTCTAAATAGGAAGACTTATGAATCAAAGAAACAGAGGCAAAAGGAGAATAACTACAATAATATAAATGAAAGCAACACTAAAAGGTGTCCAAACACACATTAATTACAATGATCAATCTTGGCCCTGGAAAAATGAATCAAAAACATACTTCCTTTTTCTGTAGTTGCATGTTATGATGGCATTCTCTTGGTTAGTTTTGTCTGCTTTTTATTTTGTTTTATGTTGTTTTTTGTTCTGTTGCAAGGGAAGGGTTAGTGAATAAGAGTTAGAGAAGGGAGGAGCTTTTAATATATAAATAATAAAAGATATCAATGAATTTTTTCAAATGTTTGTGGTACTTTTTTAAAAGAGCTCCACAAAACTGAGTGGATTCCCTTCAGTTAGGGAATGGCTGAATAAATTATAATTTATGAATATTATGGAATATTATTGTTCTGTAAGAAACAATCAGGAGGATGATTTCAGAGAGGCTGGAGAGATTTACATGAATTGATGCTAAGTGAAGTGAGTAGAACCAACAGAACACTGTATGCAGCAAAAAGATTATATTACCAACTCTGATGGACGTGGCTCTTTTCAACAATGAGATGATTCAGGGCCAATTCCAATAGATTTGTGATGGAGAGAGCCATCTGCACCCAGAGAGAGAACTGTGGGAAATGAGTGTAGATCACAGCATAGTATTTTCACCTTTTTTGTTGTAGTTTGCTTGCATTTTGTTTTCTTTCTCATTTTTTTCCTTTTTGATAGGATTTCTCTTATGTAGCATGATAAATATAGAAATATGCATATAAGAATTGCACATGTTTAACATTTATTGGATTTTTTGCTGTCTAGGGGAGGGAGTGAGAGAAGAGAGGGATGAAAATTTAGAACACAAGGTTTTGTAAGGGTGAAGGTTGAAAACTTTCTTTGAATACATTTTGAAAATAAAAATCTATTATATAAAAATAAAGAGCTCCACAAAACTAGCAAGCATCTGTTTTCTTTCTGATTAGTTTCCAACTAAGATAAAATTACATCATGAGAAACGGTCCCTCAGAGGGCTAGGAATAAGAAAGAGTCTTTCACCTGAATATTGAACTAGCTTGGAATCATTTTAACTGTCCAGTGGAGAGCTACCCCATGAATGGGCTACAGTGACTCAGTCAGAGGGAAATATGTCCACATCACAGGGGGTGTGTGTCTGGGGGCCTAAGCCAAGAGACTAATGACAGAATTCTCTGGAAAATGCAATGTCCCCAACTACCCCCAACATTATTCTACCAGGGACCCCTCTGGAGGCTCATTAATTAGCAAGGAGTTTTGGATTGCTCTAGCCAAGACCGGGGCCTGGGAATAAAGGCATAGTTCCCAGCCCTGCCAATCTGGCACTTTTCACAAGAATTGCTTTTGCAGGAGGTTATTTCCTCTAAAATGTTTATCTTGCCTTTCATCATTCATAGGAGACCTTACTAATTTGTGCTAATGATGGGCAGACTTAGTGCTGATCATAGGAGCTTGCAAATGAGTGAACAAGGCAACAGGCATAAAGAAATTGATGTGACCATGACATCAAATGTAGTTTATTAATTTGCTTTGACAAGAGCTTTTTAATTTGAATAATTTATGAGAATGTTCCATGGTGGAGACAATGTAGCATGACAACCTGAGACCAACCTATACCACGAAGTACTAAGTTTCTTTCTATGAAAAAAGGTGGGTCTTTTCAAGAAGGAGAAGGCTACAACAATTCAGTGTGGATTAATAAAACAGAATCCCAGTGGGTTCAGGGTTAAAAATACATGATTTCTATATTAACAAATCCATACAAGATTCTAACCAGCTGTACCTCTTAGACAGTTGTCATTCAGATCATTGCTACATTCTAGATCTAAATTATTATTAATAATTTTATATTCAGAGTATAATAGTTTGTACTTATAAAAATATTTTCCTGATAGCAATCTTATATAGCAGGTAGAGCTGGAACTTAGTTTTCTGCACCCCATTACATCTTCATCGGGCATGGTGGAGAGATTAAATGTAGAAGTGGAAAAACCTGAGAATTATTAGCTCTGTAATCAGGGTGGGCAAGTTAACTACCCTGAGCCTCATTTTCTTATCTGTAAAATGAATAATAACACTTTCTTCAAAAAGTTGTTATGAGACTCAAATGAGATAATAAATATCAATCAATTAGTAGTTTTCTATAAATATAAATTACATAAATATAATAATTATATAAATATAAATGTATGAGTATTATATAAATATTAAATAGAAATAAATAGAAATACCTTCCTATCACAATCTTTCATCCCTTTCCCATATAATATTGCCTTTCAAAGGGAACTTGGGAATCAGAAGAAATCTTAAGAACATTGGAATTTATAGTTTTGCTCTCAAGAAAGAACAAAGAGTTCAAAAAACTTTGCCAAGCAATCTCATGTCCTTTGAGAAGGAAAGAAGTAGATATAATGTATGTGGCACTGCCAAACAAGCACCTGTTTTACTAGAAAAACATATCTGTTATTACTCATATTTCCTCCTAGAAAAAACAGAGAGTCATGGAATTTTAAAGCTGGAAAGAGCTTTAGAAACGGAGGAAACTGAGTCAAACCTTCCAGATTTCAAACAGCTACAAAGAACTGGCTTTGTCATTTAAGGTTCAAGCTGGTTGAGGTTACCGGAGATAAGTGACACATTATATTTACCACCATCCCAACCAGCTCATCCATGTTTTATATTTATATTGTGGCATTTCCAGGGAAGGAACTTGCCTAGACAATGATTTAAATTTGAGGGAAAATCCCTTTTTTTTTTTTTTTTTGACTGTAGGAAATCTTAAACCCAAAAGGAATGATGCTATTTCCAGAAAAGAGATAAAATAATTTCCGCCACAGGTTGTATCCTCAGATGTCAGGAACTGTCTTCTTTCTTACCCTTTCCTGCCAGTTGTTCTCACTTCTCAGGTACTGCTCCTCCAACAGCCCATGCTGAAATGGGTTCCTGAATCCACAGAAATCACAGTCATTGAAGAAAATTCCCTAATTTAGATTAAGCTCCTCTATTACTGTTGAATCTGGGGCAGCTAAATGGTGGAATCAAGTGGGCTTGTGTGACTCTGAACAAGTCACTGCACCTTGTTTCTCTGAGTTTCCTCATTTGTAAAATGAATTGGAGAAAGAAACGGCAAACAAATCCCTCCAATATTTTTGCCAAGAGAGTCAGATACTGCTAAAGAAAACAGACCAACAACAAAATTAGACTAGAGTCAGACAATTTGATTTCAGATCTGTACTCTGCCATTTCTTAACTGTATGACCTCAAGTTCTCCTAGAAAAGTCCAAGTCCAATTTTTCATTGTGACATGAAGATGACCCCAGGATCTCAAAGGACATGCCAGCAAACTCCAAGTACAGACAATTCCTCCAAAAAAGTGAGGCTGAAGTGACTGAAGGGATGTCTACAGGGATTTCAGGACTCCTTGAGCGATCCCAAACACAGAGATAACTTTGTCCTGGGATGCTTTCTTTGATGATTAGTCTTAAGTATGGCTCAACATAGGAGGCATATATGTTCAATCAAAGGAAGCTGCCATTGTAGTGGAAGATATCCTATTGCAGAGTTTAAGTGGAAGAGGATTTTCCTATAAATAATGAAAATGAAATGGGCCAAAACGGAAGAATAGAATAGTCTGGATTGAATTTGAGAATCAGTGGGGCACTTCTACTAACACCAAACTTTCTGCACAAAAAATCAGATTTTTAAAAAGCCAATAATCTTTCAATAGAGACACAGCAACTGAAGACAATGGTGTTTTACAACATAAACTCATTTATAAAACATTCCCAGAGGAGGACAGAAGAAAATTATGAATGACAGTTTCATGATATAGAAAACAATGGAAGGGAAAAAAACAAGTTTACAGAAAACTTAATAAGAAAACCAGGAAAACAATGTCATACATAGTGTTTAAGAATGAAATTGTAGGGATAGCTAGGTGGCACAGTGGATAGAGCTCCAGCCCTGACGTCAGGAGAAGTCAAATCTAGCATCAGACACTTAACATTTCCTAGCTATATGACCCTGGACAAGTTACTTAACCTCAATTGCCTCAGGGGGAAAAAAAGAATGAAATTGGAAGGAAGAGAACAAATTGACCAAAAAAATGGAAAAGATCTGTCAATATTTTCTAACATTATTTTATCTATCAATGGAAGTTGTACTACTACATTTATATTATACATCACAGTTTGTCCTGTCATGCATACTGTGTATAGAAGTAGAAATGATGCTCAAGAAATAAAAAAATAGAAGGAACAAATATACGCAAAAGAGATTTATATAGATGACACCATTTTGAATATGATAAAAGACCAGCTCTCAAATGATATGAAAGTCACTTCTTTAAAAAATCACAGATAAAGCAAACAAGAAAATTTCAATAATGCTCATTCATATAGCTATGCTATTTTTTAATTTTACAAAGTATTGCTTGGAATTATCTATATTTACATCAAGAAGATCCTTGATGATGGAATGAAAAGGGAACAGGTAGGCTTTTGCCAACAGTATTCAACAGCAGATCATATCTTCACATTCAACTCACTGAGTGGTACAGAATATACAAAAGCTGACTGTGCTTATCCTTATTTTCTAGGGAAAAGAATTGATTTGTCCACTTAAAGACTTTTCTCCAAAAAGTGGGTACATACATACATATGGATGGATCAGAGAAATTTAATGCAAAGGTTCTATAGGGGTGTGTATATATGGGTGTGGGTATGGGAATGTGTATTTATATACACATGTATATACACCCATATGTATATACATATTTACACACATATATAATTTACAATATTATACTTTATATATATACTCTTTTATTCACATACATATATATTTATATATGCCCAAAAATTATTTCCTAGTTGATAGGATATAATTAGTTCTCAAAAAGAGAATCACAATTAATAACCATATAAAAGAATGGCCTAAACCACTAATAATATATGACATGCACATTGAAACAGTTTTGATACTTTATCTCATGTCCTACAAATATACAAAGATGACAAAAGATAGGAACAGTCAACAATGAGAGTATTATGGGAAGATAGACACATTGATGCATTGGTGATGGAGCTATGAACCAGTAAAAATCGTTTTTGAAAAATGGTTTGGAATTATGGAAATAAAGTAGCTAAAATATCTTTACTTTTTGAGCCAGAGAGTTTATTACTAGGCCTTCATTTCTTTCTTTTGTTTCCCTGAGGCAATTGGAGTTAAGTGACTTGCCCAGGGTCACACAGCTAGGAAGTGTTAAGTATCTGAGGTTGGATTTGAACTCAGGTCCTCCTGACTTCAGGGCTGGTGTTCTGTCCACTGAACCACCTAGCTGAAATGGGCTACCTTTCAAGCCAAGGAGGCCATTAATAAAAATGAAGTCTGAATATTTACCAAAATATTTAAATTAGAACTTTTTGTGATAGCAAAGAAATGAACTACTACCATAGATGCTCATCACTTGGAGAAGAGTTAAACAAAGGGTGGTACTTGAGTATGACGGAATATTACTGAGATGCAAAAAAAAAAAATGTGATTGATACAGAGAAGCATAGAAAGATCTATATGAACTGATAGAGAGTGAAGTTAAGTAAAGTCAAAAACACAATATACATATTAATTACAACAATATAAATGGAAAAAAGCCCACAAAAAAGGAAAATCTAAATGTTGTAGTGTTACAAAGAGAAAGAATGGTTATAAAGAAGAATTTTGAAACCTACATAAAGTGTTAAAATTGGGATAACTCTGAGATCAAATCCTGCTTCAAATACTTTCTAGCTGCTTTGATTCTGGCAAACATAAGTTCAATTTCTTCATTAGTAAAACTGGGCTAATTATACTACATAGTTCCTGGCATTGTTGTAAGGATCAAATGAGATATCATACACAAAGAGCTGTGCAAACTTTAGAGCATTTTGCTACTTATTATTATCATTGTTAGCAATAATAACAATAATAATAATTTCCCTGTTTTTTTTTTTTTTAAATCTGACCCACAATCTACTCTGACCTCACTGCTTGTAAGTACCCTGCCTTGGATTGATAAGTGTTTTTCTGATCTCCAAAACCAATTCTAGCTCATAATACATGCTTGGGCCTTCACCCTTTGCTGTATCTTCCCCCAAAACACTGGTCATCAAGTACCTGCGCCCATGGCTTGGATCTGGCACTCTTGTGAGGCCATTTTAATTAGCAACTAAAAAGTGCAAAATAATTGCCCCCAGGTGATTCTTTACTTATGCATACAACCAGAGAGACTATTGGGCAGCTAGCTTGTCTGCCAGCCCTGAGAAATGTGATTCTTACATAACTGATGCTGTGCTTCATAAGGAGATGGCAAAGGTCATTCCCAAAACAAACTCCACGACTGATAATGACCATCTTCAATGCGGAGTGTTCTCATTAACCATCACCGTTCTAGGTAGTTATCAAACATACCATTTTATCTACTGACTTTAGAACTTGGCCATTTCCCCACCACCTCTCCTACAGACCAAACATTCATTCCTATATTCATCCATGGTAACGTCCACAGGAAACATTTCATCTCCCAGAATACCCGCTTCTCATTAGTTGATATCATGCTGCTTCGCCTGTAGATTCAGCAGAATGTAGCTGCCAACTGTTCTCTTTTTCCTCTTCTGCTTTGCTCTCCAACAAACATTTTTGGTTTGTCTGGACTTCAAGACAAGATATTCTCAGCGATGTGCAGTGGGAGCTCCGAGCAGTATCAGATTTGCAGCCTCCTCACTGTCAAAAAGAGCATAATTTGCTGCTGTCACAATCTTAGCAGGGAAAAATGTCCAAAGCCAGTTCCAGGCTCAGCTTAGAACAGAGTTTTAAGAGGGAGAAAAAGTCATGGAAAGCTTGAGTCATTTGAAGAAAATGATCCTTTCCTTCCCTAAAGATTTTTACTCTCATCTATTTTCAGTTTCATTTTTGACCAAGGGTATTCCTTGTTTGGTGTGAATGGGTGATAGACATGTACATCTCAAGATTTGCAACAAGGTCTCTGCCCTTGTTAAGACTAAGGTTAGCCAGGAGGAAAAGAGCTTGTTTTCCAAATGCTAACCTTCTAGAACCAGATGACATCTTCCCAGGGATGCTCCTGGTGATGGGCTTTCATTGGCCAATTGGATCACCCCACTAGCGTGACTTTTAATTTATGCCTGTCAATCAGGATACAAAGAAAGGAGCTCCAAGTAGCCACCAAGGAGCTACCCCACTCCAGCCTCCTCATATATACAAAAAGAGAGAGACAGACAGAGAAAGACAGAGACAGACAGAGACACACACAGACAGAGAAAGAGAGAAAGAGAGAGAGAAAAAAGACACAGAGAAAGAGAGAGAGAACGAGAGAGAGAGAGAGAGAGAGAGAGAGAGAGAGAGATGGAGGGAGAGAGAGAGAGAGAGAGAGAAGAGAGAGAGATGGAGGGAGGGAAACAGAGACAGAGAGTCAGAGAGAGACAAAGACAAAGAAGAGAGACAGAGAAAGAAAGAGAGAGAGAGAGAGAGACAGAGTCAGAGAGAGACAAAGAGAGAGAGACAAAGAGAGAGAGACACAGAGAGAGAGAGAAAAAAAGAGAGAGAGAAAGTGACAGAGAGAGAGAGAAAGAGAGAGAGAGAGAGAGAGAGAGAGAGAGAGAGAGAGAGGAGAGAGAGAGAGAGAGAGAGAGAGAGATGGAGGGAGACAGAGACAGAGAGTCAGAGGGAGACAGAGACAGAGAGGGAAAGACAGAGAGAGAGAGAGAGAGAGAGAGAGAGAGAGAGAGAGAGAGAGAGAGGGAGGAGGGGGCAGGGGAAGGAAGGGACAGAGAACAAAGAAGCTGCTTGGAGCTCCAAACGCAGGCTGCAGGGAGCTGTCTCTTCCCTTGCCCACCCCTCTCCTGGGTTTCTGTGCAGTTTCCCAAGTGACCCTGGAGACAGCCGGGCAGGTGTTCAGAAAAGATGAAGTGGCAGAATGTACCAAAATTTCAAAGAGAGCCTCATTTAAACTTCAACATATCTACTCTTTTAATGAGTATATTTTTGATGTTAGGTCACAGTGTCAAAGGAAAATATTCTTATTTGAAGAGTAAAATGGTTTCTCTTGCATCTTTTCCCTTCATTGTTGCTCTACTTTTCTAATTTTTAAACCTGGTTTATAATTTCTCCACATCCTGCCTGCCCATCTCCATTCCATCTCCTACCCAACCATGAAATAGTTGAAATGTATAAACTCTAAGACTCCAGTTTCAGGAATAAGAACTCACTTTTTGACGAAAATTACTAGGAAAATTGGAAAATAGCATGAAAGAAACTAGCCATAGACCAATATCTCACACCTTATAACAAGATGAAGTTGAAATGAGCTCATGATTTAGACATAAAGGATGAATAGAACAAGCAATTAGGAGAGTAAGGAATAGTTTACTTGTCAGATCTTTGGAGAAAAGAAGAATTTATGACTAAAGAAGAGCTAGAGAACTACAAATGTAAATTATAAAATGCAAAATGGATAATTTTGATTATACTAAGTTAAAAAGTTTCTGCACAAACAAAACTTATGCAGCCAAGATTAGAAGGGAAGCAGAAAGCTGAGGAACAATTTTTACATCGGGGTTTCTGATAAAATCCTCATTTCTAAAATATATAGAAAACTGAATCAAATTTATAAGAATACAAATCATTCCTCAATTGATAAATAGTAAGTTTTCAGATAAAGAAATTAAAGCCATCTATAGTCATATGAAAAAAATGCTTTAAATTACTACTGACTAGAGAAATGTAAATTAAGACAATTCTGAAATACCACCTTATACCTATCTAATTAGCTAAGATGACAGGAAAAGATAATAATAAATGTTGGAGGGGATGTGGGAAAACTGGGACATTAATGCATTGTTGGTAGAGTTTTGAAATGATCCAACTATTCTGGAGAACCATTTGGAACCGTGCCCATGAGGTTGTCAAATTGTACACACTATTTGATTTAGCAGTATCACTACTGGGTCTGTATCCCAAAGAGATCATGAAAGAAAAGACTACATGTACCAAAAAATATCTGTAGCAGCTCTTTTTGTAATGGCAAGGAATTGGAAAATGAGTCAATGTACATCTGTTGGGGAATGGCTGAATAAGTTGTGACATATGAATATAATGGAATATTATTGTTCTATAAGAAGTGATGAGCAGGCCTGAAGAGAGGATATAGAGAGGCCTGAAGAGACTTACATGAACTAATGCTGAGTGAATGAGCAGAACCAGGAGACCATCAAACATGGTAATAGCAAGATTATATGATGATCAACTATGATAGACTTAGCTCTTCTCAGCAAGGTAGTGATCCAAGATAATTCCAACAGACTTGCAACAGCAAATACTATCTTCATCCAAAGAGACAACTATAGAAATTGAAGCACACTATTTTTATTTCTCTTTTTTTCAGTTTGTTTTTTTTCTCTCATGTTTCCCTTTGTTCTGATTTTTCCTTGCACAATATGACAAATGTGGAAATATGTTTTAAATGATTGTTCATGTATCATCTATATCCAATTGTTTGCTATTGGTGGGGAGGGGAGGTAAACAAGGAAGGGAGAAAAATATTTGGAACTCAAAATCTTGCAAAAATGAATACTAAAAACTATCTTTACATGTAACTGGGAAAATAAAATAATATGGAGAAAAATAATTGAAATGCAACTCTAATACATTTTTTAATCTTCTTCTCACCTGAAACACAAACATAGGAATCAGAGACAGCTGTTCCACAACAAAAGAATATTGCCTCACTTTTCTGATTAGGATCAAAAGATTAAAAAAAAAAACTTTGAAGCTGAAAGGTAGTCCTGATATACCTTCTCACTTCATAGATAGAGAAACTGAGCATCATAGAGATTAAATAACTTTCCCACGTTCACATAGGTAGTATTTGAATCACTACCTTCAGTGATTCCTGCCTTCAGATTAACTCTCCAGCACAATACGTTTTCTCTTTTCCTGTACTTGTCAGGGATTCCACTATTATAATACACATTAAAATGATGTACTTTTATTTATACCCATCCACTTAATGGGGAAGTGGTTTTAAAGTTTAATTAGATTTTCTGAAATAACATTAAGTCACCATCTGCCTTTTGAACTCTCGCCCTGCTAGTTGTCCAAGGAATAAGCCTTGGACCAGCAGTAGCTAATCCTTAAGAAGCCTTCAGATATTCCCTTAAAGTCTCTTCATAAAGGATAGTAGAAAATGGCCTTGAACTCTGGAGAGAGACAAATGGAAATCTGCCTCTGGTGTTCATTTGCTATATAATTAGAGAACTTTTAAATTACTGAACTGTTTTAATCTTCCATTTCCATTTTCTTTTCTGTAAAACGGGGATGACCATCTCCAGAATACTTGCCTAACAAGGCTTTTGAGTAGGTTGGATGAGTTCATTTATGTCAAGCACCACACAAATCGTAAGATTCTGTGTTGTCTCTGTGTGGTAGCCACACAGGGTGTCCCAAAAGTCCTAGTGTGGTTTAAAATTTTAATTAGACTTGTCTTTCTTAGCCTAATACTTTTCTCAAAGCATTCCCATTTCTGTTAAAATGATAGAAGTGAATGTATCATTTAGACTCTTTTACAAATGAATAATTTTGGATCAAGAAGGTGCTATCTCATCTTTGTATCTTTTAAAATATGAAAACTTCCAGAAGGGTTGACGAGGAAAGTTTCTAACCACTGAGTTGGGTTTATCAGATCTTAGAACATCCCTTTAGAGAAGAAAAAGCTGGAAAACATAGAGAAAATAAGGGGGAAAGGCCAGAAAGCTTTCCCTCCCACTTTATAATTTTGCTTAGGGATGTCTCTTTTTAAGTGAATAGAACTTGAGTCAGAGTTGTTGATGTCTGAATCAATATCTTTCTTACCAGCATGAACATTTCTTATTTTTTTCATTCTTTTCCCTTTTTCTCTGCATCTCCTTCTCTCTCTCCTGGCACTTTCCTCTCCAATCTCCATTTCTGAGATATTTGGATACTAAATATACTCTCCAGCTGTCCAAACGGTCCAATCTAATCTAATCTAATCCAACAGACACCTATTGTCTGCAAGATAAGTGACAATTTGCTTTCAAAGAAGGAATTTCTTCAACTAGAGAATTCTCAATATCACTGAAATCACAGATCCAATCCTTATCCCCTAAATGACAAGCTAAGGAATTTGTTTATCTTATGTTTTAATCTAATACAATCTTAGAATTTATCTTTTAATCTATATTTTTATCTTAAAATAGGGGAGCCATAGGGGCAGCTAGGTGGTGCAATGGATAGAGCACCGGCCCTGAAGTCAGGAAGACCTAAATTCAAATCTGGTCTCAGACACTTAACAAGTCCTAGCTGTGTGCCCCTGAGCAAGTCACTTAACCCCAATTACCTCAGAAAAAAAATTAGGGAGCCATGATGTTTATCAAAGGAATGACAGTAGTCAGGTCTGTAATTTCCCAAAACAGTAGATGGTGGAACAAGTGTATATCATTGTCTATTCCTTCATCTCCTCTAACTTAGGGAATCATGCAATTGAAAAGAACACTACAGATCATACAATTTAGACCTATCTTTTGTTTCGATGAACCACAGCATCCCAGGAAGCTCATCCTGCCTTAATATTCCCAGGTTCCTATCTAATGTACGTTTCTCCTTGTCTTTCTCCCACAGGACATCATACGATGGTAAGCGCTGCGTGGAAATAATTACTGGAACCTGCTTTTGCTCTGTTGGTGATAGATGGAACCAGGTGGCTAGAAATAGAAAAACACTTAAAGGTAAACCAAAGGTCATTCTGTTTTTCAATAGTTTTCAATCATCTAATACGTCACAACAGAGGCAAAAAAATGACCGGGTGAAATACAAGGCCCGTCTAGTGTTTCGCATTCTGCAGATGGGTCTTGACTGGAATGCTGCAGGTGAAATGGCTGTAACTCTCAGCATCTGCAATGAGCTTTTGTTATCTCTGAAGCAGGTCTTCCTCTTTAACAGTTTATGGAAAAGGAAAAGACAGTGGGCCTTTGTCTCTGTCAATGGGCGCACTGTTTCCTCGAGCTGGCCGGGCACGCTAGCAGCATGTTGTTCTGCATGAAGTTCCGTATTGTTTTACTGCCCTGACACATGGGCTAGATGCTGCTGCCCTTACTGCAACGGGAGGTGGGGGTGGAGGGATGGGAATTCTTTTGATCCAGGCACCGATCATAAGGAAACAAAAGGGCATGGCTCCTGAAGGAAGCGGAATGCTCTGAATAATTCAGGCCTCCTCTCCTTACATACCTGTGGGTCCCCGCTTAGATGAGAGCTCTTGTTACTCAAGTCACTCACAATCAGGAGAACATGGACAAGGGGGTGATTATTACCTATATTATCTAGTAATCAATAGCAAAACTCTCAGAAGCCAGTTACCCTTTCCTGTTTCCTTTTTTTATATAATTTTTTTTAAATGAACACAAGAAGTCGCAAAAAATAGTTCGTTCATTTGTTTAGCATAAATTCAATAAACATTTATTAAAGGTCTCCTAAATGCCAGGTTCTACACAAGGCACTGTGGGTATACAGACATGAACAGAATAATCCCAGTACTCAGAAATGCGGCCACAGATAAATAAACATAAAATGAACACAAGGTGCCAAGGGCCCAAGTAAATAGAGTCCATTAGTTCATCCCATGCAAAAGAAGCTTGATGATGCAATAGTTAGAGCACAAGACTGATTTCAAATCTAAATAGCTTTGTGACCCTGAACAAGTCACTTAATCCTGTTTGCTTTAGTTTCCTCATCATAAAATGAACTGGAGCAGGAAATGGCAAACCATTCCAGTATCTTTGCCAAGGAAACCCAAATGGGGTCACAAAGACTTGGACACAACAGAAATGGCTAAACAACAATATGTAGGAAGTCGCATTTGAGCAGATCCTTGAAGGAAGTTAGGGATTCCAAAAGGAAAAGGGGCATGGAAGAGCTCACTTAAGATCCCCCGTTGTCCATGGGGAAAAGCAAGTCAGTCAGTTTGCCTGGAGTGAAGAGAATGTGAAAGGGTCTGACTTGCAATGAGCCTGAAGAGTCAGGTTGAAGGCAGATTGTGAAGGATTTTGCTGGTGGTGGTCCTTAGTTCTACAAGAGAATCAGTGACATTGAGGATGTCATCTTGACTTTTGCATGAAAGGGCTTTAAACACCAAATGGAGGAGTATGTATTTTAAGCTACAGGCAATAGGAATTCAGGCGCCAGCTTGTCTAATCTCTTCATTTTACAGATGTGGAAACTGAGGTCCGTAGGGGTTGCGTGGCTTGCAGCAGATCTCAGGTCGTCTGAGCCCAAGTTCATTGCTCATTTGGCCATACCATATCCTGATACAACAAGGGACTGGGAGATGTTTCTTGTTATTCTGATTATTTTCAGTAGCATAGCCAGGACTACAGCCCATGGGTCCTGACCCTCAGTCCAGTGCTTTTTTTCATTACACTGTATTCTGAATCATCAGTCCTCTTCTTCTCTAGGGCACTGAGACAAAGAAATCCGAAAAGAGACCTTATTCTGTTTTTGGTTTGTTTCTGGATAAGATCTGCTTTTTCATTGTTATCAACAATTTCCAAAAAGAAATCCCTTCTATCAATGCAGAGCAGCACCTCTTGTAGAAATTATGAACTTTAAGGAATCTCCATCAGAGATTGAGTTACTTGTCCATGGCAAAAAAAAAAAAAAGTCAGTGCACAGTGGCAGGGGCATTTAATGATAGTTTGAGGTAACTAGCTCTATTGCCTCCTTTCTTTCTTGCTCTCTCGTTCTGCTTCTCTCCCTTCTTCTCTTCCTTCTCCCAGTTCTTGGGCTAGATTTCATTCTTAAGGGCCAGATCTTAAACCCAAATCACCATTGGCTCATGTTAATTGGCCAACAAAAGGTTCACAAGCCAAGCTCACCTGGTCTTAATTTTGCCCTAATTGCCTCAGAGGGGAAGTAAACTGCAGTTGTTGTTTTGGCCAGAAACCCTGAGGGTCTTCCCCTTCTAGATGGATTCTTTTTTCTATTAATTAATTAACTTTTTTATTTATTTAGACTAGGTTTTAAAAAAAGGTCATTCTGTGCCTCATTTCTCCCTGATCTATCTCTAATCACTGGTTGGATGTCGTCTCAGTCAAACTGAGACTCTTTTTAATATTTTTATTTTCAAAACATATGCATGAATAATTTGACAACATTTACCCTTGCCTAGCCCTGTGTTTCAGATTTTCTCCTCCTTCCCCCTACCTCCTCCCCTAGATGTCAGGCAATCCAATATATATTAAACATGTTAAAATACATGTTAAATTCAATATGTATACAAATATTTTGCTGCACAAGAAAAATCAGATCAAAAAAAGAAAGTAAATGAGTAAGAAAACAAAATGCAAGTAAACAACAACAAAAAGAGTGAGAATGTTATGTTGTGATTCACATTCATTTCCTAAGTCCTCTCTCTAGGTGTAGATGGTTCTCTTCATCACAAGACCATTGAAACTGGCATCAATCATCTCATTGTCAGAAAGAGCCAAGTCCATCAAAATACATCCTCACACAGTATCATTGTTGAGGTATATAATCATCTCCTGGTTCTGCTCATTTCACTCAGCATCAGTTCGTGTAAGTCTCTCCAGGCCTCTCAGAAATCACCCTGCTGGTCATTTCTTACATAACAATAGTATCCCATAGCATTCATATACCATAATTTATTCCACAATTCCACAATTTATTCAGCCATTCCCCAATTGATGGGCATCCACTCAGTTTCCAGTTTCTGGCCACTCCAAAAAAGGACTGCCACAAACACTTTTGCACATGTGGGTCCCTTTCCCTTCTTTAAGATCTCTTTGGGATACAAGCCCAATAGTAACACTGCTGATCAAAGGGGATGCACAGTTTGATTGATAACTTTTTGAACATACAAACTGAGACTTGCTAAAAAAAAATAAATAAATAAAATAAATAAAAATTCAGTTTAAAAAATCCAAGGTATCTCCCTTCATCTGGCGCCAGCTCCAGTCCTCGTGACCCATATCTGGCCATTGGACCCAGAAGGTTCTAGAGGAGATATAGAGGCAGGTGACCTTGCCTAGCTCTCCCCAGGTCAACTCCAACTCACTTGCATGGCAACACCTTCCTGATATCATGGGGGTCTTCCAGAAAGAAGGACAAACTAAATGGAACGAGGGATAAAATGGTGGCAGTGGAATCAGGAAGATTTCAATCCAAATCCAGTCTTAGACATTTCCTAGCTATGTGACCCAAGGCAAGTCCTTTAAGCCTCTGTCTGTCCCAGTTTCCTAGTCTGTAAAATGGGGACAATATTAGCACCTACCTCCCAGGATTCTTGTGAGGGTCAAATGAGATTATATTTGTGTGTTTAGTTAGTGTTCATCCTTCATAACCAGTGACATCATAAGGGGATATCTTGACTTACTTGTCAATTGGATTTAAGTGAGGCAGAAATCAGTGGGAAGACAAAAGCCATGATGGCTAGTGATGGCTCAGGATGCAGGGCAGGACTCTGGTGTCTTCCGTGTTGGACTAATTGTTCTAATCGGCCCTTCCTTTGGAGGAGACATCCTTGAGACGGACACCCTCCCAGCTCCCCGAAGCCTGCTGGTTGCCCCCACCCTGTGTAACCCCTCTGCTGAGACAGATTCACCAGGATACAATCACTTCTGCAGCTTCTTGGAGTCACGGGCGAGAGCTGGGTGAGGAGCAGACCCTAAAAGTGGCTGAACAACTTGGAAAGGGTCTCAGCAAGCCCTCATCTCAGAGGTCCAGGTCCAACTTGGACCACATCCCCCATGCCTCAACAGCTTCACACGTAGTAGGTGCTAGATAAATATTTTTTTTCTCTTTTCTTCTTAGAGGCAGGATTTGAATTCATGTCTTTCTCACTTCTCTACACTTTAATGATAGGTCATTAAGGATAGCCATAAAATAATGCTGATTTTTTATTCCAAGGTCAGTCTAAGTTGGTCAGAAGCTTCTAATGCTGGCCACTTGTGTAGGGTGGTTTTGTAAGAGATTTTTTTTAAATCATGACTAATTTTTTATAACTATCTAGTATTCCCATTTTATGGCACTCCACCTTGGGGCATTGCAGCCTAGCCTAGGGACCAACTCCCCTTCTGAGTATGTGTAGATAAGGCTCTGCCTGCTTCTGATTAAGTATGACTCATTGCTGGGTTGAGTTCAGTCCCACTGCCCTCCTCGCCCCCACCCCTTGGTGGCTATGGTGTCTCATTAGGTGAATTCTCAGGCAAGATTGAGTCCCTCCACTTGTGTAAAGAAAGAATGGATGCAACAATAATTCCCATGATTCAAGGGGAAAGGGAGCTCTTCCATGTATCAAAGAGTGCTTTTAATTCCCTTCACTTTGTACTAGAAACTAAATATTATTCCTTACTGGAAAGAGCTGGTTTGTTGTTGGTTATCACAGATCTAGTCATTATTACATTTCTCCTTACGATATTTCTTTGAGAGAGAACAAGAGTCAGTTCTCCATAAAAGTCCTGCTTTGTTGATTCATAGAATTAAAGATTTTAAGGGAGAAGGGATCTGAGAGACTACCCAATCAAACCCCTTTATTTTTCAGTTGAGGAAACTGAGTCCCAATGAGGTTAAGTGATTTGTCTCCAGTCCCAGGGGTAGTGTAAGGGGAACAATTCGAAGTCAGGCCCTCTGACCCTGGAGCCAAAGTTCTTTCCACTTTACTGTTGCCTCATTGTTAGATAGAGGTGACCCTGAGTTCTGAAAGGATAAGCCAATAAAGCATAATTTCTGTCAGATTCTACCATGAAGGAAAGATTTTGAACACTAATCTATTTTCCAAGCATTGGGCAAACTAAATTCATTGTCTTATTACACGGTTGGCCACAAGGTGATGGATTTTAGGCCACAGCAATTTTCAGAGACAACCTACTAAGTAACAGAGGGATAAAAATCTGCATTGATCCAGGGAGACCCCAATGGATAAAAAAAAAAAAAACTTTGAATAATTGAAGTACTAGAGGACAGATATATTATGTATATATCTATATCTATATTATATATGTAGTATAAATACATTTTACATATTATATATGTATAATATATGTTGTATATGTATATATACACATATGTATCTATCAAATATAGAAATTAATACCTAAAGACATTCTCATATGATATATACATGTGTTTATATACATGTATACACACACACACACACACATATGTATATAGACACCGACAGTAAAGAGTAGATAATATACCGGTTAGCTGAGTGGTGAAAAGTTATATAACTTCACCAGGGTCCTCTTGTAGTTTATGACTTGTCACTTCAAGATTATGGTCATCTCAGTCTGGCACTGATTATTGCTCAGAATTCTATCCCTTAAAATTTGGTTCTCAAAGTATGGTCTAGACTCTAGAAAATCCTGGGGATCTCTGAAACCCTTTTAGATGGTTTACAAATTCAAAAATAGTTTTTATTTCCAATATGGTAAATGTCTATAAATATAACACAGATAAACAAAAATGTTTTGGAGAGATCCTCAATAATTTTTAATAGGTATAAAGATACTGAAAACAAGTTTGAGAACCACTGCGATCATGCTGGCTCACAAAATTGACTAGAATTTTTTTTTTAATTAATGACAGAGAAATACTATGTGGTATATACAATTTTAAGTTTGCCTGAAAAGCTGTATTAGCAAATTATTCCCCAAACATTCATCCATCTCTATTTAATTTTTTCCAGGCAAACTTCCAAATTAGAAATAATTATAGCCAATCTGATAAAGGCCTCATTTTAAAAATATATAGAATTTTGGCTCAAATTTATAAGAATTCAAGCCATTCTCCCAAATGATAAATTGTCAAAGGATATGAACAATTTTTAGGCAAAGAAATTAAAGTCATTTTTAGTCATATGAAAAATGCTCTCAATCACCTATTGATTAGAGAAATGCAAATTAAGACAATCTTGAGGGACCACAACACACCTCTGAGATTGGCTAAGATGCAGGGAAATGACAATGATTGGAGGGAATGTGGGAAAATTGGGGCACTGATACATTTTTGATGAAACTGTGAATGAATCCAGACATTCTGGAGAGCAATTTGGAACTATGCTCAAAAAGTTATAAAACTTTGACCCAACAGTGTTTCTATTGGGCCTATATTCCAAAGAGATCTTAAAGGAAGGAAAAGGACCTTTATGTGCAAAAAATGTTTGAGGCAGCCCTCTTGGAAACTGAGGGGATGCCCATCTGCTGGGGAATGGTTGAATAAATTATTTTACATGTTATATTATTGTTCTGTAAGAAATGACCAGCAGGACGAATACAGAGAGGCTTGGAGAGATTTACATGAAGTGATGCTAAATAAAGTGAGTAAAACCAGGAGAACATTGTATAAGGCAACAGCAAGATTATATGATGATCAATTCTAATGGACGTGGCTCTTGAGGAGATTTAAGTCAATTCCAATAGATCTGTGTTGGAGAGAGCCATCTGCCTCTAGAGAAAGGATTGTGAGGACTGAGTGTGGACCATAACATAGTATCTTCATCTTTTTTGTTGTTGTTTGCTTGCTTTTTTTTTCTTTCTCATTTCCTCCTTTTTGATCTGATTTTTCTGTGCAGCATGATAAATGTGGAAACATGTATGGAAGAATTGCACATGTTTAATCTATGTTGGATTACTTGCTATCTAGAAGAGAGTATAGGTGGGAAAGGAGAGAGAAAAATTTGGAACACAAGGTTTTGCAAGGGTGAATATTGAAAACTATCTTTGCATATATCTTGAAAATAAGGCTATTACTAAAATTTTTTAAAATAATAATAGTTGCAGTGCTACTACTGGGCTTATACCCCAAAGAGATACTAAAGAAGGGAAAGGGACCTGTATGTGCCAAAATGTTTGTAGCAGCCCTGTTTGTAGTGGCCAAAAAGTGGAAATTGAATGGTTGCCCATCAATTGGAGAATGGCTGGGTAAATTGTGGTATATGAATGTTATGGAATATTCTTGTTCTGTAAGAAATGACCAGCAGGATGAATACAGAGAGGCTTGGAGAGACTTACATGGACTGATGCTAAGTGAAATGAGCAGAACCAGGAGATCATTATACACTTCGACAACGATATTGTATGAGGATGCATTCTCATACATCCTTTGGAAGTGGATTTCTTTGACAAAGAGACCTAACTCAATTTCAATTGATCAAGGATGGACAGAAGCAACTACACCCAAAGAAAGAACACTGGGAAAAAGAATGTAAACTGTTTGCATTTTTGTTTTTCTTCCCAGGTTATTTCTACCTTCTAATCCAATTCTCCCTGTGCAACAAGAGAACTGTTTGGTTCTGCACACATAGGATATACTGCGACATATTTAACATATATAGGACTGCTTGCCATTTGGAGGAGAGGGTGAAGGGAGGGAGGGGAAAAATCGGAACAGAAATGAGTACAAGGCATAATGTTGTAAAAAAAAAAAATTACCCTGGCATGGGTTCTGTCAATAAAAAGTTATTAAAAAAAAAAAAAAAAGAAAGAAAGAAAAGGGAAAAATAAATAAAATAATAATAGTTATATCTAATATGCTATAATGGTGTTCCTGAATTTGAATCTAGACTCAACTACTTACCAGCAAATCACTTAACCTTGTTTGCCTCAGTTTCCCCCTCTGTAAAATGAGCTGGGAAAGGACATGGTAAATCATTCCAATATCCTTGCCAAGAAAATGGAATCCAAATGGGGTCAAAAAGTAGGACATGACTGAAAAACACACAACAACAACACTGGAAAGAATATTGCATTTGTAGTCAGAGGGCAGAAATTCAAATCAAGAGTCTTAAAATTTCCTGGGTCTTAGTTTTTTTATCAATAAAATGAGGTTTGTGGACTAGCTGGTCTCTGAAGTCTTTTTCCACCTCTTGAACAATGATCTTATGCCATTGTGTAGCTTGGTTTTTTTCAACACTCTAGAATTCCTTCTCATAAATACAGCTTTTTCCTCTAACAGATGTAATTTTAATATATTTCATTTTCCTTTCTCCCCAAGAATATTTGTTCTTTGTTTTAATTTGTCTCTCTGTTTCTATAGCGATAAATCTCTTGATTCTTCTTCTGCCTACTTTCTCACATCCTGTGTACTGAACTCTAATGTTCCTCCCTTCTGATTTTCCAGTTTTCAGTTTTTTTTTGGTATGAAATATTCACATTGCAGGAATCTTTTTTGAATGAATATCAATAATGTTAGCTGGAAGTCATACTTTTTTCATTATATTAGGCAAAAAAAAAAAATACAGCTTTTAAAAAGAGCCTCCACCCTTCAGCTGCAATTCATTATTGTCTACCTAAATTCACCAATCTAGCCAGAAGGCAAATGTTTCCTATTACAAGTGACATTTATCAGCTAGTCTTAGAAATAGGTCTCCTTCAAAACGGATCTAGTTTGGGAGCAGAAGATCTGACTCATTGCTGAACCTCACTATGCCTCAAAATAAAACAGACAATAATATGCTTAAAATCAACCTATTTGCATCTTTAATGCATAGCCATCAATCATAAAAAATACTCAATTAAAAAAAAGAAGACATTTTCATTTGTGTTCAGTGTTATACCACCTGGCTTAATATCTCTAGTACTTTTTCATTTGCATTGACACTTTATAGTTTAGATTTTTTATTTCCCATATCACATTACTTCCCACATCTTGTGCACATCATTAATTAAATCCTGAGCCTGAAGGGAGTCCCTAGTGGCAGCTCAGTGGACATGTGTGGCCATTTCCAGGGATTGGAATGGATGGGACAAAACCCACTCTCATGCTTCCCCTGAGCTAACTTGGAAAAAAATTGGTTTGGAACAATTCTTGTACGATGGGCTTCAGCCCTGAAATCTATGGCCTAGAGCCACTTAACTCCTAGTCCTGCTAATAATCAAGCTGAGTATAGGCAAGCCTCTAGGGGGTCATGTCATAGTCATACATTCATCAGTTGTAAATCTTAAATTTGTTATTTTATTAGATTTAAACTCCATGTTAATTATCTGATTGTTACAATGAAAGAAACAAAGATAAATTATCTTAAATTATAAATACCATCAAATTTAAATATGACTAAAATTAAGAAGTTCTGAAAAATATTGAAAATTGGTTGATTGGAACTTGAAATTCATTTTCTTATTAAACCATTGTTTATAAATGGTAGCTGGGTTCCTAGTTTAATTCTCAAAAACCTAGTTAACTCCACATGTGTTTGTACAAAGCAATTTTTGTGGATTAGTGTGAGAACCTAACCATTACCCATAGCATTGTCTCTAGGTAGTCTGGGTTTGAATCCGAGTTCAAATTTTGCCTTTTATTATCTGGGTGACCATGTTTAAATCACTTTACTTCTCTAGGCCTCAGTTTCATTATCTTTAAACTAGAGAGTTAAACTAGACAGTTCTAGATTAAGGATCCTATGGGAAATGTACTTCTACCATGGATAATCATAAATTCAGATTTTTATAATTGATTAATGGTTTACAAAATGCTCTACGTACATTCTCATCCTGATCTTTACAGTAATTCTAAAAGGTAGATATTGCAAGTATAAAGTAATCCTATTTCACAGATGAATCTCAGAGATATTAATGAACTGCCACTGTGAGAGGCAGGATCGTCTCAACCCAAGTCTCTCCCCACTCCAGAGCCATTGCCCATTCTTCCAAATCTAGTTAGTCAATCATAAGGAATTATATATCAAGATTCTTATTTTCACTTTGATCCTGTAAAAGCAAAATTCTTAAGTTCTATCCCATTGTTTTTTCCTCCGCCAATTAAGTAAAAAACATAGTGGATGAAAGAATGAAAACCTACTTGAAAAGAAAAAATCCAGAAAAAATGATATGATCTTTATTGGAAGTTGCTTCAGATTTGAGTCTCTATTTCCTTATTACCCATAAGGGAAAGCTATGTTTTAGAAAAGTTCTTGCCATAAAAATCTTATCAAATAGCATTTCTTATCTAACATAACTCCTTGCTGATGAAACCGAGACCAGAATTTGTGATTTGCCTAAGATCATATGGCTAAGAAGCGTCAAAGTCAAGACTAGAAGCAGGTGTTCCCACTCCTCCTCTGGTGGTCTTTTCTCCAGGTTAACCATCTTTCATTGCTGCAGATTATTGTTATAATCTTATAATAGATTTTAGTTAAAAACGCAAATAACTCAATTCATGGGTTTGACCACATGAAATGAGTGGATTCCAAGAATTGGGCACGAGTAAGTGATGAAGGCTAAAGCAATCTTGGACTTCATCAAGAAAGGCATTGAATGAGTAATAGTTCTACTACACTCTGGCCTGGTCAGACTGTATCTAGAGTTCTAGATTCAGTTCTGGGAATTGAATTTGAAGTAGAACATTGATAAGGTAGAACACACCTAGATGAGGGCAACTAGGACCATAGGGGAAAGGGACTCCTGTTCATGCCCTGTGAGGATCAATGAAAGGAACCTGAGAAAGGAGATTTAATTAGCAAGGCCATGATGGCTATATTCAAATATTTAGAAAGTTGTCCTATGGAAGGAGGATTAAATTGATCCTGTTCCGCCCTAGACACCAGAACCAGGGGCAGTAGGTGGAGATTGCAAAGGGATTCATTTAGGTGGGACATTAGGAAAAACCTCTTTAAAATTACAACTCTTCCAGAGAGAGATGTCCTGTGGCTGGAAAAAGTGGATTCTGTTTCATCTTACTCGAGGTCTTTAATTAAAGACTAAATTACCGACATCTTGTCAGGTATATAGTAAAGGGAATTCCTTTTCAAGTATGAGGTAGATTCAGTGGCCTCTGAAGTCCCTGTAATTCTGGGTTATATTTTATTTTATCTCAATCTGTCTCCCCAAGTCAATATTACTATAAGATTCCAGGTGACCTCGAAAATGAAGCTATTGATACTTAATATAGCTATGGAATATACTTTAAACAGTTTACAGCAAAAAGAGAATTAAGTTAAAGGAGCATTCTGGCTAATCTTGGGGAGGAAGTCAAGATTGATGGGTTCATTCCCAAAATGCCACAGTGTAAATTTAGGTGAATCACTTAACCTCAGGTATTTAGGCTTATAATGCAAATCTTACAATAGCCCACTGATATGTTTTGAGGTTTAATGAATGCTTTCTACAACTTTTCTGACACTCAGCTGAAAAGTGCTATTTATGTAAAAGAGATTATGATTATTGGTTTTCAACTCAAGGTGAAGGAAGCTGTGCTAACAATCAACACAGAGATTTCTTTCTGGTCTTTGCTATCTGTCCTTAAAAATACTATTCCTAGATTCTCAATTATTTCAAAGATATATGAAAATCCAAAAATAGTATTTGAACTTCTTCCCCAAAAAAAGACCCATTAAAAAGATTTCATTTTTTGTTTAGGATGAAAAACAAATATAAAAGCAAATTACAGAGTAGTAATGCCAGGATTGTGTTTATGTATTTATTACTAAGTTTGTTTTTCCTTTTTCTGCCAAACTCAGGTCCCAAAGCAGGACTTTTTTTAATTTACAAAGTGCTTCACCCCCTACCAAGCCCACTCCTTATCCTTCTATTTCAATTATCCTGCATCAGACAAAATCACAAAATCACAGAATTTCAGAATTGGAATGAACCAAAGAAGTCACCAACCAGCCTCTCCCTGGAAAAGAACAATCCGTAAGACAAGTTGCCCAGGCTTTATTAAAGATGGAACCTATCATATGATGAGGCCCTCCATTACACTTTGAGGAAACTTTAATTATTAGGAAGCTTTTCTTTGAAGCAAATTCCAAGGGTTCTTTTTCCTTCTTCCCTCTGGGGCCAAAGCAGAACCAATCTAATCCTTCCACAGACCAAATACTTGAAATGACTGACTTCAGATACATTATCCCTTTTCTGAAACTTCTCTAAAACAAACAAACAAACAAAAAAAGTCCATTTCCTAAGATCATGCATGAAATCATGGATTTAGAACTGGAAGGAAACTCAGATTTTGCAAATTCTGAAATTCAGGCCCTCCACTAGAGGCTGTGACGATATGACTCCCCCAGTCTCACATATTCTTAGTAAATAACAGAGTGAGAATTCAAGCTCAGTTCTTTTCACTCTTTGCACTATTCACAGCCTCCTTCCTTTAAGCAGTCAAAGCCTTCACTCTGACTCCCTTCCTCTAGACATTTCCCATCTTATTCTTTTCCTCCCCAAGACATGGCACCCAAACTGACCAACAGTGGTCCTGATGTGCTCTGACAGCGCAGTAACAGTGGAACTATTCTTAATGCAACCCAAACTATAATGATTAAAAGGCACAAAAAGAAAAAAAAAAAAAAACAGCCCAAGATTCTTCAAATGTCATATGTTTGTAGCTTGACCAAATGCAGCCCAGTTTGCTTGTGTTTTGTCAGTATGAGAGAAGCAGAGAATATTCATGGAAAGGCTGAGAAAGTAGTACTTGTTTTCTTTGGAAAAAGGAGGGATTTAGAAACTATCATTTTGCACCAGTAGAAGATATCACGTTTGGAAGCCTGAATTGTTTGTCTACAGAATTAAAGGCCATTTTAACAGAAAGGCATCAACTTTCCCTTAAGGAAAAAAAAGGAATTAAGATTGAATACTCTAGGTAGACACTGCCCCAGGAGGCTCCAGAAAGAAGGGACCTTTTACCTGTTGTCAAGGGCTTCATGTCAAGCTCTGCGTTCAGAAGGATTCCTTTTGTTGTAAAGGACAGTAGTTAATTAATCACACGCCTCTCCCACAGGTCTCTGCTAGCCTGTCTTCAAAAGCAAAACCTATTGCATATGTCACAGGGAAACATCGAGTGATCTTTTTCCAGGAAATTAGTAGGAAGGACCAAATGTGTTGCATTTGTAACCCTCCCACACAGACTTAAATTGGGTTGGCTGGTTTTCCCCATGGTGGGGCTGGCCTGGTTCTTCTTTGTGAAATGCAAACCAAACAGGTCTTTACTACCCCCACCAAGCTGAAAATCCCTTGAGCAATTTCTGTAAGAGGAAGGTTTTCTTTTTCTTTTTTTTTTTTTAATTTTTATTTAATGATTACTTTATATTGACAACATTATCCCTTGCACTCGTTTCTTTTCTGATTTTTCCCCTCCCTCCCTCCACTTCCTCCCCTAGATGGCAAGCAGTCCTATATATGTTAAATATGTTGCAGTATATCCTAGATACAATATATGTTTGCAGAACCGAACAGTTCTCTTGTTGCATAGGGAGAATTGGATTCAGAAGGTATAAATAACCCGGGAAGAAAAACAAAAATGCAGATAGTTCACATTCGTTTCCCAGTGTTCTTTCTTTGGGTGTAGCTGCTTTTGTCCGTCATTTATCAATTGAAACTTAGTTAGGTCTCTTTGTCAAAGAAATCCACTTCCATCAAAATATGAAGAGGAAGGTTTTCTTGATCTTCCCCAAAGATCTGTGACATCCCATCCAAAGTTACCAGGGGCCTGCTTTGTCTTTGTCTTGAAAACATTTATAGATATATTTTAACATGTTTAATATATATTGGATTACTTGCCATCTAGGGGAGGGGGTGGAGGAAAGGAGGGGAAATTTTGCAACACCAGGTTTTGCAGGGGTCAATGATGAAAAATTATCCATGCAAATGTTTTGAAATTAAAAAGCTTTAATTAAAAAAAAGAAAATATGTATATGTGTTTATATTGTCTCTTTTGTTAAAAAAAAAAAAACAAAACAAAACTACATACTCCTTCAGGTGGAAGACTACTTAGTTTTTCTCTGTGTATCCTCATTACTTGTCAGAGTGTTTGGCACATAGGAAGCATTTAGTAAATACTTATTGATTGATTGATTATTTGATGTAAACCCATAGAGGAAGGCAGGGGCTGAATCTGTGCCTCAGGTCCCAACTTGTGTCTCTTGTGCCTTCACTAGCATCTCAATGACACATTAAGACTTTAGTATATATATGACATATATATTAGTATATATATATGACTATAATGACAGATTGCATGATTCCTTCTGCTTTTCAGAAATGTAGATAGATTAGCCAAAGTGAAGTCCTCAATTATGCTGCCCCTTTCTGGGTATCATGATCCTCATTTTATGGATAAGGAATGAAAGATCAAAATGATCAAATATATTGTTTAGTAGCATCTACACAGCTAGTAAATATCGAAGGCAAGATATTGATAAATATAATAGTAATAATTGATATTTATTCATTGCATCCCAGGTAAAGAGTTTGTATTTTTTTCTAATAGAAAAGGAATTCCTGAAGGCTGATGGGCAGAAGAGTGATATGGTCAGATCCTTGAATTAGGGGTGATATTACCTGAACTAAGGTAGTGGCAGTGTGTATGGAGCAAAGTGGTTGGGAGCAAGATATATGATAAAAGTAAAATTCACAGAACTTGGCAACTAATTGAATATTTGGGTGAGGGGAAAAGTTGTGGGGGGAGAAGTGGAGTCAATAATGAGTCCTAGAGGATAAGCATGGGTAAATGACAAGATGGTAATATCATTGAATAAAGAAGTTGGGAAAAGAAGTTGGGTTTAAAGGGGAAAATGGTGAATTTTAGACATGTTAATTTAAGGCACAAAAGGGAAATCCAAGTAGAGATATCTAAGTGGAATTTTGAGATATGGAATTGGAACGTTTATAGTTGGTAGAAGTATTAACTGAAGGCAAAAGACTAGAAGAGATCCTTGAGAAAGTGTGTTCCAAGAGATAAAGAAGGGGCCATACCCAGCTTCGGGGGAAAATGAGCCTAGCAAAGTTTTATCTACAGTCTGTCTGTGAACCCAGATTCACTGCACCTAAACCTACTGCACCATCATAGGTCGCAGAACGAGAAGGGACCCCTAAGTTTCTTAGATTTCTTGACCCTATATTTTTTCTTGTTCCTTACAATGAAACCACCTCACATGAAGGTGAATGAAATACCTCAAAGATCTGTTTTTTTTTTTTAAATAAAGCTTTTTATTTACAAAACATATAAATGGATAGTTTTTCAAGATTAACTCTTGCAAAACCTTATGTTCCAAATTTTCCCCTCTTTCCTCCCACCCCTATCCCTATATGATAGGTAATTCCATACATGTTAAATTATATGTTAAATCCAATATATGTATACATATTTATACAATTATCTTGCTGCACACACACACATAAAATCAGATCAAGAAGGGAAAAAAACTGAGAAAGAAAAAACATAAGCAAACAACAGAAAGAGTGAAAATGCTATATTGTGGTCCACATTCAGTTCCCATGGTCCTCTTTCTGGGTATCAGTAACTCTCTTCATCACAAGATTTTTGGAACCAATCTGAATCATCTCACTGTTGGAGTCACATCTATCAGAATTGATCATTGTATAATCTTCTTGTTTCCGTGTACAATGATCTCCAAAAGTTTGTTCTTTACATCTACTCTTTGTGTTTCCAAGAAAGCCAGGACTAGAAGCATGTCTCTTAGTTAAAAATGGAGTTAAAAATACTTTACCTGTTCAATGTCTCTTGCTAGCCCTTCACAAAATCCATTTTTGAAAGCCTGTTTTGACAGTCAAGACCACATTTATCTGTTTGTTTTCCTCATTTCTAAAGGAATCTACTAATAAAACAGTGCTAAGTGGTAACAAACTGTTTCCTTTTGCTGCGGGAGAGACCAAGTTTTATCTATGATTTCCTAAAAGAAAAGAGCAATAAATAAAGCTAAATAAACATCAGAAGTGTCAGTCTAGGAGTCAATGGCTAAGTAGCAACCCCAGATTGACAATTAAGGACCCATAATTTTTTTTATTGGCTTGTTCTGGATCCTTTCCCAACCACGACTGTCCTGTCCCCCTGCCAAAGAGTTCTTAATTCATAGAGAATGTGACAGAGAATGGAGCATGTTGCCATATTACCATTCTTTAAGAAAATAAAACAAGATGGAGGAAGGATTGGTCACCAGAGAGAAAGTAAACATAGATGAGCACATACCACAGGGGACAGTATCATCTCAAGAGCTCTTTTTCTTGTTGTTGTTGGGGAGATGGAGAAAGCATTTATTAAGCAACAACTATTTGCCAGGAACAATTCTAAGTGTTTTACAAATATTATCTCATTTTTCCTCACAACAATCCTGAAAGGTAGGTACTACATACTTAGATGCACTAATTAATGGGAACTAATTTGGTTTAGCAAACATAATAATTTCGACTTCAACTCTAGCAGGTGGTCATTTCTGTCAAATAAGGGTCTATTTGTATATGATCAAAGCAACAGGGTAGCCCTATCATCATTAGAAGAAGCGACTGGACTGATATTTTAATTTTCATTTTTTTAAACAAAAATTTATTTTCTCTCCCTCAAGGGCTGTCCCTCTACCCCCATTAAAGAATTAAAAAGGACGGAAAAAAGAAAACCCTATTAAAGGAATAGGCATAGTACTATAAAATATATTTCTATATTGGCTAAGTCCAAAAATGTATGTCTCATTCTTCATTTTAAATACTTATTTTTGTAGCAGAAATTGGGTAACAGCTTTCTTTTTAAAATAACATGTATGTTTGTGTATATGTGTCTATATGCTAGACCTGTTTTGCCTTTGTTTTTCAATTCCAATGCTTAGCACCACATAGGCCACATAAGAAATGATTAATAAAAGCTAATAAATTGGTTGATTGATTTATACCTACAAGAAAGGAAAAAGAAGCCAGAGTACATGATGAATTTTGGTTCTCAGCAGAGAGCTAAGTAGGGCTCCAGAGAAGCAGGAAGTTATAGGAACTAAAGTCCAGGATGTGAAACACAGATGGGCTTTAATAAACATTATTTTCTGACCCACTTGCCTACCATCTCACACTCTATGCTCCATAATGAATGACAGAGTCAGAAAGACATCCTGGGAAAAGAGGCAATCAGATATTGCTATTTTTAATTTAGTATCCCAGGACACAAGGCTCTAAAGTGAAAGAGTATGACATGGGGTGGTGATGCTGTGGTATGGAAGTGGGTTGGATGGAGGGGGAGAAGGAGATCTTTCAGTGAGAGACCCTGGCTTTTTAAACTAAAATCTTCAAAAGTTTGACTGAGGAATACTCAATCAGTGATTCGCTATAGGTAAGAAAGAAATGATAGAGAGGATGGCTTTTGTATCTAGTCAAAAAGAAAGAGAAAATGAGAAACAAATACAGAGACAGAGAAAAAGAGAAACAGAAAGAGGAAAGGAGAGAGAAAGGAAGGAAGGAAGGAAGGAAGGAAGGAAGGAAGGAAGGAAGAAGGAAGGAAGGAAGGAAGGAAGGAAGGAAGGAAGGAAGGAAGGAAGGAAGGAAGGAAGGAAGGAAGGAAGGAAGGAAGGAAGGAAGGAAGAAAAGAAGGAAGGAAGAAGGGAAGGTGGGAGGGAACAGGGAAATAGGGAGGGAAAGGGGGAGAAAGAGGAAGGGAAAGAGAAAGAAAGATATTTTTCCCTTTTGATCTGATTTTTCTTGTGCAGCAAGAGAATTGTATAAATACATACATTGGATTTAACATACATTTTAACATGTTTAACATATATTGTATTACTTGCCATCTAGGAGAGGGGGTAGGGGGAAGGAGGGGAAATTTTGAAATACAAGGTTTTGCAAGGGTTAATGTTGAAAAATTATCCATGCATATGTTTTGAAAATAAAAAAAAGCTTTAATGAGAGAGAGAAAGAGAGAAAGAGAGAGAAAGAGAGAGAGAGAGAGAGAGAGAGAGAGAGAGAGAGAGAGAGAAGAGAGAGAGAGAGAGAGAGAGAGAGAGAGAGAGAGAGAGAGAGAGAGAGAGAGAGAGAGAGAGAAGTCTGTTTGACAGGAGAGGACCAGTATGCATTTAATAAATGTTTGTTCCCCTAGTTGGAGCTGAATTCTGCCTTACCTAACTAGAGTGTGACTATGGCCAAATCTCATACCCTCTCTGAGCCTTATTTTCCCCATCTTTCTCAAGAGTGGAGCAGTTCCTGGATGGACAATCTTCTGATGTTGAGGTCTGAGTATTTGAAGAGAGATGAGACTTCTGAGTGACTAAGAGACTGCTGAGCTTGCAACACTAAAGACCTTTGGGCTCTGCTCCAGAGTCCCTTCTCCCTCTGAGTGTCACTAGTTACCCTTCAGGGAATTGTCCCATCCTCGATGGGAGTGAGGTTAAAATGGAGATAATAATTCTAACATCTACCTCACAGAGTTGTGGTGAGACTTAAATAAGGTCCTATACATAAAGTGTTTGGCAAAGCTGGATATAAATTGGTGCTATCATTGGGAGAGTTTTAGCTCTCCTACTTCCTTCCTGAGAGGGCCATCAGTTAAATATTTATAATATAATTGGAAAATACTTGCCCAGGAGCCACTATTAGTTGGCCTTGGTTTTCATTAGGGAGCCAATGGGAAAGGAAAAAACTCTCTTGGGCCCCGTCTATATCACTCTAAATATGTTGGCAATTCAGACTGAGCAAATTTACTTTTGCCTGAATTATTCAGATAATTGAGGAAAAAGCAAACGTTTTGGCAGGAATTGCCTGGCAACCTTACCCAGATTCTCTTGGTCATTGTGAGTCAACCCTCAACTTTATCAGTTATTTGGATGGTTTGTTTGTTTGTTTGTTTGTTGGGGGAAATTTTTCTGCTTTCTATCAGAATATTACAGATGGCTATACAGTGCTCATTAAGGATCTCAGTAGGATAACTGGTTTGGATCACTAGAAGATAGGTGCAAGAAGTATAAAGCCATAAGGAGGTTAGTCAAGCTGAGTTAATCATGGGGCCACAAAGTCAGCTAGTAGGGCAAGGGCAGACAGACATTGTCTCTTGTTTGCAAAGGCCAAGGAAGTAGTCACGCAGGAGTCAATAAGAGCTGTCAAACAGGCCAGAAGGTTTAAAATGGCAAAGCTTCCAAAAGCTGGCTGTTAAAGCAACCAAGAGAGGTCTTTGGCAATAGAGCACCATTTCAAAGTTTGTACAGCCTTGAAGTCATTTGGGCTTATCTGTTTGAGACCATCTTACCAGGCTGGTTCTAGATTTAAAAGATCATCACTCATCTCTGACCAAGTAGCATGTCATTTGGCAGGGACATGGACCAAGTTACAGGAGAGCTAAATCTTCAGAGGGATAAGACTTAGGGATAAGACTCCAGGCCTCTTGCTTAGTGCGGCCTTTCTCCTGAAGTTCTTGCTAGAACATGTAGAGTAGACTCTTGAAGCCCAAATATTTAATCATCTCCCTTGTTTCAGAGAAGATATGAGAAAGTTATCAAACCAAACCCAGTGTTTAACATTGTGCTGAACACATAGCAGGGGCTTAAATGCTTATTGACTGGTTGATAAAATGTTTTGAAAGTGGAAAAAAAAAAAAAAGAGAGAGAAAGCCAGTTTCCATCATCCAAAATGATCAGTTTTAGCCGTAATCAAATTTACCAACTCATCCATTTCTGAACCACATCAAGACAATCAAAACTAATCTAACCATAAGTATAGACCAATACTTTTCCTTCAAAAAAATAGAAAATCACCCCTACATGCATGCCAAACTCTGATTGATCACTCAAATAGATGTTTTTTAGTAAAACTTCCTTTTGTTCCTTTGTTCATATGCTATTTACTGAATTCCATTTATTTTTTCTCTCAATTCATACCTTAAATATTCTTTAAGTAGGTAAATATAATATAAGCCTATTCCTAACATTTATAATAATATTTCTCTAAAATATATAATTCATGGCAATATTATCATATAAATATTATTAAATTCATTTATATTAGACAGATGATCAGTGACTACTGATTAGTCATTGTGTGTATAGTCCTATAGGAAATGCTCTGAAGAGTTATAAAGAAATTAAGACAACTCTTTTAGGTGAGATAGACAGATAAATAGACAGATAGAGGTAGATATAGGGATAAGAGTAAGTGAATGAATGAATAAGGATTTATATTACAATCTTATAGTTCCAGGCACAGTACTAAATGCTAAGTTCTAGGTATATAATTACAAGCAAAAATCAGTTCTTGCCCCTCTAGATCTTAAAGACAACTTATAAAAGGGAGCTAAAAATGTGGAGCAAAGTTAGAAAGGGGGTCCAGAACAGCATGGGAGTCTATGGATTAAAAGAGAGATGATGGCAGGTTAGAGCTTCCTCAGAGGAACTCACCAATTGGAGGAACATGGGACAAATACAGACTGATCCCAACCAAAGCAAGCCACTGAAACATACACCTGTGCATGTATACCTGTGATATGATCACAATTCCAGATCATTCTAGTAGTGGTCATTTGAGAACCTGTATGATACATAATAGAATTTTAAAAGTTGAAGGAAACTATAAGTAGGAATTATAAATGTTGGATAACAGATCATTATTCTGTCGTTTTAGTGATTTTATTTTGTTTACCCAGTGTCTTCTGAGATCAATTTTATGTGTCCAATCTTAACTCTAAATTTGTTCTTAGTATAAGTATTCCCTAATTTTTGACTAAGTGCATTTCAGTAAAGTTAGCTATTAAGCAAATTTGATCTTTCCCCATTGTGACTGGAATGTGCTGGAAATGTGTTTCATAATAAAACAAACATTGAATTGAGTTGCAAATGCCAGATGATGATATACTTAGGGTGAAATAATATGGTAGTCTATGGCATGTGGAATGTTGTAATATCTAGGGAAATGTGCTGAAATGAGATTGGGAGGTAAACCTTCAGCATTTTGAAGGTATTTTGCTAATTTCAAATACTTTTCTTGGCCATCACTCAGTCCCTCATATCAACTAAAACCATAAGAATGTCTTGAATTCATAGGAATTCCCTGGCTCCCCACATGCAAATTCCTGAATTTAGTTCTTAATTCCCTATTTTTGTTGGTCAGGCTATGTCTAATAGAGATGAGTTGTGATACCATATTTTGCCATTTGGAGTTGCCATGTAATGATACATAGTCCATTTCAGTTTGAAAATACACTGTGTTTTCGTATTCAATATAAACAAACTTTAAGTTCAAATGTTTATAAAATTACTTTTGTGATAGTATCAGTGCCAGTAACTCTTTCCCCTAGCGCAATAAGCAACATTTCACCCATCTCACAAAGCCATGCCTTTAGATCCTGTGTGATACTTACACATGTCTCTTTCTCTAAAGTCATCATAACCCAGTATTCTCTTTTAAAATCTCAGGGGTAAAACAAATGCAGACAAGATTAGAAGGGAAACAATAAACTGGGAAAACATTTTTACAATCAAAGGTTCTGATAAAGGCCTCATTTCCAAAATATATAGAGAACTGACTCTAATCTATAAGAAATCAAACCATTTTCCAATTGATAAATGGTCAAAGGATATGAACAGACAATTCTCAGACAAAGAAATTGAAACTATTTCTAGACATATGAAAATATGCTCCAAATCATTATTAATCAGAGAAATGCAAATTAAGACAACTCTGAGATACCACTACACATCTGTCAGATTGGCTAGAGTGACAGGGAAAGATAATGGGGAATGTTGGAGGGGATGTGGGAAAACAGGGACACTGATACATTGTTGGTGGAATTGTGAATACATCCAGCCATTCTGGAGAGCAATCTGGAACTATGCTCAAAAAGTTATCACACTGTGCATACCCTTTGATCCAGCAATGTTTCTACTGGGCTTATACCCCAAAGAGATACTAAAGAAAGGAAAGGGACCTGTATGTGCCAAAATGTTTGTGGCAGCCCTGTTTGTAGTGGCTAGAAGCTGGAAAATGAATGGATGCCCATCAATTGGAGAATGGTTGGGTAAAGTGTGGTATATGAATGTTATGGAATATTATTGTTCTGTAAGGAAAGACCAGCAGGATGAATACAGAGAGGATTGGCGAGACTTACATGAACTGATGCTAAGTGAAATGAGCAGAACCAGGAGATCATTATATACCTCAATAACGATACTGTTTGAGGATGTATTCTGATGGAAGTGGATCTCTTCGATAAAGAGAGCTAATTCAGTTTCAATTGATCAAAGATGGACAGAAGCAGCTACACCCAAAGAAAGAACACTGGGAAATGAATATAAACTGTTTGCATTTTTGTTTTTCCTCCCGGATTATTTATACCTTCTGAATTCAATTCTCCCTGTGCAACAAGAAAACTGTTCAGTTCTACACACATATATTGTATCCAGGATATACTGTAACCTATTCAACATGTAAAGGATTGCTTGCCATCTGGGGGAGGGGGTGGAGGGAGGGAGGGAAAAATCGGAACAGAAGTGAATGCAAGAGATAATGCTGTAAAAAATTACCCTGGCATGAGTTCTATCAATAAAAAGTTATTAAAAAATAAAATAAAATAAAATCTCAGGGGTATCAATATAGCACATCTATGCTGTTTCATTCTTGCTACATGACCAGTTCAACTGGAACATTAAAAAATGTTCTCTGTAAAATAAATTCATTTAAAAACAAGGATAGCGACAGCATCAATTCTAGGCTCCACTGATAAAAACTGACAAGCTGAACAAAAACTGTGGATTCTCTCTCTCCAATGCTAGATAGAGCCTAAAAATTTTCTTTTGGAATCCCTTCTTGGTGACTGTCTTTCATATTGTCAAGGACATGAAAAATTTACTGACTAAAGTAAAAAGAGCAGAGACCGATTGCTCAAATCTGTTTGCCATTTCTTCCAGAGAAGCCTTTTCCAATGCTCTTTATTAGTTTTCTTCCATATTCTAATTTATCTCTGTAAATGTCATAAAGCACCTAAATAGAATGTAAAATCATTGAGAAAGAACTGCCTTTGTCTTTTTCTCCACAGGACCTAACACAGTGCCTTTCTTGCACATAATAGGTGTTTAATATATAATTGTTGAATTTGATTGATTTAAATTAATTTAATGACTAATAAACATATACTTTTAAAATCCATATTCCTTAAATTCAGACAATTCCTTTTGAGCATGGTATGTTCTTATGGTGTAGTACAAGCAATGTAAAGGTTATTCATGTCAATTTTTACAAATACTATCATTTGTTTTTGTTTTAAAATTAAGAATTTTATTATTTTTTTAAAATATCATTGTCATTTTCCAGTAACACCAGACCATAAAACCCTCCCTTATAACAAGAAAGTACAGTTAAAGAAAATAAACCAACACATTGGCCAAGTCTGACAATATGTGCTTTATTCTACACTCAAAGTCCAACACATCTCTACTTATGTCTTCTTGCCAGCCAACTAGTTCTCTGATCAAGATGGGTCACAGCAATAATTGCAGATCATATGTATTTCAATATTGTTTTTCTTTATATTATTTTGGTCAATAAATAATTGTTCTCTTGGTTCTGTTTAATCCATTATGCATCAATGCATCTTCTCAAGTTTCTCTGAATTCTTATATAACATTCAATTACTTTCATATATTACAATTTGTTCAAGCATTATATTCTATAATAGGCATTCATTTTTGCTATTACAATTGCCATAATATATATTTTTAAATCTTTAACATTTTTCTCCTGATAAAATTTTAAGTAAAGCCTAGTGAAATCAGACATTGTTTTTAAATTAAGGGGTCAACTACAGAACATATCATGCTGTACTTTGATTTAATTATCCCATTCACTCAAAATAGTATTTTATTTCTACTCCAAAAGAACTTTATTATATTAACTATAGTAATTTATCACATTCTGCAAATATAGATTGGGGATATCCTATATTGACTGTACCTTCAACTACTATAGCATTTTAGAACAAGAAATTTACCAGTATTGCCACAAAAATTATATAAATTATAGCTTAAATAAGTTAAATGTATCAGTTTACATAAATAATTACATTTGAGATAAGATTGCGACTTACTCTTAAGTAGCTATATATTATGGCACTTTATTTAAATATTCTTATGTTGAATATGTTTAATAAAGGAACCACAAGTCAGTACTTGTACAGATAAGTATAAGACACACATATGGAATACTATTAGCAGAGGTCTGACCTGTGTACAGCAGTTTTTAAGTTTGTTTTATTAACTTTGAGAAACAAATAACAAATCTTCTAAGTATTTATTCTCTTTGTAGTTTCACCCATTTATCAGCATTGTGGTTGTTGTCTCTTAGACTCATTTTGACCTTCCTCTGTAAACTCTTTTTTCCTCCAGCATGGAAGTTCATAGTTCCTTTTGAATTAGTCTGTAGTCGCATATGAGAATCACTCTCTTACCTTAATACAACATACGTATATAAACTCTATGTATTTGTTTTGATCTTTTGCCATGATTATTTACTGCTTAACCTTATTGCTAACATACCCAAAGAACACAAAGCAAATACAAAATTTGGCACCCTCATTTAAAAGCTTAGGAAGTTCCTATATTCCCTCAACATTGAATTCTCTCTTAAGTTGGCTCTCTTTGTTTAATGAGTGTTTTAAAATTTTTCCTGACATGTCCTTTATGTCATTTGTAATGATACCTGCAAACAAATGCAAGAAAATATTCATTTCAGAGTTCTGACTTCTGGTCTCTGCATTAGGGGCAGATCTCAAGGTGGAAAGTAAAGTACAATATTGGAACAAATTTCAAGGGGATCTTTATAAATTTTTTAACATGAAATGAGTAAGAATTTTCAAAAAACATATTAATATGAATATACAAAATAAGGAGCAAAATCTGATGTAAAACTATTATCATTTAATTGAATGGAACTAAAAGAAAAAGAACAAGCAAAAAATTGTTAAGACCATGGGCTAGCTTTTGTTTATTTTGCCTTTTATGTATATTCTTAGCACATCATGAAGGGCTTAGAACATAATAGGCACTTAATAAATGTTTGCTTATTTGACTTGATTTAACTTATTCTGAATGTCTAAAAATCTCACTTTCCTTTACTCTGTTTTCTTTTGAAAAATAGAGTTGTAGGTAATGTGTTTATATCACTTTGTATAATTCTTTTTTTCCCTTGTATGCTACAATTTAATCTTCTTGTGACCCCGTAATATCCCAAACAATAATTAGCTATAATTTATTCAACCATTCTTCAGTTTGAGGAGAAAGGAAGGAAGGAAAGAAGGAAGGAAGAGAGGGAAGAGGGAGAGAGGGAGGAAGGAAAGAAGGAAGAAAGGAAGGAAGGAAGGAAGGAAGGAAGGAAGGAAGGAAGGAAGGAAGGAAGGAAGGAAGGGAGGGAGGAAGTAGAGAGTGAGGGAAGGAGGGAGGAGAGGAAGGAAGGAAGGCAGGGAGGGAGGGAAGGAGGAAGAAAGGAAGGAAAAAAAGGGAGGGAGGGAGGGAGGAAGGAGGGAAAGAAGATAGGACAAACCGATTATTACCAGCTATGAAAATTAGTGTATAGAAAAGCCTCAAAGAGATCTTATGTAATTATTATTAAGTTCCTCTAAGAAAATTTTTATCTTGCCATTGATTTGTTTCTATTTCAAGAAATTTAAGTGACAACATTCTATGCAAAGCAAAATGGCTGATAAAACAAAAGGAAAAAAACAACAACCCATACTCGACCTGCCCTCAAGAAGCTAATATTCTATCCCATTATTTCTTTGATCTTCATAAATTACTAAATCTGTAAGGACTTTTTTTCTTTCAAAGGCTATTTCATATTTGTAATTCATAATTCACAATTGTATAGATATATATGTAATGTTTTTATACATATATATGTAGATATTTACACATATATGTATACAAGCATATTTACTCTTTGAAAAGTTTAGGTACAGCTTAGAACACTGACTATGGGAAGCAAAAAATGTCATTCTATTGATTTAGATATCATTGTTTTTGAAATAGGATGAAATGTAGATGATGACAAGGCACACAGAAGACAATCATCTTAAAAAAACTCCTGAATTTTACTTTGACAGTGTGCTAAAAGCATGCTATTTCTTTTCCTAATACCACTTTCAGCCAAAGCACATTATTTATCAGTTTTCCACTACTAAAAATATTTTTGAAACGCTGGATTCATAGCATAAAATACTGAAAAGCTTCTATCTACCATTTTTTCTCTACTTCTTCTTTTATTCATTCATCTCCTTCACCTACTTACTAAAATTGCTATCTGCTCAAACATCTATCCTTGGTCCTTGATTTACTTTCACCTCCCCTGGAAGAGATCCCTACAATCTGTGTTTGTTTTTAATTTCTTTATGGTTTTCTATCTATGTTTGATCTATATTTTGAGACTCAAAGATAAAAAATCAACTTTCTTCCTCATTTTTACAGCTGTGAGCACAGAACTATGTAAATAACAACGGGAAGTTGATCGTAACATCAGTGTTTAGTTGGAAAACAGAAAAAACCTAATCCAGTTAATCCAGTGCACTAAATGAACTACACATTAGAAAAGAACGATATAATAAAGGGTTAATTTTATAGTTTTGTTGGAGAGGAGAATAAATTAGAATCAACAATATAAAATGCTTTCTTCCCGTGCTTTATTGATTAATTAAAACAAATAGTAAACCTATACTTCAGTCCTATATTACAGCCAGTTAAAAAAGGAGAAAAACAGAGGTGGTGGGAGCGGCATGTGGGAAGAAAAGATGGAAGAGAAGGAAACGAGAAAGTAAAACGTGGGAGAAGAGAAGGAAAAGATAAAGAGAGATAGGGAGAGAAAGACAGGAGAGCTAAGAAGATAAAATAATTGTAGGAAAGTGCATTGTGAATTGTAAAGAAAGAGAGAAAGACACAGAGAAACCAAGACAGAGAATAGTACAATAGATTTCAAAAAGAGAACATTAGTACAGTTGTATATGGTTTTTATAACCTTTAGCAGCTTGACTATTGAAAGTTATCACTTTTTTCTGAAACTCAATTAGCCATTCAGCAACTATCTGAATGTCTTTTTCCAGTTTTCCTGCAAAATTGAGTAAATGTTCATTCAAACTATCTTCCCCAAGAAAGAAATAATTTTATAATCCATGAACCTGTGATCAAGACAGAACAATTCCAAAAAATTTGTCTTGGACAAGATAAAATCAATCTAATGTCCTTAGATTCCCCATACCTGCATAGCCAATTTGAAATAGGAAAAGGTCAGTTTCATAAAAGAGGAAAAAGTCAGTTTCCTAAAAGAGGAAAAAGTCAGTTTTTGGACTAGATTTGACTAATAGCAAAAGTATTGCTGATCTTCTTTTCCATTTTGATTAATTTTGTTATCAAGGCAATTCTGTAATCACTTAATTCTGCAATCAAGGTATAGTGTAAAAAAGCCCTGACTTGGAACAGAAAAAAAAAAAAAAATTGAGGCACTATTTTGCCATTTAATAGCTGTGGGCCCTCAAGTAAATCATTTTATTTCCTTGAACCTCAGATTCCTAAAATTGAGATTAAAATCTTATTTTTCCTGCCTGTCTCATAGAATGATTGTGAAGATATGAGGAAATGAAATAATAATATAAAAATATTTTGTAACAAACAAGGCTATATAAATAAACAATTAAGAAATGATGTATCCAATATAGTCCTTGATGTTTTGACAGACAAAAGAAAATGAAATATGGAGGTCCCAGTCTTCCAGGCCATTATAATCTAATTTGACAGAATAAGACAGGATATCATTAAATGTCAAAATGACTGATGCACATTCCTACTCCTTTCTCTTGAGAATTATAGAACCCTTTTTATGGGAATTCTTCTGTGTTATCCCTACCATTCTCTTCAGTATCTGTTTGAGCAACTATATGGGGCATTTCTCTTTCTTCCCTCCCTTTTAAAATCTAAAGCTGTTTTAACCAGATCGGCTAGTTTCTCACAAATACATTTCCCCTCCCCTCTTCCTCATTTAATGCTTTAGATGTCTATCCCTGGCTCAGATGCCATCATTTCTGTATCTTAAGCCAAGGTCTAGGAGACCAAGTCCCTTTGTCACCACCTTCTTAGCCACTGCTCACTTACCATTTCTTCCATAGCCTTTCCAAAATACCTTTATTCAGTTGCTGCCATGATCATATCCACTGTGCCCTAAAATAATTTCCTGCTTAGGTCTTCTAAATCTAAAGATGAAAGAATCCTAACTTGAAGCCTATTAATTTAAAAAAAATTGTTTTGATAATTGTATTTCAATATAAATAAATTCCTTTGTAATTCTAAATATTTTACATTTACATTTAAAAAGACTTCATGGAATTGACAAAGAGGTCTATGACAGGGAAAAAAAAAAAGTTGAGTTCTGTTTTAGAGCTTGTTTCTGGTAGTATAATCAGTAGAATTCTTTGGAATTGCCCAATCTCTCCGTTGGGTCCCTGAGGACATAATCTAGAAAAGGATTCTAGGAGCTGAAATCCTAGAGACTGACTGAGTAACTTGTGCTGTCATGCAGGTAGGAAGTAGCAGTTAAAGTTTTAACTGATCTCCTCTGATTCTAAGTATCACAGTATCGATCGGCACATGATTTCATTTAAATCCAATTCAAGAGTAAGTCAAGACTGTGATGTCACTGGTCCTCTTTGAAAAATGTTCCTCAGAAATCCTTCCTTTATCTACCTATATGTGCCATTTTCCTCCCCATTCACCTTCATAGCTCTCATGCTCCTATGGTAAATTCTTTTCTTTCTACTTTATTGCCTCTAATAAGGCTGGGGTAATGAGGAGGAGAAATGGAGAAGATACAAAGAATATCTCCAAGATTTTTCTGTCTCCCTTAGCAAAGAGATATGAATATATAACTGTTGACTGCCTGAGAGAAAAACACAGTCTAACACAATCTCTGAGTCATTAGAATGATAATTTCTCTTCCATTCCTGCTGAAATGGATATTTCCCCTTATTTATGACTCTCCTTCATATTACTAATTGCCATAGCAAATTTATCTGATTTTCTTTCCTACCATCTTGCTATTGGGATCTATAGTTGGGGCTAAGGAACACCTTTTAATGCTAACCAGTGGTATAGATTTAATTAACACAAAATAGTTTTTATATCAGTTAAAAGGAAGTCAATCAGGAAAATAAATCTGTGGCAGAAATTATATAACAATGTTTTTTGAAACAAAATAAAAGACATATGTGTGTATATACATATAAATTTATATGTATATATATTTAACTCTCCATGCCATATGCCATGTTTCACTCTCCTTGCCTGATACTATCATCAAGAATTGATAATTTTAAAACTGAGATTGATTCTGGATAAGTTCAAACAAAAGCTAGGTGTATTAATTAAGTACTAACCTCATATCCCAACTTCCTCAGTCCTCAGAAGAACATTAGGAAACATACTTACATGTTAAAATGATGTATGTTCACTTTTGTACCTATTATCTCAAAATGTTGAGAAAAAAAGGCAAAGTCATTTAAAAAAGCTTGCAATGGCATGATATCCTGATAATCTAGTTAAAGTATAAGCTTCAGCATTGTATGCAAAATACCATACAGAGAGGGAGGGACAACAATACTAGGCAGGTTCCCTCAGGTACCTCATGCCAATTGGATGAACCACAGTACATGTAACTGTGCTGGTGTTAGAGGGATTTTTTTTCTGTTTATGAGAGAGAATTCTGATAGAGTAGAAAACAGCTGCACAGAGTTGGCAGGGAGACTGGAGAGACTTGGAGTTCCTTGGTGTGGTCCTGCACAAGAACTCCTGGCCAGAGTAATTTGAATGAGCAGCAACTAAAATGGGGAGGAGAATGGAAAAAGAGAAACATAGAAAAAGAACCAAACTGGAAGTATATTCTACAGATTGAGAAGATTTCTGACTCTGGGTGGGAGGTTAGGCCATAAACACCAGATTGGATTAAATAAATCTTAGTAACAAGAATTAGTAGGAAAAAACATTTAGTTTTCCCCCTAGATGTTTGTATTTTTAAATATCTTGCTCCCTATAAAAGTATTCTTTAAAGTTTTGATGAAAAGAGAGTAATTATTGATTGCTGGGAATACGAAGACAAATGAAAAACTCCATTCTTACATTCTATAGAGGAAGACAACATGCACACATAAAAAAATATATATATATTAAATATATTTAATATGTATTAATATTAATAATAAATAATAAAAACAAATATAAATAAATCTATATATATATATATAAATAAATATTAAATAAGCATATGGAAATTATTGGGCAGCTAGATAACACAGCCCTGAAATCAGGAATACCTGAGTTCAAAGCTGGCCTCAGACACTTATTAGCTATGTGACCCTGAATAATTCATTTAATACTGTTTGCTTCAGTTTCCTTATTTGTAAAATATTATAAACTAGAGAAAAAAGTGGCAAACCACTTGAGAAAGTCCCCAAAGGGGCAGAATGAGTCAGACAGGACTGATAATGACTCAACGACAAAAAATGTTTATAAACAAAAAATAAAATGTACACAAAAATATAATTAAATAAATATAGCAAGAATATAAACAAAATAACAGGTAAAACACTTTGTGGCCCTTACAGAACTTTACAAATGCTAGCTAGTACTATTATTTTTATTATAAATACAAACTAATTTGTTGGAGGAAGGTGCTCTCAGTTGAAAGAATCAGAAAAGAACCTCATGTGTGAAGTGTCATGTAATGTTTAAGCTAAGCTTTATAGGAAGCTAGGCAGTGATTCTAAGAAGCAGAGGGGAAGAAGGAATGCATTCTAGGAATGGGAATATTTTCGCAAAAACAAGGGAGATTAGGGATTGAAATTCATCATTCTAGAAGTTTCCTAGTGCATATGCATAATATATAATATCTCAATTATATATTATACAAAATAAGTTTGTTATATTTCTATTATATTAGATAATTCCTCCCACTTATGTTTAACTCTAGTCAAGTCCTTACCATGTCCTTTAAATAGTTCTAAGTTTTATTAACAGTTCATTATATTCATATTAATTGGATTTATACATTTTCATTATGAGAACAATAAGAAAGTTGAGCTGTACTTTTTTTTTAACTGAGATCTTTGAAGAATTAGAATTCATTATATTTCTTCATATGATTGGAACATTAATAGTTTCAATTAAATTAAATCTGAGCTTTAGAAATATTTTCTAAGGAAATATGGAGGTGGAGGGAATCTAAAAAACCTTTGTGTGGATAAATTCCCTTCTGTATGACTTTGAAAACCAAAGCTATTCTGATGAAGTTTTAATTGCTACCCCACCCCACCTGTTTCATTTTATACAAATCTAGAATAACTTCCTGTTACAGTGCCAGATGGTTAAATTGCTTCTATTGCGACATTGCCCACATTCGGCTTTATAAAGCCTCAATGGAACAGCTCACATTCCTTGGTTAAATAAAGTCATCCTAAAATCTCTTTTTCTCTAAGACTAAAACTCTAAAATTAAACCTTTAATATGTTTTGAAGCACAGGGAGTCTGATGACTTCCATAGCCTGACCAGTCCTATCCTATAACCACCTGGCTTTTTATGATTATTTCAGATTATCAGCTATACAGTCATTTTTATCATCCAAAGTCCTGACCTGATAATTCTGCATTTTCTACTATGCAAATAAAATTTTAAATTACTCCTGTAATGACATATCTCAGGTTTAGAAACAAGTTACTTATGAATAGACAGTCAGGCAGAATAGGATTTAGACCTATTTGGCAAATAAACTCACTGAATTGCTCAACTCCTCCCTCTAGGCTGGAAAAAACAACAATGATGGGGGATACTGCAAGTTCAAAGTTTGTCAGAGTCAAGTTCACATTCATTAGGCACCTATCAGGCTAAAGATAGAAAGCAAGCAGGAACAGTCCCTGATCTCAGGGAGCTCTCAATGTAGTTGGGAACTAGTGAATACCTATATTGTCTCAACAATAAGAATGCTTTAGCTACCTTCTCAAATTCACATAGGTGGGAAAAGTTATACAAACATTAAAATTCTGGAAGATTTGACATGATTTTACTAGAAAATTTGAAGACTTTCATAATTCTATTTATCATTAAAAACAAAGTCATGGTGGTGGTTGCTAGTAGGTTAGGAAATTTCCATCATTATATTCTGCCCTAGGAGCAGCATGATGTAATTGATAAAATCCTGGACTAGGTGTCAATAATTCAATTCATTTAAATTTTTAAAAAAAGTAAATACCTACTCTGTGCTGACTGATAAAGACTGGACATGGGCCACTATTGAGTCCACTAAGCAAGTCCACTAAGACAATTGCTGTTTTTCATTGATAAGACTATTCCCTCACCAGGAATTCCTTACCCCAGTGAAGTCTTATCTTATAGGTATCTTATAGGTCTTATCTTCTCCCTCTCACTGCCTCTCCTACCTGAGGGGTTGGGCATAGGGCACTCTGTGCTTGCTCAGGTGTTCTCTGCCTAGCTCCTATTGACCTTGGCGGGGAACTTCTATAAAAGGAAAATCATTGTTGTTCAGTCCTGCCCAACTCTTCATGATCCCCTTTGGCGTTTTCTTAGCAAAAATATTGGAATAGTTTGCCATTTCCTTCTCCAGATCACTTTACAGATGAGGAAACTGAGGCAAACTGAGTTAAGTGACTTGCTCAGAGTCATACAGTGAGTACATATAGGAAAGCCAATTTGAACTCAGGTTTTCCTAACTCAAGGCCCAGTACTCTATTCATTGCACCACCTAATTGACCCTAGTTACAATCTACCTGTGCTCTAAACAAATTAACACAAAAATAACTGGGGAATCAGAAAATATCTTGAGTGGAAGGTAACTCCTAGTTGTGCTTTTTGGGAGGTAGTGATGGTACGGAGGGAATGTGTAAAGGCATTGGAAGTAGAAATGGAATGGTATGTATGGGAGGAACAAGTAGCAATCTAGTTAGAGTAAAATGGAGAACAACAGAGATTAGAAAGGTAGATGAGAGTCAGACTGCAAAGGGTTCAAGTCCTACCTTTTACATTTCTAGTTGTACCTTTATTTCAGGGATTCTTGAGCTTTTTGTATATGCTGGACTGCTTTGGCACTCTGTTGAAGTTTATCAGCCACTTTATGCTTTAAATGCATAAAATTTTAAAAAATATATAGAGGACTATAAAGAGAACTAATTAAATTAAAATGATTAACTATATATATATATATATATATATATATATATATTTAAACAAGCAAACAATTTTACTGGCTTCAGATTAAGAATCTTTGCCAATAAACATTAGGCAACTCTTTCCACATCGAGGGAATAAGATATATCAGTTTCCCCATGCTGAGGAAATCCTTTTCAATTTTGCAAATTTTCTTTCCTAATCAGGTTCTTATTAAACAATTATGTTTCCTTTGGAAATCTACAACTCAAGATATAATCAATTCAAGGAACTGTTATTAAGCACCCAAACTATGTAAGGAAGGCACCATGCTAGGTGCTGAGAATACAAAGATAAAACAAGGCCTCTATCGACTGCACAATTCGGTAGGTAGTAGTACAGCATCAGGAATGTGGGAAGCAACACAATGGAAAATTAGGACACAGGCAATTTCTGTAAATAGACACTTTTTTCTGTAAAATTTTTCTGTAAAAAGCAAAGCTATGAAAATGACAAGAAAAGTTATATATAGATTCTATTTTAAAAATGGCTAAAGGAAATGCAATCTAAATCACACAAGTGATCACTTCTCATGTTCCTTAACCATATTTTAAGTTAATTATAAGTGGGAGTGATGTCCTATAATTTTTAAAAGAATCTCCCATAGAGACTAAATCAAGCCAGACATAAATATTTGTTGATGAGCAGAACTGAGATTATTTACCCTATAGAAAAGAAAGCTAAATGATCCAAACTACCCCAGTGCATAGATGTGATATTATACCATTCAAAAAAATTCCAATGATTGCTTCTATAATATAAAATAAAATATAAACTCCTTTTCCCCCAGCTCTTAAAACCCTTTATTATCAAGCTCCAGTCTACCTCTTTGAGCATTTTGCACATTATTCTCCTTCATACACTCTATATTACAGCAAAGTGGCTTACTTGCTGCTCCCAGGATATGATGATCCATTGCTTCTATCTGTTTTCGCTTTTGTACAAGTTATCTCCTTGCTTGGAATGCACTTTTTCTTCATCTCTGCCTCAGAGAATCCTTGACTTAATTCAAAGTTTAGTTCAAACACCATGTCCTACCAGCAGCTTATTCAGATCTTCCCAGTTATTAACACCTTTTCCTAAGAAACAATATTGTATATGTTTTGTATTTAATTGTCTATGTACATGCTCCTTGTGGGCAGGGACAGTTCTGTTTTTATATCCTCCATAAGGAGAGTGCCTAACACATACTAGATGCTTAATAAATACTTATTGAATAAATATTTTTTAAGGTGCTCTAAATCACTATTGATGAGAGAAATGTAAATTAAGACAATTCTGGATACCACTATACACCTCTCAGATTGGCTAAGATGACAGGAAAAGATAATGACAAATGTTGGAGGAGATGTGGGAAGACTGGGACACTGATGCATTGTTGGTGGAACTGTGAACAGATCCAACCATTCTGAAGTGCAATTTGGAACTATGCTCAAAAAGTTATCAAACTGTGCATACCCTTTGATCTAGTAGTGTTTCTACTGGGCTTATATCCCAAAGAGATACTAAAGAAGGGAAAGGGATCCACATGTGCAAAAATGTTTGTGTTAGCCATCTTTGTAGTGGCAAGAAACTGGAAACTGAATGGATGCTCATCAATTGGAGAATGGTTGAATAAATTATGGTACATGAAAGTTATGGAATATTATTGTTCTGTAAGAAATGACCAGTAGGATGATTTCAGAGAGGCCTGGAGAGATTTACATGAACCTATGCTAAATGAAATGAGCAGAACCAGGAGATCATTATACATGACAACAACAAGATTATACAATGATCAATTATGATCTCTTCAGGAATGAGACGATTCAAACCAGTTTCAATTAAGTGATGAAGAGAGCCATCTACAACCAGAGAGAGGACTGTGAAAACTGAGTGTGATTCACAACATAGCATTTTCACTCCTTTTGTTGTTTGCTTGCATTTTATTTTGCTTCTCTCTCTCTCTCTCTTTTTTTTTTTTTTAAACTGGTTTGATTTGATTTTTCTTGTGCAGCACGATAATTGTATAAATATGTATGCATTTATTGGATTTAACATATATTTCTACCATGTTTAACTTGTAAAAAAAACAAAACAAAAAAATTTATTTATATGAAAGGATAGCACATGGAAAACAATCATAATCTACTTTCCATTTTCAGTAATGCCAAAAAGAATAATGTATGTTTAAATTTAAGCCCAAAAGATTTAGCCTAAATTTTGTTTTTCTACTTGTGTTTGTACTTTGTTGTAGAGGATCCCAATATATAAATCCTTCCACTAAAAAATTGGCAACTCTCTAGAACAGTCCCAGAGTTGGACATGAGTAAAATGGCCAAACAATAATTATCAATCTGAAGTTTAATGAACAAAAATTTGGAGTCAAGGACATAGGTTTGAAACCTATCTTTCCTTACCTACTAATTGTGTATCTTGGTGTAACTCATGTTGCTTCTCAAGGTTTTAGTTTCCTAGTATATTAAATAAAGAGGTTTGATTAGTTGACTTCTACAATCCTTTCAGGCCTTAAATTTATGATCCTATAGATACTGTATTTTAAGCTTAGTTATTCCTGTATTAGAAAGTGCTGAATAAACATTGCTAAATATTTGGCCTAAAGAAGTGAATATTTGGGGATAAAAATAGGAGGAAGGAAAGAATATGCTTTCTCTTTTTTAGGACTTGAAGGGTTGCCACAATGAAGAAAGATTAGATATAAAGTTTTTGAATATATACTATGTACCAAGCAATAGAAGCGAACAAGTCCATGTCCTCAAGGAGCTTAGGTTTTAATAGAGAAAGTTAATACATGAAGCAGATCAATAAAGTCAAGGGAGGACAGAGATACTAAGTGGATATTGTTGGGAAATGGACTGAAGACCTAATTTGGTTCAAGATGAAGGGAAAACTCCCCAATCAAAGGTTGGTTTCCCAGTGGCAGAGTCCAGGGTTCTGATGGGAGGGTAAACTGCATAGGTGTGAAGATGGGAAGATATAGAGGTCTAAATTTGGGCAAAAGGCTCACCTGCTTGGTAGTAGAGGTCAGGATTAAAAGCTAAGAGTAAAAACTGCAATTTTTAAATTACATTTTTAAAATTTCTAATAACTAGAACTATTCAAAACTAGAACAGGTATCTTAGAAGGTATTATGTTTTCTCTCATCTAGAGGTCAGAGGTAGGAAGACAGAAAAAATTAGATGAAGATATATTAGACATGATGTGAAGGAATATCTCAATTAGCTAGGGATTGAACTAGATAGCCTTGAAGAAACCAATTCTCAGTATGACTCTTTTATCAATTAAGTCACTTGGAAAGGTGTTAATGGGCCTAAAGAATTAAGAATTCTTAACATGTCTCTTCTTACTTGCTGCATTTGAAGCTATAACATGGAAAGCCTGCACACTCTGGAAGAGTCTAGCTTGACCTGAATTGGGCCTATAGTACTTAAAGTCAGTTGCCGGCAGAGTTTCCTGGCTAATATGGATGGAATTTAAGTGTCCATGCCTAAGGTGACCAAAAACACACTTACTCAAACCTCCAGTTGTACCTTGAATACACAGATAACATTGTTTTCACAGGCTGTTTCAGCAAATGTCTTGGTGGGTTGGTGGAAAGTGGTTATTTTCACAGATGTTAAAAGTAAAATTGGGGCCAGCATAAGTGAAAATCATATTTTCTTTTTTTAAATTTTATTTTATAATAACTTTATATTGACAGAATCCATGCCAGGGTAATTTTTTAACAACATTATCCCTTGCACTCGCTTCTGTTCCGATTTTTCCCCTCCCTCACTCTACCCCCTCCCCTAGATGGCAAGCAGTCCTATATATGTTAAGATATGTTGCAGTATATCCTAGATACAATATATGTTTGCAGAACCGAACAGTTCTCTTGTTGCACAGGGAGAATTGGATTCAGAAGGTAAAAATAACCTGGGAAGAAAAACAAAAATGCAGATAGTTCACATTCGTTTCCCAGTGTTCTTTCTTTGGGTGTAGCTGCTTCTGTCCATCATTTATCAATTGAAACTCAGTTAGGTCTCTTTGTCAAAGAAATCCACTTCCATCGGAATATATCCTCATACAATATCGTTGTCGAAGTGTATAATGATCTCCTGGTTCTGCTCATTTCACTTAGCATCAGTTCATGTAAGTCTCTCCAAGCCTCTCTGTATTCGTCCTGCTGGTCATTTCTTACAGAACAATAATATTCCATAACGTTCATATACCACAATTTACCCAGCCATTCTCCAATTGATGGGCATCCATTCAATTTCCAGTTTCTAGCCACTACAAACAGGGCTGCCACAAACATTTTGGCACATACAAGTCCCTTCCCCTTCTTTAGTATTTCTTTGGGATATAAGCCCAGAAGTAACACTGCTGGATCAAAGAGTATGCACAGTTTGATAATGTTTTGAGCATAGTTCCAAATTGCTCTCCAGAATGGTTGGATTCGTTCACAACTCCACCAACAATGCATCAGTGTCCCAATTTTCCCATATCCCCTCCAACATTCATCATTATTTTTTCCTGTCTTCTTAGTCAATCTGACAGGTATGTAGTGGTATCTCAGAGTTGTCTTAATTTGCATTTCTCTGATCAATAATGATTTGGAACACTCTTTCATATGAGTGGTAATGGTTTCAATTTCATCATCAGAAAATTGTCTGTTCATATCCTTTGACCATTTATCAATTGGAGAATGGCTTGATTTCTTATAAATTTGAGTCAGTTCTCTATATATTTTGGAAATGAGGACTTTATCAGAATCTTTAACTGTGAAGATGTTTTCCCAGTTTGTTGCTTCCCTACTAATCTTGTTTGCATTAGTTTTGTTTGTTACAAAGGCTTTTTAATTTGATATAATCAAAATTTTCTATTTTGTGATCAGTAATGGTCTCTAGTTCATCTTTGTTCACAAATTTCTTTCTCCTCCACAAGTCTGAGAGATAAACTATCCTATGTTCCTCTAATTTATTTATAATCTCGTTCTTTATGCCTAGGTCATGGACCCATTTTGAGCTTATCTTGGTATACGGTGTTAAGTGTGGGTCCATGCCTAATTTCTGCCATACTAATTTCCAATTATCCCAGCAGTTTTTATCAAATAATGAATTCTTATCCCAAAAGTTAGGATCTTTGGGTTTGTCAAACACTAGATTGCTATAATTGACTCTTCTGTCTTGTGAACCTAATCTTTTCCATTGATCAACTAATCTATTTCTTAGCCAATACCAAATGGTTTTGGTGACTGCTGCTTTATAACATAATTTTAGATCAGGTACAGCTAGGCCACCTTCATTTGAGAAAATCATATTTTCTAAAAAAGAAAAATGTGCACTGATATGTCATTGTCAGCATTCTGATTATAAAAGGGAGACAAACTTTTTTCTTAAGAAAACATTTCAAATTTTTAAGGATATAAAGACATTGGTGTTGGAGGCAAAGTGAGTTCAAAGAAAAAATGTCTGGTATGAACACAATGATTATGCCATGGACTATATATTTCTAATTATGGAGTGACCTTGAATTTGAACTTAGCAACTCAGCTTGGATACTGAGCTGCATATAAGTAAATACTTAATTCTGAGGGAAAAATTTCTGAGGGACGATTCTGAGGGAAAGATGAGCATTGGGTGAATGAATGCTCAGAGGACAAAAAATCAACTTCACATGAGTATAAAGTGTTAGAATGTAGTAGGTGCAATGGTTGGAAAGATATGTTGAGGATAGCTTCCTGAGAACAGAGATTGTTTCCTTTTTATCTCTGCTGGTATTCCTGGGGCCTAGTTCAGTGCTTTGTGCTTAAGAGGTACTTAATAATTTTTTAATTAAATTGAATTATCTAGACTATTTTCAGGATATCCTATGAGTTATTGCCCTCTAATAATTTATACTCTAAGAAAATAATTATGTGGACATATATAAGTTCAATGTTTAACAAATCCATCAATCAAATAAGCAAACTATTTACTTTCTGTATAAGAAAACAAGGCAATCCATTTAATGGGCATAGGGAAAATGAGTGAAGAGAGTCACTAGAATTCTTTTTGTAGAAGAATGGCCATCATTCCAAATTATAGTCATCAGGGGGATTTCAGTAGCTGTTTTAAATTCAATTCAGTATTACTTTTAAAGAAAGATTAATGTTACTTACCCATTTGGTTTTTATATAAAAAAGAGACTTAAAGTTCATGGCATTTTTTTATGACCACAAGAATGTCTTCCTCTTTTGACTATTATTAGGTAAATGCATCAAAATCACAGCCTTGCAAAGGCTTTATCCCAAATTATAAAGTTTTATCTGTATTATTCAATCTGTTGATTTACAGACAATCATTTGTAGCTCTAAACTGTCCAACTACTGGGTTCTGAAATTGAACTGGTGCTCTCTTCTCTATGATGATAGATTAATATTAGACTAGGACCTAGGCTACCTGGATTCTAGTCCTGGCTCTGACATTATTCCCAGATGAGATCCACAATGAATAATATTTGTCCCTAAACAATGTAATTGGGCTATTGGTGGGATAGATATCACATTTATATGGTATTTGGTAGAAATTGTTATTGTGTAGCTGTAACAATTTCTGGGAGTATTTAAAAGAAGCACCATAAAGATTAAAAAAAAAAAAAAAAAAAAAAAACGGCAGAAAGTTAATTCATAAGAGAACCATGCATTTATCTGATACATCAGTGAGAAGAAAAGACCTGCATTTTCTGGAAATGGTAGTATTGTCAGCTCTTGATTATCTATGGTTAATAGGGACAGTATTATCAGTGTAAAATCTACAGATAGCCCAATCTTCTTTTTACTTTTTAAAAAAGTACAATCTCTTCTACTTTAACTAGAGTTGTTAACAAGAAAGTACCCAAGTATAACTTAAGTTTTTCTCTTTTTCCTTCCCTTGCCCTCCCTCTGGTGGAGGTGCTAATGAGTGAAATGGTGGAGACTGGCATGAGGGTGGGGGGGGAAATAAAAAAAATCAAAAGTATAGATAAGTCCTAGATTGGATAATCATGGTCCTAGAAAATGGAGAGTAGAAGATGGTGACCACCAGATTTCATATTAAGGCGATTATTTACAGGAATTCTTTCAATTCTATCTAATTTGCTATACTCAAAACTTACCTTAGTAAAAATTCAATCATTATTCAAAATTTTACTAATAACATGCCCAGTAAGGAAACATCTCCACTGGATTGAAGTTAAAGAAAAATTGTTTCTCTCAGAGTTGTCATTAAAAGATTACTATTAGGGTGGCTAGATGGTGCAGGGCAAATAGCACTGGTCCTGCAGTCAAGAGGACTTGAATTCAAATTTGACCTCAGACATTTAACATTCCCCACTGTGTAGCCCTAAGCAAGTCACTTAACACCAATTGCCTCATCCAAAAAAAATAAAATAAATAAATGTAAAAAAATATTGGAAAAAATCTTTTTCCTCAATAGTATCAGGATACAGATATAGTTGAGTATATTTATAATCTTATTTTTGGGAAATCAGATCAACTCGTCCTATCGATTGTTACAATAATTATACCTTGTTTTTTATAGTTCAGTCCCTGGCACATAGTAGGCCATTAATAAATGCTTGTTTACATGACTTCTAATTTTTCAAAGTGTTTTCACATCTATTACCTTATTTGATCCTCACATCAATCTAGTAAGGTAGATGGAGCAAGGTATTATTATTCTCATTTATAGGAAAAGAAAAGGAGGACTAGAGAATTTATTTGTTCAAGATCACACCAGAGGTAGAAATAGAATCTAAGGGAATGCCTTGACTCCCTTTTTCTCCTTTCTACTTGGATATATTACCTTTGGGTGGGGTTATCTTTGAGGTTTATAATTTAACCTATGGGGTTATATGAATCTGTACAACAATGAATTGTCATATTGACAACTTTTAAATTTTAAGATTAACAAAACCTTTGGAAAATTTATATAAGAGATGACGCTGAAACCTCTCTTTCTTTCTTTTTTAACAGTATTTTCCCCAGTATATGGACATAGTTTTCAACACTTACCTTTACAAACCTTATCTTCCAAATTTTTCTCCCTCTCTTCCCTTTTCCCTTAGACAGTAAGCAATCTGACATAGATTAAACATGAGCAATTCTTCTAAGCATATTTCCACATTCTTCATGCAGCATAAAAAAAAAATAAGACCAAAAGGGGGAAAAAAAAAAAACACAAGGAAAAAACCAAGCAAACAAACAATAACAAAAACAAAGATGAAAATACTATGTTTTGCTCCACATTCAGTCTCCAGAGCTCTCTCTTTGTATGGGGATGGCACTTTCCATCTGAAATCTTTTTAGTTACTCCAAGGGGCTTCAACTCTAACAGACCTACTCCAACATGGAAACAACAAACATGAGCTTGGCTGGACTTCCAGAGATAGAGGAGGATAGAAGAGCCTGATGTGCTAAGCTCTATAGGGTCATGAAGAATCAGTAATAGTTGAATCACTAAACACCACCACCTTTTCCTACCTCCCAGGGTTCTAAGGATTACAAAAAGTAATAATATAATTATATATAATATATATATTAAAATACTATGATTTGAAATCCTTAACACAATCCAATGACCATTATTAAGCACCTACTATGTATAAGGTACTATGTGCTGGATCTGAGGAATATGAATAAAAAAGGCAAATGGTCCCAGCCCTCAAGGAGCTTTCTATCCTATGGGTATGTATAAGGTGGTGGGAATGGGGCTGGAGGACACAACACATTTAAGAATGACAACTAAGGCAACTGGAGGAGAAGATAGCACTGACAATTATGGGGAGCAGGTGAATCAGGAAAAGCTTAATGAGGGAGGTAATACCTCAGCTCTGAAGGAAAACAAGCCTTTGGAAACTACAGAAATTAAGAAGATGCTCTTTTCCAAGAATGAGTCTGTGCTGTAGGAAATAAGAATGTCAAATTTGGAGAATGGTCCATATATTCAATTTGCCTAGAATATGGAGTATGTAAGAAAGTAATAAATAAGGCTGGAATACAAAGAAGTTTGTATTTATTCTGGAGTCAATCAGGAGCCACAGAAATTTGGGGGAATAACATGGTCTAATGTGTGCCTTAGGAAAATAGAGGGGTAAAGGACTTTTTTTTTTTTAAATCATGGCATAATGGATATAGAGAGCCACCCTGAGTCAGAAAAACCTGCTTTCCAGTTCTCTTTCTGGCATATACCCCACCATTATTCCTCTTTCCAAGTTAACCTTTCAGTGTCCTGGAAAACTCTTAAAGATGGTAAAATGCAAAGTGCTAAAAATGCAGGTCCAGTAAAATTTCTTTAAATTATGTGTGTGTGTATACAGACACACATAATTTATATATAATATATATATGCGTGTGTAAATATGTATATACACAATATGTGTATATGCATATATATAGCTGTATCTAGAAGTCTTAATCCATTTGAGTCCTGTTTGATGCAGTTTCATGTATGCATTCTTTTCTTGGAGAGTAAACTATTTCCTACTCTCTAACATCTGAAACACAGTTCAAAACTAACCGCGGAGTATGTGTGGTAAAGCCCTTCCTTTTACCCTCTAAATTAGCATTTGTGGGTGGTTGCTATCTAAGTATACTTAAATTGTCTACTCCCATATCTTCTCCAGCTTTACCAACGACCTTTCTTTTTCTTTCTATCTCTTTGCCCCATCTTGCATGGTATTTGCAAAATATTACCTAGTATCTGTAAAATGGGGATAACAATAGCACCTTCCACACAAGGCTATCTCTAGAATTAAATGGAAAAAAATATATAAAGAACTTACATACTTTAAGGCACTGAATGCAAGCTACTGATTATTTTGAATATTATTTGGATTACAAAGAATGCTTGTCAATATTCATAGGATCCTGAAACTATGGAACGGAGAGCAGCCTTGGGAAATCATACTCTTTAAATATGAAAGTATTTTATATGTGCTGTCTGTTATTTTGAATATGGCCCTATCACAAAGGAACCCAAGTATAGCTCTTAAAACCACAGAACTGAAAGGAATCTTGGAAAATCTATTTTGCTTTTTCACAGGAGGAAACCCAGGCCCTGAAAATTCATTATTTGCCCCAGGTTATCCAGGTATTCAAGAGCAGAGACAGAATTCAAATCCAGGTCCTGCAGACTGCATATGCCCAGCGGCTCTCATGTACAGAAGGTGACCGTTCTTTTGTCCGAGCCAATAACATTGTTCAGCAAAAAGCCGAGGGGAAGCCTGAGGGCCGGGGCTGGGGACCGCGGGGAGGGTGGGGGGGGAGAAGGGGGGGCGTGCCCGGTTTGGGACTAATTTTATCATTATGTGGACTCATCATCTCTCCCCTCCCCCGCCCCGGGGGATCTGAAATCTCCCCAAGCACAGGGACTCAGGCTTAGGGTGGGGTTCTTTTTTGTTATCGAGAAACGTGACCCCAGGCCAGCGGAGGGGGGGGGGGTAAGGGGGAAGACCCGGAGGAGGAGAAGGCGGGGAGAGGAGAAAGGGGCACTCGGTACGGCTCCGGAGGACGAAGAGTCCTGGACTTCTAGATGGTATTTCTACATTCCCCACCCCTCCACCCTGGACCGCCGAGACCGAGACACAAAAGCCAGCAGCGGCCCCCCTTCCCCCCCAACCCCTCGCATCCTCTCCGGCGGAACGGTCGCTAACAATGACCCCAGCCAACTCCGGCCCCGCGAGCCAGCCTACGGGCGGGGCGAGGCGGGGTGGAGGGGGCGGGTCCTCAGCCCCGCCGCCTCCACCGTTGTCTGCGCTTAGGCCTCGCCTGGATCTCCCCGCTGGGAGGGGTCTCTGCGGCGGGGGCGGGGGTGGAGTGGGGAGGGGAGATAGAGAAGGGGGCGGTGGCTCTTCCTCCACCTCAACTCCCTCGGCGAGGGGCGGGGCTCCGCCCCCTTGCAGAAGGAGAGCATCGTGATTGGCTCTCGTGCCCCTCATGCTTCCTCGCCATTGGCCAGTTTGCAGCGGGAGATGTTGGGAGGCGCGGCGGAGCGGAGGGAGCAGCCTCGGGGTCTGCTCTGAGGTAGCAGTGAGGCCGAGGGGTCGGGATGAAAGGGGTCTTAGGCGTGGAAGGAGACGCTGTCTGGACTGCTGATATCAGAACGGGGCTGGGCTCCTTCTGCTTCTCCCTCCAGGCCTTTCCGATTCCCCACGACTTAAATAAAATTTGAATGAACACCTTTCAGCCCGAGACCCTCAGAGGAGGGGACACACCTAGGCGGAGACCCTCCTCTCCCTCCCTCCCCCTCCCCGCTTCCCTATCGACCTTGCCGAGGCCTGCTTTCCCTCGGGCCTGTGCTTCTCGGCTAGCTCGCTTCTCCTTAGACCCAGTTGTCCCGGTCCTCGCCCTCGGGCTGCTCGGTTGGGCTGGGGGTGTGCCGGGCTCGGCGGGGAGGCTAGTATTATTCCAGACACACACTCACGCACGCACTTTGCGCTCACGCATTGAACCAGCCTCGAGCCTCCCTTGGGGAGGGGAGGAGAGGCGCGGAGGGGAGGAGAGGAGAGGGGAGGGGAGAGAGGGGAGTGGGAGGAGGTGGATCCAGGGAGGAAGAAGCGAGAAATCCGCCCCCGGGAAACAATCCGCGCGGCGGAGGAGAAAGCCACTCCTGTCACTTGGACCTCGCGGGGCGCCCGAGCGGGGCCCCCGGCCCAGCCCGCCCAGGGACCCCGGAGCCCGGCGGTAACGGCTGCCGCCCCGCCCCCCACGAGGCCCGGCCGGCCGGGGCAGGTCGTGGCAGTGCCCGGGAGGGGTCGGGGGCGGCTGCTCTGCGGAGAGGAGGCGGCAGGAGCCGGCGCCCGGTGCGTGAGGGTGTGGGTGGGGAAGTGGGCTACGGACGTGGGGGGGTCCTGGAGGGTGCTCCCAGGAGAACTTGGAGCGGAGCCGGGAGTGTGCATGTGCGTGTGTGCACGCGCGCTCAGGCCGGGGAGGAAGTGGCACAAAGGCCGCCGGCGGCGGCGGTAGCGGCCGCTGAGGTGTCCGGCCCGGCCCGGCCCCTGCCGGCCGCCTCATTAATATTAACCGAACCCGCGGCCTAGCGCTACACCGGCTCCCGCCTTCCCAGGCGGGCCCCCGCCCGCCTCCTAAACCGGTAGCTCGGGGCTTCCCTTTCCCCGAGGAAGGGGCGGAGGAGGCAGGAGTAGGTGATGGGGATCGGAGAGGGCCCCCCCCCGCCAAAGGTTTGGGGTATGAATGTGTGTGTTTCGGCTGGGCTAGAAAGGGGAGGGGGCGCCCATTAACTTAGGTAGTACTTCCTCCCCCCAACCCCTGGACCACTATGCCGGACCCACCCTAGTACTGGGGTGTGTAACCTGGGGTCCTCGAACTTAATATTTTTTTGTACTGTCTCCATCTGAGTATTTGCATAGATCAGTTTCTCCTTGATTCCCTCTGTTTTATTTTCTGTCCAAGAAGGGATCTAGCGACTTCTTCAGACTTTACGGGAGGGGTGACCCCCAAAGTTAAGACCGTCTGTCCCTGGGGGTCCCCATCAGCCTCCTTCCCCTCCGCCGAGCCCTTAACACTTCCACACCCATCCTTGCCCGTTGCCAGCCAAAGAAAACAGCCACCTCCGCGGAAGAGAGTAGCTGATATGGGGAAGGGGTGTATGGAGAGGGAGGGGATGAGGGATCGTGTATTTTAAAGAGTATCTCTAGTTGTGTTTTTCTTCATTGTCCGAGGGACGGGGAGCCCCGGACGCCTCGAGGCTCATCAAACGGTTCTTCTAAACCAGAAGCTTGTTTTTATATAGTTTGGGGGGGTAAGAAAGGCGGGGGTGAGGTGGGCGTGTTTGACAAACGCTATTTTAGATATTTGGGGGGAGTTCAGTTAACCCCTGGTCTGCAAGGAATGCAGAAGATTCTACATTCTGCCCCCAGAACTTTGTTATTGAAATGCCTTAAAAAAAAAACAAAAAAAAAAACAAAACCCACACCCTAAACAGTCAGTGCCAATCTTCAGAACGGCGGGTGGCGGGCCGAAACCGGCGTGTCCCCTTCTTCCTGGTTGCGGGAGTTTTATCCGAATTGGGGGATGTTCTGAGGGGGCGAATTGAGTAGGACTAATGGACCATTCGGAGGGCGAAAAGAATCTTGTCCCTGATTAGGAGAAAGGGCTACTTTGTTATGGAGAGTTTATTCTGGTTAACTTGTTCCAGGACAGGATCTCTTTGACTGGGGGGAGCCCTTGCTGCCCACTCTCAGATCCCCCTGGATTCTGGGCATGGGGAGAAAGGAGGAGGATGACTGCGTTTGGCTAAGAAGGGGTAAGCGGTGGAAGTGAGAGAGGTCCCGAACCCCAAACGCAGACAGACTCTCTCTTTTCTTCGTTCTTGACCTTTTTTTTTTTTTTTTTTTTTTTTTTTTAAAGCTATTTTCCAACTGGCAGAAATGGAAGAAGATCCCGAATTCATTTGAAGACCCAAGGGATTATCTCGGTGATTTGGAGGAGGTGTTTTTTGTTAAATATCACAGTCCCGGTGGTCTTACGTCGTCGTTCCTTCTCCCCCACCCCCTCTCGCCCCCGGCTGGGGCCGGGTAGGGATTGCGCCACCGTGGGGTGTGCCGGGGGGTTTCCTCCAATGTGGACTCCAGAGGATTTGCCCCTCCTTTGTAACTGAAATGAAATAATGGCGACCCGTTGGCCTGGTCCACCCGCGGGAGATGGAGATGGGACCCAGTCTTGTGGAACACCTATGGAAGAGGTAAGCAGCCAGGTGCAGCCCAGAGAGCTGCCAGCGGGAGGCCCCTTGCGGCCGCGCCTGAAGCGGGAAGCGCCCGGGTTTTGTCTGGGATTGTGGGTGGTGGGGGCCCGCTCCGGGCTCCCCGCGTGGGTCTCCAGGTTGGCTCGGGAGCCTTGGTTTACTGCCCTTCGTTTCCCCCAACCCTAGCCTTGAGTTTCCAACTGCAGGTGTCTGGGGAGATAAGGGCACAGAAACGCCTTCTTGGCTATCCCCCCGACTGACACCCTTCTCCTTTCAAGGATGCTGGGTTAAAAGCTGACAGTTTGGGTCATGTCTGAGTCCCATTGGCAGCAGGATGATCATTCCAGGAGGGTAGGAGGTTGTTGATGGGTTGAAGTTTGTTTTTTGTGTTTTAATGTTTTAATATTTAGCTTCCTGCTGGGACCAGGAGAACACTAGAGTGACTTTACCTGTCTGTGGGGATCAGGGATAAATTGTCTTTCTTTTTGAGAAAACTCTAGCCTTTTCCCAATGAACTAGCTCAAAGCCTTAAAATGTTTTATGGGAATGTGGTGTGTAATCTGGTGCTGTACCTTGGATTTTCTCTGAGAACTCTCTTGGTGGATCCTTATTTATTTAGGTTTTCCTTGTTCAGAAGTTTGTGAATTGGTATCTTTAGTAAAAAATTCATGCTGTGCCTGTTCAGGCTAGCTTTTCTGTAGGACCCATTATCAGTCTTTTCTCTACTTCTTAGATAGGGCATTTTTTGTGGTGCCAAGTCAGCCTAACAGAAGACTGGGAGGATGCTTTTTTCTTCAGAACTTTTTTTTAGATCAGGGTTGAAACTACTATTGATATATATAACTTAACTTTGCATCTCTCTTTCTTTTTTCATATTTTGAATGTTATGATGAAAGAATTTTTGCTTATCATGATACAAAGATTAATTTGCCCAGCAGAAGTACAGATTATGCAAACCTTGCTTTACAAAGCATACCTATATTGTTGCCGTAAAATTAACTGTTTAACTTAACAAAAACAGCTGTAATTTAGAATTTAGTATATGTTTTAATCATTCCTAAGTGCTCTGAATTCATAATCATGTACTATTAACTGTAATAAAGGTTGTGACATTAGCAAGTGTAACTACAAGAATTATGACAGTTTTACAAGAAAGTTTAAAAGAAAACTTAGTTTTTCATATGCTGTATAGACAAAAAACTTTTTCCCCCACACTGTTGGTCATATTAGAATATCTGCAGGTACATACATTGATTGATCTGGTGTGGAGTATAGTAATTTATTTGCATTTCATTTAACTTTATTATTTGTCAGATGATATTGCTCAGTTTACTGTGGGCTTTATTTCTAGACAACATCTTAAGACACCTGTTTGTAGGTACAAACATGAACATGACTAAATACAGTAGTAACATAATCCTCTGATTGTTGATGTGGTGCCATAATAACTCCTTTTGGAATTAGTATAATAGTTTATGTAAAAGCCTACAACTTGATGATTGCTTTGATATATTTGGTACTATAATATACAATGTATTCCTAACAGCTTGTCATATGTTTCTAATGGACATCTTAATTAGCATGCTATTTGCGTTATAGTTTGCAGCAGCTAATTTCAGTTGAAAAGGCTTTATTTATTTTTTTAAAAAATAGCTCAGCTAAATACCTTTGAAAAGATTTATAATGGACACTGCTTGTACTCTTGGCCAAAAAGAAATGTTTCCAGTTACACATTTGGCTTCTGTTGTCATTTACAGTATCTATTTTTTTCAAATATGTGAAATGTCTTAATTTTGATGTTCTTGGCAAGACCATATTGTAATCTTGTCTGGGAAAAATGAAGAAAAATGTACTGTCTTTTATACTTAAATCCTTGTTTAGGGTGATCTTACACACATTCACAGATAGAATACTTCATTTTTTATTAGATTTAATTGCAGGATATTTTCCTATTCTAGATAGTCTGTTTGGATATATAATGAAAAGTAAAGCCAAATGTTCTTATAATATGAAGAAATAGCTTGATATCCAAAATAAAAAGAACTGTGCACAAGTATTTGCTTTAGTTATGATTTTTATTTATTTTATACTTTCTATGCCTCATAATCCCTGGGAATACTTATGAGCATATAGGTTTATAAGAAATTTTTACAATAATGTTGGCAGACCAGATTGGGTGAACCCCTGTATTTATTATTTAGTTTCTGGAAATCAAATTATGTTCTTCTTTGATACTTTAATGTAGAACAGTGTTATTTTTAAAGTGTTTAGTGATGATTCTAAGTGTGTAAGTTTAATTTATCTGTTCTTAATTCATCAAGAAGTAATAACAATTTATAGAGGAAGACTAGAATTCTGTAAACTAATATGTGTTGGGAGAATCGAACTTGGACTACAGTAGGAACCATCATAGTTCATAGGAATCTTGGTCCATATCATTTCTAATTAGTCAATTCCATCTTCTACAAGGTAAGGTTTATAGCTCTATAATTTCACACATGGACAAATTTGTGTTTCCCTTAAATCTTACACCCATGTTATAGAGAAATGCAATTGGATTTCTCACCCTCTACAAACTGAAAATGTAATAAGTAGTTTATGGAACTGTGGAAAATGGCTCAGATTATGTTCTGGCAAAATTGGAATTTTTTTATTTGAAAGTACATGCAAATGAACCATTTGCGAGTGTTTGCAAACCTAAAAAGCAATAGTGCTTTTTCTTTTGGCTCTGCGATGTAACCTGGGTAGAATTCTTCTGTTTGTTTGAAATCCAAACACTGTTGCCTTTAACTCATGTTCCTTTTGCAAAATTTGTTGCTTGCTACTTTGCCTCCCTTCACTTTGTAGGTCCAGTCTCATTTCCTCTGGAAGCCTATATTCAGGTTTCCATTACACATTATATGTTTAATGTTATTAACTGATGTTCAAGAGGTTGTGTGTAATATTGGAAAGAGGACCAACCTCTGATACAGCCGACCTGTATGACCTTGAGCAAGTCATTTAATTGCACCTGTCCTATCCAGGCAATTCTTTGAAATTTTTAAGTTAAGGAGTTGTCCATTTGCTTTGGTGCTGGAGTTTTGTAGACCTCCTAGTGGGGAAAAGATGTTTTCATTCTGTATATGTGATCTAATTTGATCCTTATAAGAACCCTATGAAGTAGGTGTTATAGATAATATTATCTCTGCTTTAAAGAGGAGCAAACTGAGACTGAGAATAAGGCACTTGTTTATTTTAAAAGTTCAAACCCTGGAATTCCCAAAATATTTGTGCTTCTTCAATCTTTTCTGACTTCTCTTGTACAATTCGCATTTTATCAGATACTATTCTGTTTTAATTTTTAAAAAAATTATAAATATCTTTTATATTTTTATACTTATTTCATTTTCTGATGTATTGATTCCCCTCTCCTCTCAGAAAATAAAAAATAAAAAAGAGGGAAAGAAAACTGTTTAGCAAAACCAGCCAACATATTCAGACTCCAACAGTAAATGAAAGTCTTCCACTTATCATATCATCTTCTGCCCCAAGCTTGGTCATTTGTAATTTACATAGCATTAAGTTTATTTTGTTGTTCTTTCAATTTACATTGTTGGGATCATCAGGCATATATGTGTGTATATATAAATATGTGTGTGTATAATATGTATGTGTATGTATATGTATTTATCTGTCACTTCATGTGAGTCTTCTATGCTTCTCTATATTCCTCATTTTCTTTGTTAATTATAGTGTGGCAAGATTTCTTTATTTTCATATATAGTAATTTCCTTAGCCATTGCCCATCAATGGGTGTCTACTTTGTTTTTTTTTGTTTTTGTTTTTTTTTTTTTTTTTGCTCTAATGAAAAGTTCTGCCATAAATAGTTTGCTGTACATGGACCCTTTTCTATCTTGGACTTCCTTAGGGTGTATGTCTTAGCAGTGGAATCTCTGGGGCAATGGGATCTCTTCTCTAATTGTTAGAACTTTAACAATGTAATTTAACAATATCATGTGTATGTGTGTATGTAGAGCTATTAGATTATAGACATTTTGCCAGTATTGTCTTGGATGTTCTATATAGTATTAAACTCAAAGTAGTTTTTCAAAAAATATGTGGCAGTTGATTTGTGATGTAAAGATGAGTTTCATGTTTGTTAATTTACATGTAACAGGTAATTGTACCAATTATTGAGAATTTGATATATTATAAATTAAAATATAAACTTAGCGTTTGTTTATGTTGTGGGCCATAATTAAGGACTTGTTTGCAGAACAATGTGCCAGAAAATGAGGAAGAGATGTGGAATCACTACCTAATACAAGGGTTAGACATAAGTTCTATAGTGTACTATATATAGATCAGTGTACTAAGGTCCTAAAACAATGTGATATCAATTCTGTCAGGAAAAGCCATTACTGATAGGCAAAATAAAGGAAAACTTTATGGAAGATCTAGTATTTGTGATAAACTTTAAACTGTGGGTAGGTCAAGAGGTGAAAAAGTAAACGAAGATCTTTTCCTGCCTAAAAAACTGAGTGGAGCTATGGAACCTAGAAATAGGGACCACTTTCAGAAACAGGGAAGTTGTGGGACACCTAAGTATTCAAACAGGATGGGAACAGAGTATGTGGAGGGGAAGTAAACTAAAAGGAGTCTGTAAAGTTAGATGATACTGGATTCTAGAAGGCCTTGAATCTCTGGCAAATTAATTCATACTTTAGCATTAGGGATCCAGTGAAGTTTGTCATCAGAGCAATAAATGCAAGACAGAAAGACAATTTAGATTTTTTTATTTTCAACTACTAATGATGTAGCGATCCTTTCATGATTTATTTCCCCTGTGAAAATGCTTGTGTTTATGCTTTTTATGCATTTAGTAATTTGTGGTTACCAAATTTAAAATTAAATTAAAAGGTATTTAAAAATATCTTTGGAAAAGTACTTCCTTAATTTCTTCATCAATATTTACATGTCCACTCATAATTAAACTGATGAAAGAGCATCTCATAGTAAAGTTTCTAAGCCAGGCATGGAAGTGATTGCTCCTGGCAGCATCTACTCTTTCTGTTGAGGATGCCAAACTGTGGGGAATAATACAGGCCAGTCACTTGGCTAGGTCCTCAACTGTAAAATGAGGAGTTCCCTAGAAGCTTCAAAATTCTGTGATTCTTGTGTGTGAAAGGATGATGGAAAATGGGAGGGAAAATAGTGGCATTGACTTGAATCTGAAGTTTCAAGAATCATGGATGTATCCTGCTCTGTTTAGTTAAATTTGGTCAACCAGCATTTAGTAAGTGATTATTGTCTACCAGTCATAAGCAGCTACAAGAAGCAGCTACGTAGTTCCTGTGGGTAGGATATTGGCCTGGTGAAAGGAAGACTGGAGTTCAAATCCAGCCTCAGACCCTTACTAGCTGTATGTCCCTGGGCAAGTCACTTAACTTCCGGGAGCCAGCAAGACCTAATTTTAAATGTAGTCTTTGATACTTTCTCACTGTGTGACCCTGGGCAAACTTGACCTCTCTTGGCATTCATCCACTGGGAAAGGAAATAGCAGAATCTCAAGAGTCAAAATTGGTGTGACATGATCCATGGATAACTGAACAACAGTAAAATGTACCAGACTTCGTGCTGGGGGTGCAGATGTAGGCAAAACCAGTCTTTGCCCTCAAGAAGTTGCCTTATGGAGCCAACCAATGTCATACGAGATCTAGACACAATAAATTGGAAATTACCTTAGAAGAAAGGCAAGTGGAGGGAAGTGTAGTAGAGAAAGATAGAGGACCTCTGGCAGATGGGATGCAGAATGTGTGAAGTTCTGAAAGAAGGCAGAAGGCAGAGATGAGAAGGAAGAATTAGTCCCATTATCATGGACAACCAGTGGTGCAGCACTGAGTTGGAAGAAGGAGGTGGAGTGTCTGTCTCTCAGGAACAGCTGGCTTGGAGGGAAGTAAAGAGGACTAGAGAAGATTGTTGGTGTCCTCTCTGATGGATCTGTGTTATCTTAGAAGTCTCATTTCTAAAGCCCCTGTCTTCGCAGTCCCTTCTCCCCTTCCCCACACCAAACAGCTCAGAGGAGGGCAGAGTCCTGACAGGAGATAATTGATAAAAGTGCGGTGGGCACACAATGCTGAGTTTGGAGACTAAAGGGTTTATGCTTTTCTAGTTTCTACTGCCTCTCTGATGATGGATGAGCTCCTGGACCTTAGTTTAGGAGGAGTCAGAGTTGGACTTTCATGGAAGTGCAAAGATTGGCTGTATCTTGGTGACCGTCATTAAAAACTCACTACGATTGAAAAATTTGAAAGAATTATGAAGATCTGAGTTCAAATCCTACTTGTTATTGTTAGCCTGAGATCCTGGGCAAGTCAACTGACCTCTGGGTATTATGCACAACTTCCAAGGATTTCTGCTAGCTCATAGATTGCTTGATTTGTGCTAGCAGTTTCTAAAATCATTCCTTCTTAGTATGTATAAATAAACTGAGAGAGAACTTTTAACTTCTGATACCATGAAAAGAAATGACTTATCACCACTGTAGGAAGTAGCAACTTTGATGCTAGATGCTAACAGTTATTTGAGATTAGGAAAAATGGATTAAGAGTGGAAGGATAAAACTCTTAATCACATCAACTAAGAGAGGATTGATTGAAAGTGCTCAAGAGGAGTATGTGGAGAATATAGAAAGCTTTAAAAAGTCTTCAAGTATTGCATTTCCAATCTCATGAGCCCTCTGTTTTTTAGAAAGCTCTACACTGCTACAAGCGATGCTTAAACACTTTTTAGAACATATGTTCTTGTCTTTGGAGTTCTAGAATCCGGACTAGGCCAGGGGGATAAACATATATGCATAAATATATACATGTGTGTATGTGTCTACATGTATATAAAATACACACATATATGGGTATGTGTATATATACATTTGTATGTTTATAGAAAGGGAGACAAATGGAGAGCAAAAGAGAACACATACTTGTTTATATAATAATGAAATCAGAAGATTGAAGTTAGAATTCCCCTCCACACTAATTAGCTGTGCTGTATGACCCACAGTAAACCATTAAAATTTTTTTTTGCACTTCTTTGATAAGTTTTAACAAGTGAATAATAATAATCCTTCACAGGGTTATAGGAAAGAAAAGTGCTTGGTAAATTTTAAAGCGCAATATAAACTGCGGGTTATTAGTAGTTGTTATGTACTTGGTGTTTGCTTTGGCAAAAGGTGCATGCTGTGGTTATAATAAGTACAGCCTACTGGTATTGAGAATAATAACAGTAGCAACATGTATAGTATCAACATGACTGTAACTTTTTAAGCTTTAAGCATTTGAAAAGAAATCTCAAGTGGAGGGTAATAATTGCTATCACTACAAAGAACCTTCAATGAGAATAATACTTAGCCTCTTAGAATTCACTAATAATGTTACAGTGTACAGTGCTCCTTTATGCTCTTCTTTTCAAGTAAAATAAAAATAAAAACTATAAGATGAAGATAGTAGTATCTTGTGAATATATCCTAGGCTTAATAACTACTTTGTCTTTTATGAGGAGAAATGAGTGAATACAAAACTGAAAAGTGAACTCTCCACGATGTACTATACTTTTTCAGAGTCATTCTTTAAAATTTTCTAAATTCATAAGGAAAAATGTGGATATTTAAACATTTTATTTTAGATTAGGAAGCTAGGTTATAAAATAATATAACCAAGTTGTCTTTAAATATTTGGCCATATGATTTTCAAATATCAGGCTTGTAAGCTAGTCTCACTTTTTTAAAATTAGAAGATTTTAGGTAACCAAAAGATCAGCATTATCCAATAGTATATGTACTAGCTGCTTTAGCTAATATAGTGTTAGGCTGCAGGAATAGAAGTATACCCAGATCAAGAGGATTCTTGTTCTCTTGTATTCTGTAGTGATCAGAAATATTATATTTGGTATTGCACATTATGCTTTGAGGAATGTTGCTCCCATTTGAATATTACCTAGTTTATCAAACCAGATGGTAGGGCTTCTTAAAAACTATGTAATATGAGTAATTGTTGAGGCAACTTAAGATACTTAGCTTAGAGAAGGGAAAGGTTGGTGATTTTGTGAGAAATGACAATCTTTAAGTGTATGAAGGACTATCATATGGACGAATGGTTTAGGCTGCTTATTCCAGAAAATCAAGGTAGGAACAATTATGTGGAAATTACAAAAGAACAGATTTGGGATTAATATAAGAAAGAACTTTTGTATTATTAAAGTAGTCCTGCAATAAAATAGTCTTCATCCTGTGTTAAAGAAGGGATAGGTTAAAAAATATGACTATTTGGGGTATTGAAGCTATAACAAAAAAAGCTATCCAAATAGTATAGTAGTCTATACTGAAGCATCTGAAAGAGTTGAAATTAAGTCCTACATATTGAATGTGTAAGGACTTCAAAAATTTCATACCATCAACAGTTTCAGGGAACCTAGACTAGATTTGGATGGTCTATAATTTTGATATGATTGGGAAATGATTGGCCTATGATGAGGCTTTTTTGGTAATTAAAGTAGTTTTGAAGTAGGCTTCATATATCTCTGAAAAGATGAAGCTGGTTATAAAGCTAGTTACCTTGTCTCATCATACTGTGGCCTCATCCTGAACTTTGACCAGATCTGGGTTGAAAAGAATTCTGTTTATTAGGGACTTGAACTTCTTTTATTATTCTAACCTTGCTTAGAATTCTTTTGGCTGCCATTATTATATTGATTTATATTGAACTTGAAGAACATGAAAAAGATGAGCTACCTAGTTATGTTTCTTACATCCTATAATGTTGTTTTTAAAAAATCTAATTGTAAGCCTCTACATTTAATTCTGTCAAAATTCATCTTTTTAGCTCCAGTCTAGTGTTCTCTGTCAAGATCTTTTTGAATTTTGACTCTCTTAACTATTTCTTTCAACTTTGATATCTGCAGATGTGATAAACACACCCTCTGCGCCTTTAAGCCATTGATAAATGCTAAACAACATTGGGTCAAGCTGAATGTCTGAGGTAGTTGTTGTAGAACCTTTTCCAAATTTACTGCAGTTTGGGCTGGCTATTCAAACAGTTACAAATTCATGTAATTGTACTATTGTGAACTCACATCTCTTCATCTTTTCTACATAATATCAAATTAAACTATATCTAAAGTTGGGGTTCTTAACCTTTTCTGTGTCATAAACTCTTTTGGTAGTCTGATCAAATCTATAGACCCCTTTTCTGAATACTGTTTTTGAATGTATAAAATTTTATATCTATCTTTCTTCCTCCTCCTCCTCAACCACATAACACAATATAAATAACAAAAGAAATTATACTGAAATAAAGAAATATTTTTTTTCCTACCCTCAACACATCCTCTGAAATTTATCTAGGGATACCTAGTTAAGAACCTCAGACTTGTTAAAAAAAAATTTTTTTTAATCTCTTAGTTTAATATAAAAAAGATGAAGGAAAGTTAGGTTAACATGACCTGTTGACAATGGCAGGCTGACTCTTTGAGACTGTTAATTTCTTTCCAAGGTGTTCATTAATAAAAATACTTTATCGAATTTTGTCAGGAGTTGAAGTCTCCCAGGCCTAAGGTTGGCAAACTTTAGACTAATTTCTATTTTGAAAATCAGAACAGTGATTGCCCTTTTTCAAATCTGTGGGTCTTATCTAGTTTTCCAGTTTGTCTTTAATCACTGAAGATGACTCAGTAATAATTTTTTGTTATTTTTTTTCTGTACCCTAAGTCCAAGAGATACCAGGTGAGTCACATAGAATGACTAGGGTCTATCCTACTATCCCCTCACTTATCTTCATATTTGTCTTTTGTCAGCCATGTTGATGTTGTTCTTTTCAATCCAAACAGTCCTTTTTCTTTGGCAGAGAAAATAGAAGCAAAATAGGACTTGAGTGGTTCTGTATCATTTTAGTCACTATAAGCCATGGTCTTCATTCTTTGATCTTTCTCTTTTATCCAATTAAGTTAACTCTTTTTAAAATTGTACTTAGTTTCTTTTCTACATAAACTAATTCTGAGCTTTGGAACTCTTGAGTTCTTCAAAGATGATGCCATGTTCTTTAATTTATTCTCTATTACTTAGCTTAATTTTTTTTGTACAGGTCTTTTAAAAAGTTGAGTTGGTTGATGAATTAGTTTGCTGTGTATTCACGTCAGTCACATTAGACAAGTTCTTTTCTTCATTGGAATTGTTTCCCTATGAGTTTTCAGTCTGGAAGACTTAGTATTAAAAGTTCTGAGATAAATGAATCTATTGCATATGTGACTGTTAAATATGTGTAACATTTCTAGATAACGATGATAGGGAAATCTTATGGTGGAAAAGACAGCCACTTTATAAATAAGATCTTAATGGCTAGGACTCCCTGGATAATTCCATTTTCTTGAACAAGGCAAGGCTACCAAAGGGCAAAATTTTCCTAATGTCATAAAGTGGCAACCAGTAATTGCTACTGCTATTTTCCTTAGTTCTGATGCTACTTATTTTCCTTAATTCTAGAACTGTATTTGATGTGAAACTTGGTACTGCACCTTTAGAAACCTATCTGCTTTGAATTAAAAAAAATGCACAGTTGGAAGGTGTATTAATCATGTTCTTACAGATTTCTTATTGTTAAACTTTATTTAAGATATTTCTACTTATTTGTTGCTCTTTATGCTGGTCTGGCCTTTAAAAGGCATTTATAAATTGTAAACTTTGTTAACTTTTATTTTTGTATAACCTTGTTCCAAGTCTTGATTTCAAACCTGGTCTCTGACACATCCTAGTTATGTGACCCTGAGTGAGTCACTTCACCTATTTGCTTCAATTTTCTCATCTGTAAAGTGAATAGGAGAAGGAAATGGCAAACCTATTTATTGTCTTTGCCAAGAAAACCTCAAATGGGGTCATGAAGTCAGACACAACTGAAAAACGACTACAGCAACAAAAGCTTCCCAAGGGTTCAGTCAGCATATGTAACTCTTGATCCTTTTTTTCCCCTGAGCATCAGTCTCCTCATGAGACCTGATCTCATAGGGTCTTTTAGAGAATTCTTTACAGTTCCTAGAATCTACCAGAGCTTGAATTCTGTTGGCCTAGCCTTTGGAAACTCTCCCCGTCTATTCCAGGCCCTGAAAAGACATATGAATAGAACTTTACAGGCAATTTTTAAAAACAACCTTGTTTTTGGTTTTCCTTCTATAAAAGTACAGTAAGTAAAGCTAGAGTCAAAATTTCTGAGGGTTAAATTTTTCAACTTTGCTCTCTACTGTTAATGAAATAAGAATTTTCATCATCACTAAGTATTTAAGGATATAGCACTATGCCTAGCCAAATGGGGATATAAAAGGAACAAGTAACAGGTTATTTTCTTTCCCACAAGAAGATTTATTAAAATTGTTGTCCTTAAAGATTTTTGACCATAAAAGTCTAATGTAATGAATTGTTAGAAAAATGAAAATTTTTAAGAGCTGAAAAAAAATTCCAAACTTTATTTTTATCACTTATCGGGTATACCTAGATAATAGTATATTTTTCCTTTTCATTTGAAAGGACATAATGGCCACATGTAAAACTTTTTATCTTTGGATAACCACCAGATATCATTTGTGAAATTTCTTTTTAAATTATGATATTAGATTATACACTTAATTCTGAGTAGAGTCTTAGGAGCAGATTATAAGCTCAGTTTTTACAGGTAAAATGTTTTGTGGCTGTGACTTAATATATGGTACTAGAAACTCAAACAACTAACATTTATTAAGCTTCTGTTATGCTCCAGGCATTTTGGTAAGAATTAGTGACACAAATAAAATAGTGAGTGTTTCTGCCCTCCAAGAGGTTTTTTCTAGTAGAGCTGGTTTCTTTATATTTTTTTGAGGCATAGAATCTTTTGGCAGCCTATGGTTCTATTCTCAGAATAATTTTTTCAAGTGCATAAAGTAAAATGCTTGGGATTCCAGAGGAAACCAATTATATTGAAAAATAGTTATCAAAATATTTTAAAAACAAGTTCATGTATCCTAGGTGAAGAACTACTCCAATAGAATTAAAGTAGAATTATACATTGAACTTATTGTTTTCCTTAAGTGATTGAACCTTATGTTAAACAGACTGTTTCCATTACTGTGACATTTAATTTGAATACCTTGAACTCTGAACACATTTCAAAATAGCTAAACAACCAAATCATAACAGTATTGTTATGAATTCATTTATGTTGTTAGATTATACAAAGACAGAAGGAATTACTTTAAGGAGCTTTATTTAGCCTCCGAAAGTTAAGAACTAAGGAATGTTTTAAGTTCACTGAAACCCAGAGAAGTTAAGTGGTTTGTCTTAGATCATAGAGCTTCTTAGGAGTAGACCTGAAAATAAAATGTAGCACTTTCTTTTAAAAAATAAAATGGAGTTTCCATTATATACAATGTATTATGATAGGCAGAGCAGGTGATAAAAAGATAAATAAGGCCTTTCCCTTTCTTTTAGGAACTTGTAGTCCAAGCATTTACATAGTGCTTTAAGGTTCATAAAACTGGAAGACCTCTAAGCTTCCTGAATTTCAAAGCTTATTCTAAGAGCAGGAAAGAACAGGGTAATACAAGTAAATTAATATTTCAGTACTTCGATGGAACTGTGATGTCATTAGTATTCATCTCTTTACCGATTCAAATCATAATTCATTTGTTTTTTCCTCATTATTTACAGTTTTTGTATGTGTTCTTCCATAATCCTTCATTGCAAATCTGTCATTGGATAAAAAGTCTTATGAGTATTTTAATATTTGGAATCTCCATATGCTATTCTCTTTTTTCATTAAATGACTGTTTCTTTCTTTTCTTCTTAATATGTCCTTGATGATGCCCTTTACACTACTTTGGTGACAAGATGTTTTTTGTAATATGCAACACCTTACACTGCCCTGTAATTATATTCCAAGGAGGGACCTTCTTCAAGAAGAAATAATTGCTTGTGTATAAATACTCACGTGTGCCCTGTATTGGACCTGGAGTAGTCTTCTTTATATATAGATTATAAAAGTAGGATAAGAACTCTTAAGCATGTGGTTGGCCATGAAGAGCTACTTCTTGTAGTTTTGACATTCTTTTCTCTCAAATCAAAATGAATGATTGTGACCTTGATGAGGCTATTTTAGAGAGACCTGGAATATTGCACTTTCTCTGTCCTTGGCCACAGGATGGGTTTATCTGTCTTTAGAATGTTAGCTCTGTGCTGAAACTCCTTCTATCAACCTCTCAACCCTAAAGCAGGATATAAGTGGGGATGGTGCTATGAAAGCTCACAGTCCAATGTGTAGGGAAGGAGAGAAGTAGTATCGATATCAAGTTTTTCCACTCTTGGTTTCTGAGAAAGTTAAAAGTAGGACTGTTTTTGACTCTGGTTTAGGATTCTTTATTTTAACTATCATTGTTGGTATTAGTGGAAGCGAGAGAAGTTACAGGGAACTCTTGGAGGTGCTGAATCCCATCGATTACCCACCCTGTTGCTCTGGTCTTTAGCAATGAGAGAAACAGTTTTTATATGATTAGAAGAACTGGAATAAGTAGCACTATTGAGACAATATGGCATGATGGAGAGGGCACAAAGACTTGGGTTCAGATTCTGCCACAGATGGCAAGTCAGTCCAGTGTCTCGATTTTCTCATCTATAAAGCACCTTTGTGCTTTAAATCTGTGATTCCATGACCTTGAGCCTTTTGCAGTTTTGATTCTATTAATATTATTGTTTTCATGATTCATGAGGATGTAGTCCAATCACAAAAATGTGTTTTTTATTTCTTTGTTTTTATCAGAGCTTTGATTTCCAGTGAGGGTGTTATTCCATCAATTCAGATCATCCCTTACTTACAGTCTCTCCATGGTCCCCAATCCTTCTTGATTAGAGATAGATTTTATGAATGTAAAAGGATTGAAGTATTTGAACTTCTCTCTGTCATCCTTGGACATCAGTGACTAACAGTACTGTCTGTATTGAAAACAGAGGACAAATTTAGATAAATTGAAGAAAGGAGATCTGTAAAGAGTCCAACAGAAAATTACACCATGTCCAAGGGGAACTGCTTAAGGATTTACAAAGGGAGAAAGGGATTTTTAGCAGCCAATTGCTGAGAATTACTTTTTTTGCCAAACATGCTTTCTAAGTTTGAGCCTACTTTTCCCCTGGATGTACTTGTGGGATATTGGGCCCCCAATGGGTGGGGGTGGTGATACTTTTTGTCAGCCTCTTTCACTATACCGTCTTAATAAATATTCATTTCTTTTTTTTTTTTTTTCTCAGTGGAATTTTATTTTTCCAAACACATGGAAAGATAGTTTTTTTTTTCTTTTCAGTAATATTTTAGTTTTCCCAATACATGTAAAGATAGTTTTCAACATTCATTTTTGTAAGACTGTTCCAAATTTTTTCTTCCTCCCCCTTTCCACCTCCCTCCCCAAGACAGTAAATAATATGATATAAATTGAACATGTGCAATCCTTTTAAACATATATTTCCATATTTGTCATGTTTAATTAGAAAAATCATATCAAAAGGGAAAGTTCCACAAGGAAGAAAAAGCAAACAAACAAAAATACTATGCTTCGATCTGCTAAATACTCATTTCAAAAAGTTAAATATGTCAAACAATTAGAGGAAACTGGTAGGGACTTGGGAGTAGTAGCATTGAAAAGAGTCTCCTTATCATACTCCAAGGTTCCCCTAGAACCTTGAAGAGAAGTGGGGATTACTGCTTGGGATCAAAGTCTTTCTAGTTTGCAAAAGTAGCCCCAGAACATATGCTACGAATATTTCTGTTATGCAAAGAATGAAATAATACCTACTCTCATAAGCTTACTTTCTAATGGAAGAACTAGATTATTTTAAAAGATTGTCCATCTAATTAAATGCCATAATTTGCACAATGAGTTCTACTTTAGTTTTGGTTTTTTTTTTTTTTTTCCCATATTTAGATATCTAGACCACTTTCAAGTTAAGGTGACTGAGGCTTAAAGTTTTCTGATGCATAAGATAGGCAGTAAGCATAGTGTTATCTGAATTTAGGAGTATCTATAGAACTCTCCAGATAGAATATCTTCTCTATGTGGACATTGTACAGGGCATCCTCTGTAGCAGTGATGAACACTCTTTGGCAAACCTGTGCTCCCTCTTTTAGTCTGTGCTTCATATTAGTAATCAGAGGGTATTTCATCAGAGTTGGTTTTGTGTTTCTGTTAAGGATTTTGTATCATCTTCGCACATAAGAGAAACTACTAGAAAGTCATTTTTGATAAGTAGCTTTTTTTCAGCAACCTTATTGATTGGTAGAGATCTCACACCTAGAATATCAACAGTTTATAGCTGTTTTAAGAACTAGGACTCCTAATACCATTTTTTCCTTTTTTTTTTATCACTTTACAAAAAATATAGAAATAAACCCTGTGTTCCTCTCTGTCTTTTATGTGAATCCTTTCTTAATCATCCCAATTTCTTGATCACTCCCTCCCTTTCTAACTACTTTGCATTTATTTGTATATATTTATATTGTATATATTTTGTTTTATCACCTTCTGCCCCTAACCCCTAGTTTGTTATAGTTCTAGAAAATCAGGTCCTTAGTACCTAGGACAGTGCCTAGTACCATATTGGTGCTTAATAAAAGCTCTTTGGTGAAAAGCTGATAAATTCTTTGAACATGTTTAATTGTGTATCTGTTTTCTAGTGGCAAATAAAGCCACGATTTTAAAAGTACTTTTAGTAGTCTAGAATTGTGCTATTCAGATACATAAGAACTTAAGGTTATGTGATGTGATTTAAGTCAGTAGTAAAACTGACTCTTTTAAATGTGAATCATAAAATATTTAGCAGAAGAATTATAATTCTTATGCAGTATGATAGTCATTTGTTTCTCTTTTGTTAATTGGGAGGAATATAGGGCTTGCCGTGGGTCATTACCAAAAGTTAAATCAGCAGTTAATTTAACAACTGTTTCTCAGAAGGGCTGTTCCCTAGTTTTTCTGAAAAGTTTCCTCTTTCTCTTACCTGAGCTTCTTGGATACTCATTTCAGCCTCACATGAAAAAAAAAATCAACTTTAAAATGCCCCCGATGGAATCATATAGCATTTTACTTTCATATTCTTTTTTCTTTTGTCCCTGAGCAAAATGTGATTGCCAGCTCTACCCCAGTGGTAAGATTTTTGAGTTATTTAGGAAAAAAAAGTGCTATTTTTGTCCTATAGGCATTTTCATAAATTTTCTCCCTTACCTGTAGCACTCCCTTCTTTTTGAGTATCAGTGATTTTTCTCCTTCATTTAAAAATAAAAATATCTTTTGTATTTAATATTCCAAAGGTAAGTTTTACTTGAAAAATGAAGTAAGTTATTCTGCAATCTTTCAGTAAATTATTTTGTTAATGGATGTGCAAGTACTTGAAGAAAGAGAAGTGTCTTTTTTTTACACATCTAATTTTACACATCTCATGTTTCCTTTGGGCTAATTCAGTTCTGTTTTGTTATTAGAGTATAGCACCTTCTCTGATGAGGGCATGCCATGCCGGGAGGCCCTGTACCAGCATTTCCCACATCATACAATTGATTCTAAAATTCTTGAGAGACTTTGAGAGTGTTCTTGTATCCTTTTTTCTGACCACCACATGAGTACTTGCCCTATGTGAGTTCTCCATAAAATAAATTTTTTTGACAAGCGTACATTTGGCATTCCGACAGTGTGGCCAACCTAGTGGAGTTGTGCTCTTTGCAATAGAGTTGGAATGCTTGGCAATTTACTTGGAGAGAGGTACTCAGTGTCTTGTTTAGTTCTGCCAGGTGAGCTTCAGAATCTTCCCAAGACAATTCAAGTGGAAGCAATTCAGTTTCCTGGCATGGCCCTGGCACAGTGTCCAGGTTTCACAGGTCAAGAACAAGAAGGTCAGCACAATGGTTCTCAGACCTTCAGTTTGGTGCTGTCTAATACCTCTCTACTCCCACACTTTCCTTTGGAGCCTCCTAAACACTGAGCTAACTCTGGCAACGCATGTGCCAATCTCATTATTAATGTGGACATCCCTGAAAAGTATACTGCCAGGGTAATTCAAAACTCTTCCATTTGCTGTAACTGATGGTTCCATATTTGGATGGCATAGTGCTGGCTGATGGAGGACCTGTGTTTTCTTGGTGTTAATTGTTAGGTCAAACTTAGCTTAGGTAGCAGAGAATTGATCCATACTTTGTTGCATTTCAGCATTTCAGAGACTACACTGAAAGCAATCATCTATGAACGAAAAATCATGTACCAATGCTCCCTCCACTTTAGTATTGGCTGATAGCCTTTTCAAGTTGAAGAATGTACCATCAGTTCAGTAGCTGACTTTGATTCCATGCTTGTCCTCAAGAAGGTGTTTGACAACATAGCTGAAACCATCATGCAAAAAAAAAAAAAAAAAAAAAAAAAAAGCATGGGAGCAAACACACAGCCTCGTCTCACTCCATTGGTAAGATCATGGGAGATTTAGGAGGAAAAAGTGAGTTCCATTTTGATCATGTTGAGTTTAAGGTGTCTGGACATAAATACTTCTAAAACTGAACTCACCTTTTTCCCTGAAGTTTCCCCAGCTTCTTTGTTTCCTCTCACTGTGGAGGACAACACCATCCTCCCCAATTTTTGAGATTCATAAGCAAGAAGTCGTCTTGAACTCTGTACTCTCTCTCATTCTCCTGTTTGGAAATAATGGAATTGGAAATATTTTCTGGACATTCAATTTGAGATGTCTAACAGGCAGGTGAAGATGTGAGCTTGGAGGTTCATAGAGTGTTTGGGACAGATAGGATTAAGTAGATTTGAGAATCATCAGCATGACATACCTGACACTTAGTGTCCATCTGCCTTTGCTTAAAGGTCCGTGCTGAGGGAGGACTCATTTACTCCTTGAAGTAGACAATCCCATTCTTGGATAGTTCTTTTGGGAAATTCTTATTGCAACATAAGCACAACCAAAAGAGAGTGACTGGGCTAGGGAGGGGCCCAGACAGCCTGCACTATGAGAATTAGTTGAAAAGCCTTGGGGGAACTTGAGGCATGGGTAAATGGTTGTATTCAGGTTTTGGATAAGACCCTTATGTAGAAGAGACTCCCAATTTCTCATTCTCTTGTGTTTTAGCCTGCAGTGTAATACCTCTGTTTGAGGACTAGTCAGTCTTCTAGAACATTGCTTAGTATATAAAGAAACAAGGTAGCAAGTCAGCTTACTTCAGAGTTTTTAATTGTAAAATAAAGTAAAAAGACATTGTGTCTGGATAGGAAAAGTTCCCAAACCTAGCATCTTGAGTCTTTGTAAGATTTGTAGTGTGAGAAGTTAATTACTTCTTTAGAGGAAAGACTTTTTGTAAGATTTTTTTGGCAAATAAGCCTTTAAGACATAATAAATATCTTTTAAATCAGAAAACAAAAAACTTAATTTTCAAAGCTTGAATCCAATGCTCAAGTTCCTTAGACTAAGCTGTGTACTCTGCCCTTCTGCCCTCCCTCCACAGGTAGTGTACTATCCATGAAAACTACCTTTGAATCTTGAAATTCAATGAATATGTAACCTAATATTTCATTTCACTACTTTGCTTTTTTTTTCTCCTTCCTCTTTTCCTTCCCTCAGTTTGAATAAAAAAAAGTTTATTCTCTAATTATGACTTTAAAAATTATTTGGTTTCTTCCCTTCCCCATCTCTCATTCTAGCACTCATTACTGAAATTGCCCGACTTGAAAAAGAGTATTTATTTAGATATGTGATTAAGGAAGGTAGTATTGAAATTTGTAGACATAATGAAAAATTGGAAGCGATATGACTTTAAAAAAGCATGATATATGACTGTTTATATGTTTGAGTGTATGTGGTACATGTAGCAAAATTCTCTATATGTTCTTGAAATATTTTGGAACTCTAGACAACTTATTTTAAATTTCCTGTACCCTTAGAAATAGTGGTTGGTATGCTTTGTAAGGGAGAGAAGAACTAGGACAGAGTACCCAGATTTATGGTCTTTGCAGTAATTCTGTCAGTTAATGCTTGCCTTCTCCATACATTTTGGAACATTAAGCATTAGCATCAGAAACACATTGATATAAGCTTCTCAGGACTGATCAGTCTAAGTAGAAGGCAGCAGGTGCTTTTTAGATGCTGATGTTCTTCAGTGATTTTTCTACTCCACACTTTGATTTAACCATACTTTTACTTCTTGATGCTTGTCTGTTTTTACTAACCCCACATTACTCTGCTCATTCAAATCTGGGATGGGTTAAGAAAGCATAGAATTAAGTAATATACTTAGATGAACTGTGTTTTCACATGAATGAAAGCATGAGTAAAGCACATTAATTCTAGAGTATGAACTTTGTGATTTTTTTTCTTTTTGGGTAGTGAGAGTTGATCACTTTCTGGTTTTCAGTTATCAGTTGTTAATGCTGCCATGTAGGTGAATTCCTCTTATGTTCAGTTCATGAATAATATTATAGTTCTCCTAAGAGTAGTCTCCATTCACATAAGCCAGTGAATTAACTGCTCCATCTTGTTTGATATAATTTCCTAATGAAATATTTGTATTTATAGACTTGGGGAAATGGTAATTTGAGATGTTTTTTCTGTTCCCTTCTCCCTGGATAGTTTAAACCTTAAACCCAATTAATCAATAAATATTTATTAAGCATCTACTTATGTGTTATAAACTTACATTCAAATGGGGGAGGACAGGTATATACATATTTATAGCATAAATATAAAGTGAATAAGTATAAATATATAATATACAAAATAGTTAATACAAGAGCTTATAATCCAAATATTATACCATCTTTACCTCAATTTTTTTTCCTTTTCTTTTCACTTCTGGAAAGGACTTAAAGTCTAGAAGGGAAAGCCAAACAGCATTTATTTAAATATGAAACTTTTATTTATTTATTTATGAAAAGGAGAAATGGTGTCTTGTAAAAGTAAAAGCAGTTTGAGTTTCTGCTTTTATTTTTACAAGACACCATTTCTCCTTTTGTGTTTTATATTTTCTAGACTGCTCTTTGCTGCAAAGGTCTCTGACAAGCAAGAGAAGGAAATGTGTAGTTAGTGGTGTATTATTCTTTAACGGTCCTGAAAGTGATTTTCTATCAAGGTTGGAATGAGACCTATCAACAGGGAAAGGTAGAAATGACTTTATTCTCTTGGAAAAGTATTCTACTATGTCATCTGATGTTTTAATATCCTTCTTAGAATAAAAATTAGCTATCTCAGGTTCCCACTAGTATCTCAGAGAGAAGGGCTTTGCTTATGATGTGTGCATTTTTAATAAAGCAAAGAGGACTATGCGTCCTTTTTTTTTCTGGAAAACATATAAGACTATAAAAGTTTATTGTACCTCTTTGTCCATTGTTTCAACAAAAACCTGTGTTTATTTGCTTCCATCTTTTGAGGACCTTAACCTCTCTTCCATACTTTGCCCAAAGAAACTCTTTTATATAAATAGACCACAGTTTAACAAAGACACTTGATAAGGTAAATAGCATCCTTAGAAGAACAAGCATGTGGTGAAAGATTTTAAGTCCGTTATCAAATAAGGATCAGTTGAAGGACTTCCTGCGACATAATGATTTAGAAAAACCACATACAAACATTATATTTTATTAAAACATTACCCAATTACATTTTACTGCCAAATACTGGGATACAAAGAGAAAATATAAGACAGTTTTTTTTATCAAGGAGTTCACATTCTAATGGGGAGACAGCATGTTTGGGAAATTTCAGCTGCAAGTCAAATGAAAAGGTTTTATGATCCTTTGGTTATAGTGTGGCAGTACAAATAATAATGCTTCTTTCTTGTCATTTTCACAAATAAAGTGAAAGCAGTTTCTGATGATGAACCATCAGTTGTACTCTATGGCGTATTCCTCCAGCTTTAGTAGTAAATTTGCCCGATCATACTTTAGTTATTTAGCCTCTCAGCCCTTTTATATGATTCACACTATGGAAGTTCCTAAAGCAGTGAAAGAGTTGGTTCTTTATATTAATGAAATCAAAGATCCAGTCTCTATACTCAAATATGTATTATAGCTGCAATGTAAATTTAACTAATTACATCTTGATAAGATTTTTAATTGTCCTTTTTATAATAAATTTGAAAAACATGAAATTTCTTGATAGAAAAAAAGATGACTACATATAAAATTATGAATCTACTGTGTAATACCTTTTGGGAGGAAGGACAAAAGAATATGTGTGTATATATGTATGTATATATGTGTATGTTTCACATTTAACATGGTAATGCCAATTCTATTTGTGTGTGCCTCCTGAAACTCCTATTCTCTTCTATTAAAAAAAAAAAAAAAGATTCATTGTTGTTTTTTTCTTTTTGTTTGTGTTACAATTACTACCTCCCATTGCCCCCAGCTTTCTCCTACCCAAAACACCCTTCTTTATACAAGTACATATAGTCATACAAAATAAATACACACATTTGAATGTGCCAAGAGAGGGGAAGCATAATTCATTTCCAGTTTTTCTGGAATTATTATTAGTCACTGGATTGATCATAGATACCTTACTACTTTAAAGAACTTTCTTTGGTATGTCATTTGATGGAGGAATGTTAAAGCAGCTATTGCATAAATAGGGAGAACTAAGGATGGGGACATACTTTGCAGTGTATCAGTGTTTTTATGTTCTTGTTTTAACATTTATGTTCCAAAAGTTAATGTGACTAAGAAAGTTTGTAAGATACTTCATATGTCCTGAACTGTTAAATCAGTGTGGATGATGATGTTAATAAATTTTTTTTTTGTTTAGTTTTCTCTTCCTTAAAGGAAGACCTATTTTCTGAGAAAATACTTGATACTGTCATTTAGTAGGAATAATGATACTTTACTCTGTTTCGTTGATATTTGTTCCAATATAATGGGTTTAATACATTTTTTTTTTCTTTTGCTGAGGCAGTTGGGGTTAAATGACTTGCCCAGAGTCACACAGCTAGGAAGTGTTAAGTATCTGAGGTCGGATTTGAACTCAGGTCCCTCTTGACTTCAGGGCTGGTATTCTATCTATTGCACCAACTAGCTGCTCTTAATACTTAAATTTTATGAGACCAATTTGTATTAGATATTGGTAGTGGATTTACTGATTTATTAATCATGTAGCACTTCCTCACCCTTCATACATATAGAAAAACTGTCTATGGTTTTTTAAAGGGTATACTGAATTTGCATTGTTGCACTGAACAAAATAAGTCAAGCTGCCAATTCACAGAAAAAGAAAAAAAAATTACATGTTCAAAGTTAACAAAGATTTTATATGATTTTTAAAAATGTAGACTTTGAATTATTTGATACATGTCTGGTTAAATTTTATTTATTTACCGGTGACAATACAACTATTGAACTTGAAAAGCACAAAATTGCATATTTAAATAGTAGGAAAATGTTTAAAAATACATTATTGGAGCCAATTGGCAGCTTGACTCATTTTGTACAGTGCAACAATGAAAATTGTAGAAAACCTTGATGATGCCAAAAAAAAAAAAAAAGTCTTAAGCTATATGATTGTTTCAGCATTTCTGCAAGCAAAATGATGTAGTTGGAATTTTGCTACTTTGATGAAACTAATGATGGCCGACCATTTCAATAGCTGATGAACTAGGGAAGTCTTATGTCCCTATGGAATTCATGGTTTAAGGATGTATTAGTGAGCTCTCAAATTTCTCAGCTATGTTATGAAATTTTTACAGACAGGATTGAAGCTGTGGGGAGAGAAGGGAAGGATTTATTTAGGGTTTTTTTAGTACACATATAATAAAAACTTTAAAATTTTTTGCAGTTTGCCTTCTGACCTCTTTGTTCAACTGAACCTGTTCTCTCTGAAGTTACCAGTGATCTTAGTCAATAACTCTAATGTCATCCTTCTTGAACTTTTTTTTGGGTATAGTATCAACATATTTTATTTTTAATACCATAATAACTCAGACTTCTTCTCTTCTACACAGGGAGAGCCAAAAAACTTTACATAGATTTCCAGATCATGCGAGTATTTTACCTTCAATATCCTTGATGTGGAAGGGATAATGCTACATAAAGATGAACATCTTTCTCAAAACAAACTTAATGAAAATCCCAAAGTTTAAGTGAAAGCATAGTATGATTCTTAGAACTTAAATATATGCATCAAATTTATATAGCTATGACAAAACCGGGGGAGTTTAGATTGGGAGTTTTATAGGCACAAACAGTTTTTAATTTCATTTTTTTGTTGTCCCTGTTTAAGGGATAGAGATGTTTCCTGGACCTATGATTTCATTTTTTTAAAAAATTATAACTTTTTATTGACAGAACATAGGCCTGGGTAATTTTTTATAACATTATCCCTTGCACTCACTTCTCTTCCGACTTTTCCCTTTCTTCCCTCCACCCCCTCCCCCAGATGGCAAGCAGTCCTATATATGTTAAATATGTCGCAGTATATCCTAGATACAATATATGTTTGCAGAACCAGACAAGAATTCTGTTGTTGCACAGGGAGAATTGGATTCAGAAGGTAAAAGTAATCCAGGAAGAAAAACCAAAATGCAAACAGTTTACACTCATTTCCCAGTGTTCCTTCTCTGGTTGTAGCTACTTCTGTCCATCATTGATCAATTGGAACTGAGTTAGATCTTTTCTTTGTCGAAGAAATCCACTTCCATCAGAATACATCCTCATACAGTATTGTTGTTGAAGTATATAATGATCTCCTGTTCTGCTCATTTCACTCAGCATCAGTTCATGTAAGTCTCTCCAAGCCTCTCTGTATTCGTCCTGCTGGTCATTTCTTACAGAACAATAATATTCCATAACATTCATATACCACAATTTATTCAGCCATTCTCCAATTGATGGGCATCCATTTATTTTCCAGTTTCTAGCCACTACAAACAGGGCTGCCACAAACATTTTGGCACATACAGGTCCCTTTCCTTTCTTTAGTATCTCTTTGGAGTATAAGGCCAGTAGTAGCACTGCTGGATCAAAGGGTATGCACAATTTGATAACTTTTTGGGCATAATTCCAGATTGCTCTCCAGAATGATTGGATTCATTCACAATTCCACCAACAATGCATCAGTGTCCCAGTTTTCCCACATCCCCTCCAACATTCATCATTATTTTTTCCTGTCATCTTAGCCAATCTGACAGGTGTGTAGTGGTATCTCAGAGTTGTCTTAATTTGCATTTCTCTGATCAATAGTGATTTGGAACACTCTTTCATATGAGTGGAAATAGTTTCAATTTCATCATCTGAAAATTGTTCATATCCTTTGATCATTTATCAATTGGAGAATGACTTCATTTCTTATAAATTAGAGTCAATTCTCTATATATTTTGGAAATGAGGCCTTTATCAGAACCTTTAAATGTAAAAATGTTTTCCAGTTTGTTGTTTCCCTTCTAATTTTGTTTACATTAGTTTTGTTTGTACAAAGGCTTTTAATTTGATGTAATCAAAATTTCCTATTTTGTGATCAATAATGATCTCTAGTTCTTCTTTGGTCACAAATTTCTTCCTCCTCCACAAGTCTGAGAGGTAAACTATCCTATGTTCCTCTGATTTATTTATGATTTCGTTCTTTATGCCTAAATCACGGACCCATTTTGATCTTATCTTGGTATATGATGTTAAGTGTGGGTCCATGCCTAATTCTTCTTGAACTTTTTCTAGCCTTTGGCAATGTCGATCATTTTCTTCTCCTTGTTAACACTCTTCTCTCTTGGTTTTTTTGACATTGATCTCTCCTAGTTTTCCTCCTCACTGCTCTTTCTTAGTCTTTCCTTGGCTGGATCTTCATCCAGCTTGAGCCTACTAATTTCAGTTATAATCATTATGCAGATGATCCTCAAATCTGTTTATCCAGTTTTAACAGCTCTCCTATCCTCCAGTCTTGCATCTTGAGTTGCTTTTTGGATATCTTGAACTGTGTACCATGGACATTTTGATTCGATTTATCTAGGTAAGAGAAGGGTAGAGTTCCTTCATTATTACTCTGTCATTTACTTAAATCTTCCTTTAAAAACTTAGATGTTATGCTATTTGCATATATATTTAGTGTCAATAGTAATTAATTATTTATGGTAATATCTAGCAGACTATATTTTCTGTTGGAATCTTTACAAACTGTGAAGTCATTAGAGTTGATAGAGACAATAATTATCTAATTTAGTATGGTTCACTATTTATTATTGATCTGATCCTACAAGGAGATATTTTGGGCCAGAAGAAACAAGGTACTAAGGGGAACTATTTTCCTTGTTTGTTTCTTTCTTCTTGATTTTGCTTTGGTTGAATCAGTGTTTACTGCCCTGTCTTTTTTACTTAAGCTGAAGTATAATAGATTTTGTTCCATTTTTTTAACTTAATTGTGTATCTCTGTCCATTTCAAAAATTGTGTTCCACCTCTGCTCTTTTCAAGGGTGCTTTTGTTGAATTATGGTTTTTTATACATTCTCTTATTTTTTTGTTTTATGAATGAGTTCATCCCATTCACATTTTTAGTTATTATTGTTAATTGTATATTTCCTTCCATCCTATTTGCTTATCCTTTTCCTTTTTGTTTTTTGTTTTTCAAATCCTATTTCAAAACTTTATTAGCTTTATCACTCTTTGAGCTAATCATTAAACTCACTGAACCTTTCTTTTCTTTTTAATTGAAGTTTTTTTATTTTCAAAACATATACAAGGATAATATTTCAACATTGACCCTTGAAAAACCTTGTGTTTCCATTTTCCCCCATTTCCCCCTTGCCCTCCCCTAGATGGCAGGTGAATCCAATATATGTTAAACATAGTAAAAATATATGTTAAATCTAATATAGGCATACATATTTATACAATTATCTTGCTGCACAAGAAAAATCAGATCAAAAAGTTAAAAAAAGATAAAAAAAATTATAAAAAAAGAGAAAGAAAATAAAAGCAAATTACTGAAAATACTATTTTGTGAATCACACTCAGTTCCCACAGTCTTCTCTCTGGTTGCAGATGGCTCTCTTTATCACAAGGTCATTGAAACTGGCCTGAATCATCTCATTGTGGAAAAAGAGCTATATTCATCAGAATTGATCATCATATAAATATCATATAATCTTGTTGCCATGTTTAACGATCTCCTGGTTTTGCTTATTTCACTTAGCATCAGTTCATGTAAGTCTCTACAGGCCTCTCTGAAATCATCCTGCTGATCATTTCTTATAGAACAATAATATTCCATTAACATTCATATACCATAACTTATTCAACCATTCTTCAACTGATGGACATCCAGTTTCCAGTCTCTTCCCACTACAAAAAGGGCTGCCCCCAAAATTTTTGCATATGTGGGCCCCTTTTCTAGTAGTCCCTAGACCTAGTAGTAATATTGCTGGATCAAAGGATATGCACAGTTTGGGCATAGTTCCAGATTGCTCTCCAGAATTCTGCATCTGTTCACAATTCCACCAATGATGTGTATTAGTGTCCCAGTTTTCTCACATCCCTTTCAACATTCATCATTATCTTTTCCTAAAATTTTAGCCAATTTGAGAGGTATGTAATGATATCTCAGAGTTGTCTTAATTTGTATTTCTCTGATCCATAATGATTTAGAGCACCTTTTCATATGATTAGAAATTTTTTAAATTTCATCTGAAAATTTTATGTTCATATCCTTTGACCACTTATCAATTGGAGAATGGCTTGAATTCTTATACATTTGAGTCAGTTTTCTATATAGTTTTAAAATGAGGCCTTTATCAGAACCTCTGAATGTAAAAATGTTTTCCCAGTTAATTGCTTCCCTTCTAATCTTGTCTGTATTAGTTTTGTTTATATAAAATCTTTTTAACTTGATAGAATCAAAATTATCTACTTTGTGTTCAATAATGATCTCCAATTTTTCTTTTGTCGCAAATTCATTCCTGTCTTTTTGTTTCTTAACCTCTTTTTGAGTTTGTTTTGCTTTTTACTGATCCTTTCCTTAATATGCTTTTCCTTTTATTTTCCAAATTCCTTTAACCCCATTTCCTTATGTGGCCCTGTTTGTTTCAAATACTTCCTACAGGAATTGCCTACAGGCACAGCTAGGTGGCATATGGATAGGCTACCTGTCTTAAAGCCTCAATTTTCTTATCTGTCAATTGAGCTGGACAAGGCATTGGTAACTATTCCAGTATCTTGACTAAGAAAACCCCAAATAGAGTCCTGAAGAATGGGATGTGACTGAAATGGTTGAACAACTAACAGCAGCGGTAGTTAAGATGAAGAATGAGAGCTAAGAGAACTGCTTCTTTTTATTAGATTTAGGAGAGAGAATGGGGAATCAGATAGTTGGCTTCAAAGGAAATTTCATTCTGTTTTTTAAATTACGGAGACCTGAAACTTTTTATCTTGTTCAGTTCTACAAAATCAACTTCACGTTTGGTTTGCTTCAAGGTATATTGAAAATTAAGACTTTGTTATGGTATATGAATGTTATGAAATATTATTGTTCTATAAGAAACAATTAACAGTAAGATTTCAGAGAGGCCTAGAGAAACTTACATGAACTGATGTTAAGTGAAGTGAGTAGAACCAAGAGAACAATGTTTATAGCAACAGCAAGGTTAGATGATGATCAATTCTGATGGACATGATTCTTTTCAACAAGGAGGTGATTCAGGCCAGTTCCAGTGATGTTGTAATGAAGAGAGCCATCTGCACCTATAGAGAGGTCTATGGGGATTGAGTGTGGATCACAACACAACACAACATAGAATTTTCACCAAAATTTTGTTGTTCTTTACTTGCATTTTGTTTTCTTTCTCATTCCCTTCCTTCCCCCCTTTTTGATCTGATTTTTCTTGTGCAGCGTGATAATTGTGGAAATATGTATAGAATTGCATGTTTAAATATATTGGATTAATTGCTATCTAGGGGAGGAGGTGGAGATAAGGAAAGGAAAAAATGTAACACAAGGTTTAAAGGTGAATGTTGAAATATATCTATGCACATGTTTTGAAAATAAAAAGCTTTAGTTTTAAAAATTAAGACTTTGAAAACTAAACTGGTACTGTTTTAAGTAGAAAAGCTGGATTATAATAATCACTGGTAAAATTTTTTGCTTTGGTATACCAATATCATTTTTGCTTTTTCAAAAAGCATAGCAGGTTACAAATTTGTAGAGTGACCTACAAGTAGGGCTAGTAGATTAGGAGAGCCTTATTTCAGAGTCAGGAAGACCTAAGTTCTCTGACTTTAGGTCATTGATTTAGTTTTTCAGTGTTTCTGCCTACTTTCCTAAGAACAGTTGTAGATCAGCTTTGTAAAAAAAAAAAATAAAATAAAAACTATATTTGATTTATTAAGGATCATTTAATTTTGCTAAGGAAAATAAGATTACAGGAAAGTTTCTGTTCTTGCAGGAAGACTGTCTCTGCAGCAGCTAACACCTTCCCCTTTCAGTTTATCTACTCTAAAAATATCTTGTATGTTCCTCGTTATTTATGTTTCTGCCTTTAGATTGTGAGATCCTTAAGAGTATGAACTCTCTTTTTGCCTTTTTTGTTATCCCCAGCCTGTAAAATACAGCCTGTTACTTAGCAGGTGCTTAGTAAATACTTATAGTTTTACTTAGCCTTAGAGTCTAAATTAGAACTAATTAACAAAGGAAAACACTAGTAGAACTAAGATAGATTTTAAAAGGCTTCATATAGAAGTATGTATATATTGCGGGGGAGGGGAGTTGAAGTTAGGAGGAGGATTTAGAGAGAGAAAGAGAGAGACATGGGTGAATAGCTAGAGCTTTACTTTTGAATATGTCTATTGGACTTCTATTTTGAGATATCTGAAAGACAGTTGGAAATGTAAGACTGGAAGTCAGATGATAACCTAGAGAAGGGTGGCAGGATTTGCATCTGCCAGGTATATATTCAGAATGCATTTTCCCATAGAAATTATGTTTTAGATGTTTAAGTTCCCGGGATCAGTCAGTCAGAGTTCCTCCTGTGTATTAGCCACTAGCAGCAGCAGCAAGCAGCAATTGCTGCTTGCTGCCGCTGCTTCTTTTTTTTGAGTTGTATCAACTGAGTTTATTTACAGGGCATAACTGTTAAACAAATTATTTCTTTTCTTTTTCTTTTTATTTAGAAGTTATATGCATGAGTAATTTTTCAGCATTGACAGTTGCAAAACCTTTTGTTCCAATTTTTCCCTTCCTTCTCCCCACCCCTTCCCCTAGATGGCAGGTTGACCAATATATGTTGTATAAGTTAAATATGTTTACATATGGTCATATATACATGGCCATATAGTTATTTTGCTGTACAAAAAGAATTGGACTTTGAAATAGTTGTACAATTAACCTGTGAAGGAAATCAAAATTGCAGGTGGACAAAAATAGAGGGATTGGGAATTCTATGAAGTGGTTCATACTCATTTCCCAGAATTCTTTTGCTGGGTTTAGCTGGTTCAATTCATTACTGCTCTATTGGAACTGATTTGGGTCATCTCATTGTTGAAGAGGGCCACCCATCAGAATTGATCATCATATAGTATTGTTGTTGAAGTATATAATGATCTCCCGGTCCTGCTCATTTCACTCAGCATCAGTTTACATAAGTCTCTTCATGCCTCTCTGCATTCATCCTGCTGGTCATTTCTTACAGAACAATAATATTCCATAACATTCATGTACCACAATTTATTCAGCCATTCTCCAATTGATGGGCATCCACTCAGTTTCCAGTTTCTAGCCACTACAAACAGGGCTGCCACAAACATTCTTGCACATACAGGTCCCTCTCCCTTCTTTAAGATCTCTGTGAGATATAAGCCTAGTAGTAGCACTGCTGGGTCAAAGGGTATGCACAGCTTGATAACTTTTTGAGCATAGTTCCAAATTGCTCTCCAGAATGGCTGGATGTATTCACAATTCCACCAACAATGTATCGGGGTCCCAGTTTTCCCACATTCCCTCCAGTATTCCATATTATCTTTCCCTGTCATTCTAGCCAATCTTGACAGGTGTGTAGTGGTATCTCAGAGTTGTCTTAATTTGCATTTCTCTGATTAATAATGACTTGGAGCATCTTTTCATATGGCTAGAAATAGTTTCAGTTTCTTTGTCTGAGAATTGTCTGTTCATATCCTTTGACCATTTATCAATTGGAGAATGGCTTGATTTTTTAAAAATTACAGTCAATTCTTTTTATATTTTGGAAATGAGGCCTTTATCAGAACCTTTGACTGTAAAAATGTTTTCCCAGTTTATTGTTTCCCTTCCAATCTTGTCTGCATTAGTTTTGTTTGTACAAAAACTTTTTAATTTTATATAATCAAAATTTTCTATTTTGTGATCAGTAATCATCTCTAGTTCTTCTTTGATCACAAATTCCTTCCTCCTCCACAGGTCTGAGAGGTAAACTATCCTATGTTATTCTAATTTATTTATAATCTCATTCTTTATACCTAGGTCATGAACCCATTTTGACCTTATCTTGGTGTACGGTGTTAAGTGTGGGTCAATGCCTAGTTTCTGCCATACTAATTTCCAATATTCCCAGCAGTTTTTGTCAAACAGTGAGTTCTTATCCCCAAAGCTGGGGTCTTTGGGTTTGTCAAACACTAGATTATTAAAGTTATTGACTGTTTTGTTCTTTGAACCTAACCTATTCCACTGATCAACTAGTTTATTTCTTAGCCAATACCAAATGGCTTTGGTAACCACTGTTTTACAATATAATTTTAGATCTGGTATACCCCCTAGCTTATTTCTTAAAGAAAAGATGAAACAGTTCTCATTCTCAAAGAATTTAATGGGAGAGATATTTCCATTCACAATTTACAAAATGATTATCTGGGAGTTTTAGGAGGAGAGCAGTAACTACTGGGGAAAGGGAGTAGAGATTCATAACAGAGGAAAATATGGAAATGCATTCTAGGGTTGGAAATGGTGCCAGGGATGGAAAATGGAATATGTTTATGCAGCACAGCAAGTGGACAAACCTGACAATTATAGAAAACTTGGAAAGAAGTGTGACAAAATTGGAAAAGTAGGAAGGGGCCAAGACAGAAAGAGCTTTAATGGCAAAACAGAGGAGTTTCTCTTTGACCTTCAAAGATCATTGAAAGCTATAGTGATTGATTTGAGTAAAGGTTGAGGTTTAGAACTTTTGCTAGATCCTGTATGGAATAGAATGGAGTGGGTAAAGGCTTGAGGTAAGGAGAGCAAGTAGGACACTACAGTAATAGACCCTGGTGGTGAGATCCTGAACTCAAGGGGACTTTGTGAATGGAGCAGGGAACCACCAAAGTCCCTGCTTATAACATAGAATGCAGCCAAACTGAAATGCTAATGGTCTCATAGAAGTTAACAGCTCTTTGTAGGTGAAAATTCCTTTGGCGTTTGGGATGTCAAGAATATATATCTTCCATCTTCCTATACCAAGCAGCAGCAGCAGCATAGGACTTCTACGCTCGGTTCTTCTGGAATTAAGAAAGGGATTCCGTCTAGGGGAGGAGGCCTCCAGGCATCATCAGTAGTGTCAAGGTGTCAAGGGAGGGTCTGGGACTTTGGGGCCAGATGAGAGAAGCATATGCAGCTGAATGAAAACCATTAGTATCTAGAGGGCCTGTTCCTTGGTATTTAAAGAAAAAAAGACTAATTTTTCACAGGCTGCATGTCATAATTATCCAATTAACACTGCCATTTTCTTTGATGATTTCTTCTGTTAGGAACTGAATATATCTCATGCTCTGCTCTCCCCTACAATTGTTTCTGTTGGATTGTAATGTCCTTAAAGACAAGATTGGCATCTTATTTCATTATTTTTATTCCCCTAGTAACTACCATAATTCTTTGCGCACAGTAGATCCTAAGTGTCTCATGAATTGTGTACTGCATCCTAGACCAACTAATCAGTTTCTAATTCTCGGTCTGTTTTCTTTATCACTGATATCTGCTTATTCCTTCTTTATTCCCTCCTAACCTTTATATAATAGTCTCCTTTATATAACAAAGCATTTATATTTCTAATACCTACTGTCTCAACGTCTAAAAAGTACCTAAATTGTATTTCTGCTAACAGTGCTTGTACATGGGTAATTAATTCCTTGTACCCAGAGAGAAACAAATATAGTAAATAATGTGCATTTTATTTAAATATCATTAATAACCTATTAAGATCTAATAAAATTAAAATCTAATGAATCATTAAAGACCTAAAAATAACCTAATAAAATAGGAAAAGTAATCTTATCCTTTTTCTAGAATTTGGAACATAGCATTTGTTTTAGACACTGTTTAGTGCCTAAAAGTGTGATGTAGCCCTTTCAGTTAGTTATTGCTGACTTGACAAACAGGGGAGGGAAGGTCCTATTCCGGAATCTCATTCCTGCATAGCTCTCTTAACAGAGTTCCATACGGACAAAAGCTGAGTCAGAGCAGAGATGCAGACTACGCTATAAGCAGTGATGGCCCAATTCAGGATTTTAGACTGCATGATCAACCATAATTGGAGTTTTTTATGTAATCTCTACTGTGCTTGGAGTGGTCAGGTTTGTCTTAAATATATTTTAATGCTTGTTTATTGTTAAATACTTTCTTAAGCAAAATAAGGAAATACTGCAGAGCAATGCTTTAACAATTAGAAGTAATCTTTCCAAGTATTATTTTGTGTAGAAATAGCTATTTTTGAATTGCCTATTCAATATCTGAATTTTTTCAAAAAAAGAATTATGATTAGATAGAGCAACGGAAGGCTTATTTGTAGAGCTTTAATTGATGGGGGAGGGGAGACTATTAACTATTTTTTTAAAAACAAAACTGATAGACTAAATGAATAGTCAATAGTTTATTCATTTCATATGATACATATGGCATATACATTAGGTAAAATTCTGAAATCAGTTCTTTTTTTAAACTGTATTTTGAAGCTCTAGGCTTTTTTCATTCAAAAATAAAATAGAAATTTCTTTAAAATAATATCATCTTTTGAAAAAATGCAGTTATCCTAATGTTTGGTGAGAGTTCATTTTTTATTTTGTAACTCAGTTGCTTTTGAATTGTCTAAAAAAAAAATAGGCAAAAACTAGTGGGTTCTTCTATTCTTTTTTTCCTCCCCCAGTATTCTTCAGTCAATAGTATGTGAAGTATTTCTAATCCAAATTGCTTTTATAAATCAGAAATAATTTTTATGGTGGCTCCTCTGAAAGAATTGATAGAAGCCTATCCAATTGTTAATTTGACCTGACTTAGTACCTTGAAAATTGTCATTTATTTATTGATTGTTGATCATTTTTTGTTTTCTTCATTATAAAATTGTGTCTTTTCAGACTTGAAGGGAAAATCAGTTTACTATTTTTCTATTTGGTCAAAGATAATGTGTGCAATTTCGATAAGTAGTTAAAATTCTGCTTTTTTCACTTCAGACATGACTGTTTTTTGTTGGCATAGAAAATAAATGCATCTTTTGATGGTTAGTTCATTTTTCTTCTATATTAACAGCCTCCATTTTGTGGAGAGGAGGAAAAAATATTGCTATTGTGGGGGCTGAGCATAAAAGACTAATGAATCATAGAAATTGGAGATGAGGAAAGCTTGTTCAGTCTATCCTGCCAGTTCAAGATTGATCCATCAATATACTTTCTGGTTCTTTCACTAATGGAGTTACATTACAGTAATAAAATATGGATTTCGAATGGCAACTTAAAAGAAAAGGATAAGATAGATGTTACATTAACTTAAAACATAAAACTTCATAATTAGGGAAACAAAAAAGAAGCAATTGCATTTTGAACTTTTCCTTTTTGGGGTTTTAATAAGTTATAGCATTATATCTCTATTTCATTTAACCTCTACTTCATCTGTCTTAATCATCTAAAAGAGGAGTTAGTAACTTTATGAGACATAGGGTCCTTTAAGTGTTCCTTGAGCTGGGCAAATCGTAGGGGAAAGTTTTTTTTTTGAAATAAATCAAAGAAGTTGATAAATGACTCAGTAAGCTAGGGATCACTTATGAAATTTGATGATCTTGTTACTTTATTAGAATGACTGTATCACCTTACTTGATGACTTAATCTAACCATAGGTCACTTAATTCCAACTCTTACAATAACTGGGATGTAGAAGAGGAGGGGGACAGAAGTGTGGTAGTAGTTACTCAATTCTTGTTCACAGATGAGGTTCTCTGCCAATTTCATTTTTTGATAGCTATATTCAGTGTTTATCTTTGCAATCAACTGTCAACTTTCTTTTGTTTAATCTTCATCCATTTACTCATAGGTCTATCCATTGGAATCAAGCAACAAGCCTGGTTTTATTTTTTAAGTGAGAGCCTTTCAGATCAGTTATCTCTCCCTATAATTTTTTCCCCTCCTCCTTTCCCAGTCCATTACTAAGCTGTGTAATCCAGCACGTGGATACTCTTCATGAGCCTTAGTTTCATCTTCTTATGAAACGGAGATGTTTCCTAGAATCTATTTCAGCACATTGGAAGAAAGCAATGGAGAAGGAGTAGTACTGTCTAGCCTAGACAGGTATAGCCCTTTATGAGCTCACTGTTTGTAGTTAAACCATCTTTACTATATAAACTTCCTGGTCCCTGATCTCCTTTTCACTAAATTCCTATTTCCTGTTTAAATGTTTGAAGAATGCTTCCAGGTCCTTTGTATCTGAATCTTTGATTTCTCCTCTGAAGTATAGACAGAGTTGTGCTGGATTATTTGAAGCCAAAAGTTCTGTGGGTTGGAGGACATGAGAAAACTGGCTGCTACTGTCCTGAATTAATCTGTTTGGAAAAGTGAAAGTTTCAAATGTTGCTGTCTAGGTTAAAACAGGGTCTGTAACAACACTATGGGAAAAATGTAAAGAAAGTGAACTAGCAGAATCACATGATATTGTTAGAGGATAATAGATCTTAAGGAACTGTTCAGAATACAATTTGAACCTAAATTTAACTTCCTTGTTCTTCAGTTCTACCTGTACTAAAGTAGAATGGAAATGCATTGTTTGATGACATTCCCCATCTGTATGGTCCATTAAATGGATGCTAAATAGTCCTTTGAAGAGATGTTGTAGAGAACATTTTTGCTCAGGTACAGTAGGTACAAGTCGTTTTAAAATTATATTCTGAGATTCATAATTTGCAAATTTCCTTCCTCTAAGAGTAGATGAGAAAATCTGTCAAATTTGGGAGGGATTTGTATCAAAATCCTACTCTTATGACTGTTATTACAGATTCAAAAAAGATACAGAGAAGAAACCAATAACTTTCTTAGGTTGGTTCTCATTTGTGGGATTGGCTCGATTCAATTCAATAGGTATCTATTAGATATATAATAAAGTAAAGTAGCGGGAACACAAAAAGGACTTCTAATAAGTTGGATAATATTTTTAAATGATGAGTGCTACTGGCAGGCATAAGACTTTGGAAATAGAGGGGAAGAAAGGAGCTAATTAAGAGAGGAGAAAAGAGAAGGAAGAAAAGCAAAGAAAAGATTAAAGAAAACTTAAAACTTTCATTTTAGCATCTCCTGTGCTTGCAAAGCCCTTCCAATGTTTCTACTAAAATGGACTTATCCCTGCTTCTGTACCTGTCTGTTGCATGATATGCATTTAACAGTACTGGTACATCTGTGAGAGAAATCGTGAGGTCATAGATTTTGATCAGCCTCATCATTTTTATAATTGAAAAGAATGAGACCCAAAGAGTGTTCATAGTCATGTAATGAATAGGTAAGATTTAAGCTAGGGTTTTGATCACAAATGAAACAGTTTTCTCAGGTACCATACTGCCTCCTCTGATGTCCTGTTTCCTGGTTATGGTGGAGATGAATAAAATGTATCATTAACTACCTTAAATATCATTTGTTCAGTGGTGCCAAGACAATAGAGTGCTTTTCTGTGGATTAGGATCCAGATAACAGGACTTAGTAAATATTTTTGCTGTGAATATAAACAAATGGATATACTTATACATTCTTGGTTTTAATGATCTTGTGATGTAGCAGAACAAAAAACAGGAATAGGATTACATAAGCTTTTTTTCCCCTTTATAACATTTTCCTACCAGTTGTGAAAATTATAGGAAGGTGACTGTTACTGGATTTTGTGTTGGAGTGATTGTTCAGTTTTTACGTTTTGTAGATTCTATTGCTTCATTTTCTAGGAGTGTCAAAAAGATGATCCAGGGATAGGGAACCACTGATGTGAGGAATGGATTTTAAGTATAATAGTAATAAGGAGTTTATGTTATGGTGTCATGGAATTGTTGATAGAATGGAATAAATGAGGCATTAAGATTTTATCGATGTGACATTGTGCGTGTGTGTGTGTGTGTGTGTGTGTATGGTCATGCTATTAATATAGGTAACATAAACTGCTTTCTATGCACCATACACTGTGCTAAGCACCTTAAAAAGATGACCTCACCCCAACAACACTGGGAGGTGGGAACTCTTGTTATTTCTTTTTTGTGGTTGAGGAACTGAGATAAATAAAAATTAAGTGACTTGGTGAAGATCCATACAACCAGTTTGGATTTTAATCCAGGTCTTTCTAATTTCAGGCCTACTACCCCAGATACCTCCCTGAAACAAATTCATCACTTGCCATCACTGGTAAAGCTTAATCTTGGTAAAATGTGGTCATCAAAGGTGTGTGAGTGATTAAATAGTAAGCCCTTTAGCTTCACATGAAAGAAAGACTGTTATTATTTGTGGGTAGCACCATTGAGCTGAGCTACACATGTCTTTGGTTTGGATCCTAAAGGGATCTCAGTTGTATAGGAATGTGAGGATGGTTCAGCTCAAGCTCATCACTATTGCTGGAAAACACTTGAATGGTTAAGTTAATGTATGAAATAGATCAAATCATGGTAATTCATTATGTTATAAGTGTGCTAAAAATTACTTAGCAATGACTCATTAATTTGAACCTCCTCCCCCCCCCAAAAAAAAAAAAGAAAAAATTGCGGTAATTCAGACATGGCCCGAGTTAGACATTACATTTGAATTATATATATGAATAATAACATATATATGTAATAAAATAGATAAATAGGTAGGAAATTAAAGACAGTGCTGGATCTGGAGTCGGGAAGATAAGTTTAAATCTAGGCTCAGACTGTTACTACCTGTGTGATTTATGTTTGCCTCAGTTTCCTTATCTATTAAAATGGGAATAATAATAACACCTTCACAGGATCATTGTGAGGATTTTGTGAGGTAGTATTTGTAAAGTGCTGTATAAATGCCACCCCCCCCCCCCCAATACCATTGTATAATGCCTGATGATAGATATAAGTTTTTGGAGACATTGCTCTCTCTAGTGACCTCCTGCACAATAGACCTCTTGGGACTTTCATCACGCTTCCCGGAGTTTAGGTGTCCTTGTCAGTTACATGACCCACAGCTCCAGCCCCACATTATCAGGCCAGATATTTTCTTTGCACACTTCCAAAGAATCTCCTAAAAAGATCTCAAAAGTCAGTGAGTTTACAACGGGATTCCTTATTTCCTCCCACCTCCCCTTCCATATCTCTCTTTTAAACTTGTTTATTTGTGTATCAGGTACCACCCTGGTCTGGTTGCTCAAGTGTCCTTGACTCTTCATCCCTGCTCCCACCTTCCCAGGGTCCAGTCAGTTTCCCAATCTTGTTAGTCTTGTGGATTTTACCTTTACAACCTCTCAAGTCCTTCCCCTCTGTCCTCATGTAATCACACTCTATTGTAGGCTTTCTGCAGTTCTGGCCCAGAGTATTACAGTAGAATCTTAAATAGACTCCCTGTTTCAGTTCCCTTCTTTCCCCAACCTATCTTCTACACAGCTGCAAAAGTGTTACCTGGAGCAGAAATATGATCTTGAGTCAATAAGCTCTAGTGGTTCCCAGTTGCCTCCAGGGTCAAATACAAATTCTATTTTATATTTAAAACCTTCCCAACTTGGCTTCAGTCAGTCAATTATTCAGTGCCAAGCAGTGGGAAAAACAGAAAATGAAATTCTATATTTGCAAAAAAATTTATACTCTAATGGATGTCATAGGAAGTACACATCAGTATATGCAGAATAAATATGTGAATAAATGCATATAAATATGAAGTAGTTAATTATAATTACTTTGGCAGGGAGGGTACTTGCAGAAATCTAGGGACTCAAGGAAGACTTCCTGTAGAAGGTGCATGTTACTTGAGCTGCATGTTAAAGGGGGCTTAATGAGTAGGGATGAGTTCATTCCAAGTATATAAAATGCTTGTGCAAAGTGGCTGAGACAAAAAGAAATCAAGAGAAGATTTGTGAATAATGGAAGAATGCCATTTTGGCTGAATTGATGAGGGAATAATGTCAAGTGTGACTTAGGACTAGATTGAGAAGGACAGTAAAAATGAAATAGAGGAGTTTATATTTTAACTTAGAGGCAACAGGGAACTACTAGAATGGGTTGAGTTGGGGAGTGACAGAGTCAGATCAGTGCTTAATGAAAATTATTGTCAGAAGTTCGTAGGGCAGACTAGAGTTAAGAACGCGTTAGAGAGGCTAACTAATTTGGACATTGTTGACATTAATTTAGCAAAGAGAGACTGAGAATCTTCACTAAGACTGTAGATGGATGAATAGAGAGAAGTTGGATGCAAAGTATGTTGTGGTAGAGACAGCAAGATGTCCCCATTGTTTGATATGTGAGAGTAAGGAGTCCAGAATTGTGCTAAGGTTGCAAACCTAGGATATGGGAATGATGATGGTCCCTTCATCAGAAATAGGTAAATTTGGAAGAAGGGAGAATTTAGAAGGAAAGGAATGAGTTTAAATTTGAACATGCTGACTTTGAGATGTCTTTAGGACATCCACACTGAAATGTCCAATAGACAACTGATGATAAAAGACTAAACCTTCAGTGGAGAAAGGTGAAATGAATAGATTTTTTGAGTGATCAATTTAAAAACTTGTGGTTTTCCAGGGGAGAGAATATAGAGGAAAAAAAGTAGAGGGGCTAGGACAGAACCTAGTGAATACTTGGTTAGGGAGCCTAATATGAAAGAGAAGATAGCCAGGAGATGGAGAAGGAACAGTCAGATAGGTAAGAGAGTATTGTCATGAAAAGCTGGAGGAGATAATATCCCAGAAGAGTATGCTTAGCATTGTCAACTGGATGTATCAGAGGTCAAGAATGACAAGGATTAAGAAAAGGTTATCATATTTGACAATTAAAAGATCTTTGGTAACTTTGGGGAAAAAAAGTTTCAGTTGAGTAATGAGGTCAGAAGCCAAATGGCAAAGGGTTGAGAAGTGAGTGAGAGGAGAGGAAGTTAAGGCTGCAAAAGTAGATGGCTTTGTGTAGGAATTTAAAAAAGAAGAGTTTGATAGCTTTGTGGGAGTGGGAGTTGTGGGGGGCGGGGACTGGGATCTAGTGAAGGTTTTGTTTTTGTTTTTTTTAGGGCAGGCAAGTCTTGGGCCAACTTGAAAGCAATGGGAAAGGAATCTTGTCTAGGAAGAAGTAAAAGATGGGGGTAGGAGTGGGGTGTCTCCTGATTGAGGTTGCAAATGTAAAAAATGGGAGGGGTAGGGATTAACCAGAATGGCCCCTTTGTTACATCCATTCTCACTGGAATCCTGAGTTGTCTAACATAATTAATCTATCATTTAGAGACTTGCTACAATTGTTGAGTAATTATTATACAAGCTTTCTGGTGCCCAAATCACTTTAAAAGAAGGAATGGGGGACAGCTAGGTGGCACAGTGAATAAGAACATTGTCCCTGGAGTAAGGAGGATCTGAGTTCAAATGTGATCTCAGATAATTGACACTTACTAAGCAATGTGACCCTGGACAAGCCCACTTAATGCAGTTACCTTGATTTAAAAAAAAAAGGGGGTGGGGTGGGATGGGGTTGAGGGGATTGAGAAAGGGGGGTCCTGTTCTTTTTAGTGGGATTGAAGCAAACTTATCTTTATAAGTATTTTTCAAAATTTTCTTTCATGATTATGAATTTGACAAACATCAACTATATCTTCAAAGAAAAAAATTGTATGACATTGGATATTTTATGTATAGTGTGTGTGTGTGTGAAAGACAGACAGTTCTAGTACTACTATAGTTAAACAGTAATTTAAAGTAGAGTTAATTGAAAAAGTTACCTAATTTCCCTCTTTGCATTTCTTTGAACTTTGTTCTAAAGTATTTATTTTTTTGAAAGTACATGCAAATATTAGTGATTTTGTGCTTCGTTAAATATTTATTTCATTACAAGTTATGATCCATTGTAAAAATAGTACATGTAATTGTGTCACATAACACATCTATATTTGCTTTATTAATCTGCTTCTTGGCAGTGAGGATGGGGAGTGAATTTATGGCTGAATTAGCTCATGAAATTGTAAGCTAAAGCACTACCCATCATAGTATCTTAGAATGTTGGAAGTGGGAGATACTTAAATGTCATTTAGTCCATCTCTCTTGTTTTATAGATGAGAAAGACTGTTCAGAGAAGTTGTGACTTGACCAAGATCACACAGTTCCTTATTAATGGGATGAGACCTAGATAGATGAGACAATAGATTGTACCATCTGAATTGTAGACATAGTTTCTAAGATAAATTTACCAGAATTATGGGGCTAGGTTTCTTGGACCTTCCACTCTAAAATGGCCACAAACATCATAGGTAGTTTCTGGCTTAGCACATGATTTTTAACAGTGCAGTAAATGATTATCTCAAGTTTACTCATTTAGAAGCAGTTGTTTGTATGTGTGTGTGTATATGTATATATATACATATATACATATACACACACACATGTTAGTTAGTTGGTTGTTATTCTTTGTTCTCCAAAAGGACCAAAATGATATCACTGTGTTAGAGTTGAGTTAACAGTGTGTCCGACTGGTTATTCAGACCGACATGAGCTTGGAATGCGTTGCCACAATTGAACACAAATAGTCCTGTGAACATTTGGGGGGGGGGGATTCTCTATATTTGTGTATCTTGTGTTTTTGGGGGGCTAATTCACTTATGCTTTGCTCACAAAGCACAGCACCTTCTTTGAAACCACGCCATGCTAGGTGATCCTGAGCCAGTGTCTCCCATGTCATTCAATCAATTATAAAGTTCTTAAGAGAGACCTTGAGAGTGTCCTTGTATCACTTTTTCTGGCTACCACATGAGCTCTTGCCATGTGTGAGTTCTCCATAAAATAATGTTTTTAGCAAGCATACATTTGGCTTTCGGACAATGTGGCCAGCCCAGTGATGTTGTGTTCTCTGCAGTAGAGTTGGAATGCTTGGCAGTTTAGTTCGAGAAAGGACCTCTGTCTCCTATCCTATCCTGCCAGATAATCTTCAGAAGCTTCCTAAGAAAATTCAAATGGAAGCAATTCAGTTTCTTGGTGTGGTGCCTGGTATGTTGTCCAGGTTTTTACCTGCAAACAGCAATGAAGTCAGCATAGTGATTCTGTAGATCTTCAATTAGATAGTCTAATATTCCTCTCTTCTTCCACACTTTCGTTCAGTTCCTCCCAAACTGAGCTAGCTGAGTAGTGCTATACTGTCAAGGTAAGCAAACTGTCCACAGCAATCATAACTTCTGCATTTGCTGTAACTGATGACTCCACACATGGATGGTATAGTGCTGGCTGTTTTCTTGTTATTAATTGTTAGGCCAAACTTAGCCCAAGCAGCAGAGAATTGATCCATACTTTGTTGTTGCATCTCAGTTTTAGAGGCTGCACCAAGGGCACAACCATCTACAAACAAAAAAATCACGTTCCAATGCTCCCTCCACTTTAGTATTGGCTGGTAGCCTTTTCATGGTGAAGAATTTACCACCAGTTCAATGGCTGACTTTGATTCCATGATTGTCCTCAAGAAGATGTTTGACAACATGGCTGAAACCATCATGCAAAAAAAAAAAAAAACAAAACCACGGGAGCAAACACACAGCCTCGTCTCTCTGCATCGGTGACTGGGAAAGCTCGAGAGCATTGTCCATTGTCCAGAATCCAGGCAAGCATGCTCTCATGAAACTGACGTACTAGACTGATGAACTTCTCTGAGCACCCGAATTTGGATCACTACATTTTATTGTTATCTTGAGAAATTACAGGTTAGGTACAGGTTGGAAATGGAAAAAGAGCAAATGTGTTTTCTGTGCAGATATTTTTGCAACAGTATGGAAAAGAACAGTATGGGTTTTTTTTTTTTTTTTTTAAGAAAGAATGGATGTGTCTGTGATACATAAATTCACCATACTTAAGTCCTTTCAGCCTCACCTTTTCTAACCAATACATGAGCACTTTCCCTGTGAGAGTTCTCCATAAAAGAATTTTTTTAGCAAGCATACACTTAGCTTTTGAGCCAAAGCACCTTTTGTATTCCTAAATTCTTTTTATTACATAGAATATACATTGATTTTAGGATTGATGTTCAATGAGTTATATTTTTTAACATCAAAGTTAATCATAGTTTAAGCTACTGTATTATAACTTAAAACTCTAATTCAGGAGTGAGCAACTTTTCTTAAGCTATTAGCCATGGGGAAAAATTAACTAAAGGCCAAATATAAAAATCAAATTAGTTTAATTCAGTCTCTCAAAACAAAATAAACGTTCTTGCTTCTGATTTTCATCTTCACAAACATATATGAGCTCAAAGCATTAGCACGTTTAAATGAACTTGATCAAAGTACAGATACTAAGAAATCCATTAGCCACATTTTTAAGGGATATTTATCTTTGAGAATTACTTGCACCAAAGAATCTAGTAGGGAAAATGTAATTAAGCACATGTTTTACTGCTTGCTAGCAGTGGGGAGAGGTTTATATGAGGGTATAGATAAAATGAAGAAAAATGAATTTTTAACTCTTTTTGTTTCCACTTTTAGATTTTTTATTTATTCCCTGTTATTAATGCTTATAACTAGTGTGAAAATAAAATTTGATGTTTGGTTGTTGATTGTTTCTTTTAGAATTGTCAGCTAAATAGCATAGTAGAGTACTGGTCTGTAGTCAAGAGAGATGCATATTCCTGAATTCAAATCTGGCGTCAGAACTTACTAACTGTGGTCCCTGGGCAAGTCCCTTCATCCTATTTGCTTTAGTTGCCTTGTTTATAAAATGAGCTAGAAAAGAGACTGTCAGATCATTTCAATATCTTTCCCACAAAAACCCCAAATGGGATCATAGTGCATCAGACATTACTGAAAAATGACAACAGTCTTTTTCTAGATGTTATCTTCCTTTGCCCTTTTCTGCTATACCTACGCTGTAAATTCTCTATTATCTATTTTCTTTGTTTTTATCTCCTAGTTACTGTTGAATTGGATCCGCTGCAAATTACTTTTAATCCAATTTAACTGGACTATTATTGTTACATAGAAATCCTCTTAAATCTCAGATTTATGTTCTGTCATCATTCTTGTAGCAGATATTAAAATCTTTCTCCTTTCTTCCTCAATTCAATTCAATTGAATTTATATTAAACATATAGTATATATAAGGTAGTATGCTAAGAGCCAGAATTACAAAGACAAAAATGAAACAGTCTGTTCACAGGCCACTCGTTCTTTTGGAGGAGGACAGGATATGAATTTTCAGAGTAAGATAGTTAATTGCTTTCTAGAGAAGGTGAATATAACTTGTGAACTGAGTCTTAAAGAAAAGAGAGAAGAAGGGTTGAGTAGAGAAAGCATTCCATCAAGGGGGAATAGCCTGTGTAAGTGCCCTGAGATTTGAGATAGATATTGCCATGTCCTTACCTCTTTTTACTTTTTGCCCTGGAATGGGGCAATTGATGATATTATTGGAGTTATGAATCTTCTTGGGATGTAGGACTGTCTCCTTTTCAAACTACTATGCCTCAAATAGTAGTTTAGGGCCTGGAAATCTGTGCTATGAACTTTCTGGGGAGAGTCTTGGGATTAACAGCACTGTCTGGGTTTCTTTATCTACCTTTGGTAGCCTCTTCAATAGTTATTTCCCAGAATCAATATGCACATTTTTTATCTTAGACTCACAAAGTACATAACTGATCTGTCATCAATTTTCAGAACAAGAAAGGGAATCCAGACTGAGATGCCCTCTTCCAGAGAATCTGGCCCATGATTCCATCTAATAGCCAGTTATCCTCATCCTTGAGAGGAAATGGAAAATAGGCAGAGGCAGCAGGTGGAGGGTGTTGGAATATTCATTTCTTCTTTCCATTGCATTTGTTCAAGTTGTCCTTCAGAACTTCATTAATACAATACACTCTCTATTCATCCTTTCCTCTCAGGAATCTAAGCTTTCACTGGGATTGTGACGCATAGTCTTTCCACATGGGGAACATTTATTTTAAAAATCTAAATTTTTTTTTAGTTCTACTCTGTTCTAACTGCCAAAATTAGAAACCATTATTCCTAATTAAGGTTCTTCCTTTCTTCTTCAAAATTCTCATTCAATATCTAAGAATGTCTCTAAGATTTTTCATTTTTTTTCCTCTGGATTAAATATTCTTCAACCATAATATAGTATGATATATTTTCTAGTCTTTTCCCTGTCTTGGGTGTTCTCTCTGATGTGCATTCTTACTCATCTATGTCGTTCTCCAAATGGTGGTTCCCAGAACCAATCAAAAGCTCTCTGTAGTGGGACTTTTTTTTTTTAAACTTCTCTAGTCCAGGACATATAAGGCCTCTTGCAGATGAGGCAGTGTAGTGCTAGCTTTTGGCCAGCAACCTTATCAATGTTGACTTATTGATAGAGCTTGAAGTTCTCCAAACCCATAGTCCTTTTTTTCAGATGAACCATAGTTGAGCCATGTCTCTCTTCTTTACTTTGTATATAGGAACTCAATTAGAAGACATTACATTTGTCCTTTTAAATTTCAACTTAATTGATTTGGCCTAACATTATAGCCTAAAATCTTTTTGAATCACAGGATTGTAGAAAATAGAACTGGAAACAAACTTAAGAGATCATCCTTATTTTTTCATCTAATAGGTTAGCAGCAAATTTATTAAGCATGCCATGCCATTTTTATCGTTTTCTAAAGTACTGATAAAAATGACATGTTTGAGACCACACAGATAGGAAATACAGAGCTAAGAATTTACATTGTGGTTGTCTGAATTAATATCTAACATTTTTTGAACATTAGATCCTCAAAGAGAAGATCTCTTAAAAATGAATGTCTCGTGTAAATAGCTAAGATTTCCTAAATAGATATATTGAGAAAACATGAATATAAGATGGAAACAAGAAATAGTATTCACGAAGTGTGTGCTTGTGAGAGGAAAAGCAATAGGAATCAAATCGTTGGGTACTAAAATTGTCTTTTCTGACAACCATGGAAGATTCCATAGCAAGGTCATTTGGTTATGTAAAAAATCAAGGTTGAAAGATACCATAATAAAAGATAAAAGCTGATTTTTAAAAAATGTACATATAAATATGTATGTTATATACATAGTTATTACACTTGTGTGTATGCATACATAGATCTCTGTGTATAGTTTTTCTTTATTTCTACCTAATTTCAGTCTTAAACTACTCCTTTTCAAATGTCCTATACCTCCAGCACATTTTCCCTTTTACTGAGATTACAGCTCCTACCTGTTCTTTCCTCCTCCCGACCCCATACCTAAAATTCATTCTTTCTTTAATGTTGCCTCTTAGAATGATTATCTTTCTTCTTGAATCAGATACCACATTCTCCATGAAACCTGAGATTCCTTCTTATGATCTTGAGCAAGTTAGTTAAGTGCTCTATCTACCTCAGTTTTCTTACTCATCAAATCGGAATGATAGTAACAGTCCAGGGGGGTGTAGTGAAGCTCAAAAGAGGCAATAGTTGTAAAGTGTTCTGCAGCACACAGCACTTAGTGTAGTACTTAATGAATTCCCTTTCTTTTCCTTCTCTTTCATTCCCCGCTTTTCCCCTCTTGGTTTTTTATTATTGTATACTAAAAATCAACAACAAATCTTTTGATTTTTGTAGGTTTACCATCTAGTTTGAAACTGCACTAAAACCAAATTAGTTTATTTGTTGATTCTCCAGAATTTTCTTAGTAAACTATCATATCATCAGCAAATAGGCAAAGTGGAGCAAAACCATTCCTCTCTATATATCTATAGTTTCCTTTATCTTACTGCTATTGCTACTATTTTTGGAACTAAATCAACTAGTGAGTAATGTGCTTATTGTACATACTTGCTGATCACAACATCCCTTTCTTAGAAACATTCTGTGGGCCCCATTGCTTGCTAACAACAGAGAGACTTCTTTATCTGCCCTTCAAAGATGACCATCCCAGAATTTTTCCAGCACTCATATCCTTCAAGTCAAAGCCTGCCTTCTTAGACTTTACTTCATGCACTGTGTGCTTCAGCCACCCTGGATTACAAACTGCTGCTTGCTTTCCTGTTCTGTGTATATTTGTACATGTTGAGCCCTGGGTCTGTGACAACCCTCTGTTGTGTCTGCTTCACATTTTATGTTTTAAAAGTAACATTTTGTGTTTGTGGCAGCCCTATTTGTAGTGGCTAGAAACTGGAAAATGAATGGATGCCCATCAATTGGAGAATGGTTGGGTAAATTGTGGTATATGAAGGTTATGGAATATTATTGTTCTGTAAGAAGTGACCAGCAGGATAAATACAGAGATGCTTGGAGAGACTTACATGAACTGATGCTGAGTGAAATGAGCAGAACCAGGAGATCATTATATACTTCAACAACTATACTGTATGAGGATGTATTCTGATGGAAGTGTATTTCTTTGACAAAGAGAAGATCTAACTTAGTTTGGACAGAAGCAGTTACACCCAAAGAAAGAACAGTGGGAAATGAATGTAAACTGCATGCATTTTGGTTTTTCTTCCTGGGTTATTTTTACCTTCTGAATCCAATTCTCCCTGTGCAACAAGGGAACTGTTCGGTTCTGCAAACATATATTGTATCTAGAATATACTGTGACATATTTAACATGTATAGGACATAACATGTATTGCCATCTGGGGGAGGGGGTGGAGGGACGGAGGGGAAAAGTCGGAAGAGAAGTGAGTGCAAGGGATAATGTTGTAGAAAATTACCCAAGCATGGGTTCTGTCAATAAAAAGTTATAATTATTTTTAAAAAATAGAAATATATACAGAAAAAAAAATAAAGGTAACATTTTGTTAATCTCTTCTTCAAATTTCACCTCATGTGCTGCCTTCTCAGGTATACCCAATTAGAAAGGAACCTCTTTATCCTTGCTTTGTTAGGAGAGGCTGGCTTTGTTCTTGGCACCTCTGTCCTAATTTGTATTTCTTTAATACAACAAGAAATTATTAGCTACCTGTGAATGTTCAAGGCACTCCACTAAGTGTGGAGTTACTTTGATGAATGTATAAATCTTATCCTTAAAACTCATTCATGCCTTTTCATTCCAGTGTGCCTCCTTTGCAGGCCTTCTAGGATATACTTTGTGAGGGCCAGTCCAGAGTGCTGATGGTCTTCCACTTAACTTTGTAGATGAAATAGAGGACACACATACACCCTTACTGTCTATTAGTAAGATGTATTTAGCACCTCCCTCCACCCCCAAGATAGCAAGCAATCCAATATAGGTTATACACGTACAGTCATTTTAAATATATTTCTATATTAGGCATGTTGTGAAAGAATATCAGAAGAAAAGGGAGAAAGCAAACTTAAAAAAAAAAGAAGCTGAAAATAGTATGCTTCGATTCATGCTCACTTTCCATAGTTCTCTCTCTGACTGCAGCTTGCATTTTCCATCCCGAGTCTATTGGAATTGTCAGTAATACATTAGTAATGTATTGCTGAGAAGAGCCACGTCTATCATAGTTGATCATCACATAATCTTGCTCTTACTGTGTTCAATGTCTCCTGGTTCTGTTCACTTCTCTCAGCATCAGCTCATGTGAGTTGCTCCAGGCTTTTCTGAAATAAGAATCATTTCTTATAGAAAAATAATACTCCATTACATTCATATGCCGTAATTTATTCAGACAATTGATGGGCATCTGTCCAATTTTCAATTTCCTGCTATCACAAAAGAGCATGTGGATCCTTCCCCTATCAGCCTCAGTAGTGATATTATTGGATCAAAGTATGCAAGTTTTATATAGTCTTTAGGCATACTTCCAAATTGTTCTCCAAAATAGCTGGATCAGTTCACAATTCCAAAAACAGTATTTCAGTTTTCCCACATTCCCTCTAACATCATTTTCTTTTCCTGTCATATTAGAAATCTGAGAAATGTGAGGTAGTGCCTCTTAGTTGTTTTAATTTGCATTTCTCTAATAAATAGTGACTTAGAATATTTTTTTCATATTACTATAGATGGCTTTAATTTCTGCATCTGAAGAAATCGTTTGACCATTTATCAGTTGGAGAATGACTTGCATTCCTATAAATTTGACTCACTTCTCTATTTTAGATATGAGACCTTTATCAGAAATGCTGGCTTTAAAAAGTTTTCTTCTGCATTGATTTTGTTTGGGCAAAACCTTTTTAATTTAATGTCATCATAATTATCCATTTTGCATTTCATAACATTCTCTAGTTCCTCTTTAGCCATAAATTTCTCCCTTCTCCAAAGATCTGACAGGTAACCACTCCTTGCTTTTCTAATTTGTTTATAATCACCTTTAATATCTAATCATGAATCAGTTTTGACCTTATCCTTGATATAGGGTGTGAAATGACTAGAAAGAAGACTCTTGTTACATGATTTGTGTCCAAGAAAATTTTGCTGAAAGAATAGTTACAAAAAAAAAAAAATGAGTCTTTTCTTAAAAGAAGAAAGTTGGGTCATTAAAATAATTTAGTATTTCAAATACAATTGCATGATTTCTCAAATGGACTGCTTTCTTATTTTCTATCATAAACCCTATTTGCTATTGATACATAAATCTTTGTCCAAGATACATATATTAATGTTCTTCTATATATCATAAACTGGACAATTCCGTGTGTGTGTGTGTGTGTGTGTGTGTGTGTGTGTGTGAGAGTGAGAGAGAGAGAGAGCAAGAGAGAGAGCATGCACGAGAGAGAGAGAATGAGAATATATAGTTCAACCAAACACTTTTGAGTCATTTTGGTCTTATGTGGGAGACTCTGGTGAGGTCCAAAAAGTCACTGCAGTGTCATCTTCAAATAAGAACATCTGGAAGACATAGCCTATTCCAGTTTTTTCTTCCTTATGAATTCTGCTGAATATCCTCTGATAGCCAATAAGGTCATAGAATAGGTCATAGGTTATTTCTATTAAATCTTTAAAAGAATCATAATTACAATGTATTTATGGGGAATTTCATATTGGAGGAGAACCTAAGGTACTATTTTGTGTCCTAATTAAGCAAATTTTTCTGTAGGTAATAAACAGTAAACAACAGTGAAGATGTTTTATTTCCTGTACCCTTTGGCCAATTGTATGATCATTTACAAAAGCTTTCTAATCATTGAGTATACTTTAGCTTTGTTAGTCAAAACGTTAATGTTGTTTAATTTCCTTAAAGTGAGTTGCTGGGAATATTCTCAGAATTTTTTACAGAGTTGTTTTTATTTTTTTGATGTCACATCATGAATTTGACCAATGCCAATTTTTTTTTCATAATTATTTTAAAAAATTCAATTGCAATCATTCCATCATGTAATACTTTGAATTTTGATATAATATTAAGTACAGTTTTTACACTTAACTCCTTAAAAAATTATTTTTCTTCAAAATGTTCTGAGGACGATCTATTTCTGTCAGTATGCTGGGAATCTCCATGTGTAATGATTAATCTGTAGAAATCAGCTTCTTTTTTGGGAGGGTTATTTTTATTTAAGTCATTTAATTGACTCTTTTAAATGTAGACACTAATAGGATCCTGGGGAAAATAGGTTAAAAAAAAAGTTTTTTTCAGAATTTTGAAAAACAAGTAAATTTATATTCAGGATTTTGAAGATATATAAGATTTTTTAAAATGGGAATTGAAAATCTATTGTTAATGAGATATTCACTTAGTTAGCTCCTGTTTAAAACCATAGGTTGGACAGAGGAAGAATTTTTTTTTTTTTTGTAGTTCTTAGGGCTTTATATTAATTATATGGCTATTATAATTTGGGTGAGTGCTTTATTTTCTTTTTATAGGTGGGCCATGAACTAATGACTAAATTGTATCATTGCTTGTTTTTATTTTATTTTTTTATCTTAGCAAAAGAGTGGGGGTGGGAGTTAATTTTGAAAGTTGTGTGCTTTGTTAAAATATATCTGTAATGAATGTATAGGTATTTATCTCTTAACATCTAAAGTACAATATTGTTTTTTACACCTTAATCAGGATCATTGGAGATTTGGTGATACAGATCTTTCTACTAGAAGAATTTGTAGAAATTGTTTTATGGTAGTGTTTCAGTGAATTGCTTTGTGTTTGCTTATTTTTAGATGAAAAGGACTGGATATCACAAAGTTGTGATTTTTTTTAAAGTGTATCAAAATTGTATTGTAAAACAAATTTTTTCTTTATTTTCATTCATTTTAGGTAGCCAAAAATAAAGATGGGAAAGAACAAAGTGAAACAGTATCACCATCTGAAGATGAAACATTTTCTTGGCCGGGTCCAAAAACGGTTATGTTGAAGAGAACATCTCAAGGCTTTGGTTTTACATTAAGGCATTTTATTGTTTATCCCCCAGAGTCTGCTATTCATATTTCCTGTAAGGTAAGAGAGAAATAACTAGAGTTGGGTGAATACAGGGGAAAAAGTAACTTTACTTTTCTATATCTATTGTTTTCTGTCTACTTTCTCTCATATGTTTTTACTTTCTTTATGGTCTCTACATTTTGAATTTTATTTATATGTGAATTTTATATTGGTAACATACCTGTTGTACTACTAAAAATGTTATATAGAGTTGAGATTATAATATTCACCCTAAAGCATATGTAATGAAATGTAAATAATTGGATATAGGCTGTTCTTAAGTGTACTTTTATCCTTCTGTTAAGAATTTTATTGGATTTTCCAAAACCTTTCCCCTTTGGGACCTCTTGTACCTTGATTTTTCTTTTCTAGTATTTAATGGTTGGAAACTATATAAGTGGCTGTATTGCAACTAAAACATTTGAATCAGAAATTAGTAATAGTAATGCTGTGGCCAAAGTGCATTTCACATGGTGGCCAAACCTAATGATGAGCATTTCTTTACTTAGCTAACCTGATGCCCAGCCAGAAAACATATGTGGTCATTGGAACCATAATTGAATTCCTTTTCCAGACTGTTTGAGTACCTGCCCAGGGTTTACCTCTCTTATTATAATCTTCAAAGACCTGAAGTCACCTCTGTATCATCCAGAAGCACTGGAGTAACATGTTAAATCCTAAAAGATAGTTCCTCACTCAAGTGGATTATAGCCATTGGTGTGCCTTGCACTTGCTTTACAAATACTGACTTAAAAATAGTGTGAAACCTAATTTTAGAAAATATGGAGGTGTCTTTATGATTTTTTTTTTAGTACAATTTTTTTTAAATTTATGCTTTTGTTGATTGGTTCTTAAAGGAATTTGGGGGTATTAAAGCATTTGGAAAAGTCTTAAGTGACTACAGTTGTACTTTCTCTCTTCTAAAGAGTTAGTTGTAGGATGATAGCTGGTTCTAAAATTACTGGGTCATCTAGGATCAACTTTTAAAGTATCTTTGATTGAGATTGAAATTTAGAAGTGTTGACTTCCATTTTGTACTTGCAACTTCTAGACACTTTTAAAAAACACAGTAAGCAATTGAAATTATTAAATATTTTACTGAATCTTTATTGTATATATGCATGTGTACATAGATAGATACATAAATAGATACATAGATATATGTATGGATAATATGTTTTAAAATGTCACCAAAATGAAAAGAGAAGGAGAGAGAGGGAAACATCATTACTCTCGGAAATTGTTGTATTGACGTTTCAGCCTAATGTTCATTCATTGCAGATACTCTATCCAAACAAGTTTTACAATAGTAAAGTTAATATTTAGTTCATTGTTTATTGTGTCTGTCTCATAGAATACTGTGCTAGGGTGGGTGGAGGAATGCAGAATTTAGATAAGATAAAGCCCTGCCCTGAAGAATTTAGAGCATAGGATAGTAAGGGGAAAGGGGGTGACACACTGAAATTGTTAGAATTGATTAATTAATATCAGGTAACTACATCAGAAGCATGAGCCAAGAGCCATGAAGTCCAAATGGGAAAATATTATCATTGACTTGGAATCAGGGAAGCTTTCCTGGAAGATGAGAGATGTGATTGAGATTTTAAGTAATTTTAAGCTAAGTAAAGACTCTATATGTTTTTAAGGGAAGGAGCATTTCACATAGGAAAAAGCCGTTGCAGAGGCAGGAAAGTTCTGGTTGTATAGAAGAAAGAGAAAGCAAGTAAGCTGTACATAGAATGCATGGAAGAGAAATTTAAGTTATGTTTTTAATTCATGAAATTGTGTTTGTTTCTAAGCCTTTTTGTTGTTGCTGTTTTAGGTTTTTTTTTTTTTTTTTTTTTGATTTGATGTTAGAAAACAAGGTCTCTTGAGCCCACTTATCAGACAACTTACAACGTGAACATTTGGCTCAAGTTAGCCATTGTCCTGTGATCAGTTCCATTACACTCTCCTTTTAATAATTTGTGCTACTGCCGCTTGAATGTTACAGCTTAGTTCTCTTGTTAGCAAGCCAGGACAAAGCTTCTTAATAGATTGGACTAGACCCAACACCAAAGCTTCACTCAGATAACTTGCCTCTTAGCCTTTAACAAAAAAAAACCCCTCATTTAGCCCAAGACCAGAGACTCAGGTATTAATACTTCTTGTTTCTAGGACATTGTCTGTAGGAAAGGCTGGTAATATCTGGCCCAGTCCTCAAAAGGACTGACAACTATCTTTGCCATGAGAATGATTCTTCAGGCTGGCAGCATCAGTCAGAAGGTACTACATTCCCCTTCTATAGATACCAAACCCTTACTGCTTACTCTCCTAATTCTAAAAATGCATAATCATTCCTGCTTTCTATTTGAATCACTGTAATATCTACTTCCATAGTATTCTTTTGGAATTCATATTCTTTTGTCAGTAAACTGCATCTTAGATCTCTTCTCCAATTCTGTTTTCTGGCTCCCCAAGATCTGATTTATTCCCCAAAGACATTGTATCCTTGGCTGTCCTTTCCAGTATAATGGTCTGAGAGAGAAGAGTACTCATGGATTAGATTAAAACAGCTAGCTGCTGTAGTAAATAGAATTCTGGACCTGGAGTTAGTTAGATCTGAATTCAAATATGGTCTCAGACACTTAGTAGATATAAGGTCCTAGGCAAATTACATAACCACTATCTAATTCAGTTTCCCTATCTGTAAAATGGGGAGAATAACAACTACCCCTCCTGGGTGTTAAGGATAAAGTGAGCTAATGTTTGTAAAACATTAAAGAAACTTTAAAGTGCTACATAAATGCTAGTGATTGTTGTTGTTTTAATATACTTTGTCCTCCTCTGCCATTTCCATATTCTCTTTTTATTGTCAGCATTCAATTTATTCTCTTTTGAAGTTCACTCTATCAAAATATTACCAAATGTTATTATCTTCATATATTATCTATCTGCCTATCTTTATTTTAACTTTTGTGTGTGTGTGTGTACCAGTTTTCTCTGGGTCCCATTTAATTCTTCTTTCTCAAGTTTGGCCTTTCTATTGCAATCCTCGCTCTTAGATGCTTTTTAAAAACTGAAGTAAAATTAATTTACTTAAATGACATAACTCTAAGTAGTTCAAATTGGTCAAAATCTATATAATTTTGCAGTACATTTTAATAAAAACTTTTTTAGGTCAGCATTCAGGTCATTTAGAAATGATTAAAGATATTCATGAACTATAATTATTTTAAATGTTTTGAGAGAACATGACTTGAATTCAGGAAGATTTGAGACCCATTCCCATCTTAGATATTTAACTATTTCTATACCTTTGGTCATACTACTTACTCTTTCTGAGCCTCAGTTTCCTCATCTATAAAAGAAGGAGTTTGAACCCAATGGCCTCTAGCCTTCCAGCTCTATAAAAGAAGGGGTTTGAACTCAATGGCCTCTAAAGTGCCTTCCAGTCTGTAATCTTTGGAAAACATTTTTGCCTTATTTTAAAAATAATCTACTTAATTAGAAATGACATGTAACTATTTAAATTTCATGATTTTATAATGTCATTTTAACTTCACTTTTGATCAATTCTTGGAAAGGATTCAAAAAGAGAAGCAAATCTGATAGAAACACATTTGAAAATTTTTGGGTTTTGGTTATGTTTTCCCATACACTTATAAACTCAGCCTTTTATTTTGGCATTCCTTCAGATAGTCCACGTTTATAATTCTCTTCTTGCTCATTCCTTCCATTCTTCCTCAGCCTTTACAGAAATGATTATACCCTTTATAATGACCCCTACACATTCCAGATCAATGGCCAAAAATTATGAAGTCCTTTTTCTCCTTCCTAGAGATGTTATTTATTTGTCCTTACTCTAGTGTGCAGTCCTTCTCCTTTTAAGATCTCTCTCTAATTATCACCTCTATTCTGACTTTCCTTTCTAATTTATTTTGACTCTATAGTTAATTACTTCATCATTATACCGTCTTCTGCTTTGGAATTCTTTTAGTCCTTTCTTGCCCCCTGTCATATTCACAGGCTTCTTAGGGATTCTGGAAAAAGTCATACAACTATGTTGTTTAAACTATCTGATCTCATCTGGTTCTTCACTACTCTAAGACATTCCTTTTACTCTTCCATTTTTGACTGTCAGTGTCCAGAGAAGCTTTCCAAAGTTCACTCTTCTCAAACCTCCCATCACCTCTTCATCAGAAACTAAAGTAGAGGAGGAGAGCATGGAAGTTCTTTTACTCTTCCATTTTTGTCCATCAGTGCCCAGAGAAGCTTTCCAAAATTAACTTTTTTCAAGCCTGTACCGTTACCTCTTCATCCAAAACTTAAATAGAGGAGGAGAAAATGGGAACCAGTGTCCCAGGTTTCATATTTACAATAGGGGAGAAGAAAAAACTCGTAACAAATAGATTCTTTTTGCTTAGTGTGAAGTAAATATAAAGCAAGTTTTTTGCTTAAGGAACTCACATTCTAAGGTGCACAAAGAACTCATCATTTTTTCCCCCCTCAACATTTTTTCTAGATGATCTCTTCATCTCAATAAGTTCAATTACTATTGCAATGTGGAAGATTTCTTAGATCTGTATCCTCAGACTTACTTTTCTCCGAGCCTTCTCTTGGATCACCAGTTGCCTCTTAGATATTTCCAGCTCCACATCTATTAGGCTTCTCAAACTCAACATGTCCAGAATAACTATTTTCCTATTCTCAGAACCAATCCCCCTTTCTTCCTAATTTAACTTTTTGTATAAGATATAACCATCATCTTCCAGTCAGCATATCTATCAAAGCCGAAAGAACAGGTGGTTATTTATGGTCAGATGAAGGAATTTCAGAATAATAGATTGTCAAGGTAGAAGTCTAGTGAGTGTGATAGCAAGAGCTCTGTGTGAGCCTGAGGTTGTAGTTGGAAGAGGTTAATGAACTAGAAAACAAGAGTATTTGAGGAGACAGCAAGTAAATACAAGTCCTCAGATATAAGGGTAGTGGTTGAAATGGCATAGCTTTAGGTCCTGAACACCTTTAGAAAGGAGAGAGATTGACCAATTTTTGCATGGGTGGGTTAACAGGCACCAGGAACTTGGATAGAACAGGACATCAAGAGGGAGTGAACTTGAAAAGTGGGAAAGTTTGCTGATTGGAGGTGACCAGAGGAGTGCTGGAAGTGACAGTGAGGAAGAGGTGGCAATTTCTCACCTGGTTCAGCTTACATATGGGATGTCAGGACAAGAAGATTTTTATTCCTTGCTGATTTTATTTCCTCATTAGATGGTTTCCACTAGTCTCTAAATTGATGAAGCTAATGGTACTTTAAAAAAATCAGAACAGTGAATGTGTGAGCTGTTCAGTATAAACAATTTAATAATTGTTTTAAGTTGATCTACAAATGGGATACTATAAAGATTATTGTTGGTTTTTTATTTTTCTAACATCTTTATAGTACCAAATTCAGTTTGGTTCGGTAACAAATTGAAGTATCAGTTCAAGTTGAATGAATATATTACTTTTAGTGACTTTTTTTAAAGATCTGTCAGTCCACAAAGTTTTATAAGTACTTGTTTTTCAATTAATGCAAAAAATAAAAAAAAGGCACCTTAAGGAGAGCTACTGGTTTAAAGTAAACTAAAATTTTCAATTTAATTTTCAGTGGTACAACCAGACTTTATTTCTATTTGCTTTTTCTTTCATAGGATGAAGAGAATGGAAACAGAGGAGGTATGTTTATTTATGAACTTTAATTTTTCTACAGATGTTTCTATGGCTAATACCTTTTTTTCTCCTTTAGGTGATGCTAACTTTAGAGTTTAAAGATATGAAAATGGTCATTATGAGAATGGTTAAACTCATTATGTACTCTAGGTTATAATTGTTCTATATTACTTAATGTACTACATTAATCTTAAATTAGAAGCATGACTTGATTATTAATAGTATGCCAGTGAAACTTAGGTGTGGCACATGCATTGTCATACAGTGGCACAAATACAAGATACAATAACATTGGCCATTTTGTAGAACATAAATTTGAACTTGATTATTAATAGTATGCCAGTGAAACTTAGGTGTGGCACATGCATTGTCATACAGTGGCACAAATACAAGATACAATAACATTGGCCATTTTGTAGAACATAAATTTGAACTTTCTAAATATTCATATTCTTTCTAAATGTGCTGACCGGCTTGGTTAATTAAGAAAGGTTTTCATGATGATTCTGATAGCTTATTAGTTATTCCATGGGAATTAGTCCTATTTTAATTGTTAAGCTTTTCCTTTGAATGATAAAGTAACCACTGAGAAGTAGGAGTAAACCATCCTATGCTTAGAAATCCTAGGGGAATATTCTGGGGAGTATACAGTTTTCCAAAATAGGGAGGGTAATAAGGATGATTCTTAATTGGATGTAATTACTTGGTTGCTGCCTTGAACTAATTATAAAATGCTACTTCCTGTCCCATTACCCTTATTATTTTGGAATATAAAATGGTAGTTTGAATATGTGATATACTTAAACTGTATTTCTGAAATGAATTGTGATTTGAGATCAGTAAAAACAAAATAGAATTATTGCAAGTCTATTAACTTCTTGTATGGATTAAATGAATCATGTGTGGACAGAAGAGCCTAAAGTCCCAAAGTCCTTTTCCTTCCTAAAGCTTCTTCTTTTCCCAATTTGTAATTTATTCACCAATCCAGAACACTTGGGAAAGAACTGCTCTAGCCAGACAAAGGATTCTTAATCTTTTTTTTTTCCCCTCTCATGGATTCCTTTGGCAATGGCCTTATGAAATCTGTGAATCCTTCTCAAAACAATGGCCTTATGAAATCTGTGAATCCTTCTCAAAATAATGTTTTTAAAGGCATACAGTAAAGGACATAGAATTACAAAGGAAATCAATTTTATGAAATAACATCATTAAATTTTTTAAAAGTTCACAGAGCCCAGGTTAAGAACCCTTGTTCTGAAGAGTTACATTGCATAAAAATGTAGAAAAGTACCTTCCTTTAGGCATATGTGTAGAGTACTGATACCTAGGAGTAGCAGACTCTTTTCTGTTCTTCCTATACTCTTGAGAGAGTAAAATGTGTTCTGTACATCCTAGATCAGATTCAGAGTTCATTTTCCTACATATCAGTGATTCTTAGGTGTAGTTAAAGTAGTGCAATTTAATAAAATGTTTCAGGTATGTTACAGTTGCAGTGAGCTTTTGCGAATAGGCCTTGGAACTGTGCCTACTGCTCTGAATGAAATAGACTTTTAGATATAGCAAATACATGGATCTGTTCTGTATGACTAAGCTATATTTTATAAAGAGGGTGTTTTTTATATTTTGGAGAACGGGTGGTATTAATAGTGTTTCAAAAAAGGAAAAAAAAACATTAATGTAAACATTTTTTAAATGCACAAGAGAGAAAATGGTTGGAGGGAAAAGAGACTAGAGGGGGCAGCTAGATGGCACAGTGTGAGCATCAGCCCCGAAGTCAGGAGGACCTGAGTTCAAATATGGTCTCAGATACTTAATATTTCCTAGCTGTGTAATCCTGGACAAATCACTTAATCCCAGTTGCCTGAGCAAAAAATAAAATAAAATAAAATCTGAGAGAAAGTGACTAGAGGGACAACTATTAGAATTAATGAGTTGAATTTTAATATGCACATTAGTTTATAGATTATAGTTTCTTTATTTTTAATGAAAATCATGGTTTCATTTGCTGTACTCTTCCTATGTTCTTTGTAAGTGCAAATTTACAAAGTTCAAGTTTTTTGGTGTTTGAAAATCAGTATAATAGAGTTTTTCAGTTTTAAAAAAACCCCCACAATATATAAAATTATCTGAATGAGGAAACATGTTAATAGGTTTCAAACAGCTTATTTAAGGAATGGAGTTTTATAATATATCCCACATAAGAGTTTGAGGCTGTTTGTATGTAATTTATAAATGCAATACACTTTTTAATCTCCTTGTGCTTTGTATCTGTTTTTTTTTTTTTTCTTGATAATATATTCCAAGTTTTTCAGGTTATAAACATTGTTTTAAAAAAATAACATGGAAGCCCAGCTTTTAGTGGAAAGTTTAGATATCTGATTTTCTTTCAGAACTTTTGGAGAACCTAGGAATTCATGATTCTACAAGATTGACAAAAAACTGGTTTTTTTTTCTCTTTTTCATTGTTTAGTTTCTTTTAGAAGCATATTTATTTTATAATACATTCAGGTTCTTTTTTCATTTTGATAGTTTACCTTGTGTTTTTCTTTTCCTTTTCGACTTTTTCCTTTCGTGAAATGTGTGTAGGTATGTTTAAAACATAATAATCTTTATAAGAAAAAATATCTGATTTAAACAGAAAACTTTTCAGGGAATAATCAAGGGTACATGTGTAATACTGATATCTTAACGGCAGTATAATTCAGACCACTAATCTCTCCAAGGAGAATCCTGTTAAGAGTAACAAAACATAATAAAGGTTTGTTTTGTTTTGTTTTTTAAGACCACTAAGTTGCTATCATCTTTTTCCAACTGTTATTTGAGCAGAAATTGTTCCAATTGTTTTTGAAAGGATACCCCTTCTCTCCTCTTCCTGCCCAGGTTATGAACAGTCATCTTGTCTTTTAAATAGCAGTATAGTACATTCTTAGAGAAACAAATGAGCCCTTCTCCTATCTAAAAGTTTTAGTTGTTTGTAGACTTGATTTATGAGTGTTTCTCTGAAACACTTAGAGGTTAGGCAGCAATTATTAATCACTTCCTTGGTATTAAGCATTGTTGTAAGAATAGAGGACACACAAAGAAATGCAGAAATAATCCATATTCTCAAAGAACGCCCATTCCAATGAAGGAGAGAACATGTAAACATATCTGTACATACCAGATACATGTAGTATAAATAAAAGCTCTAATCATGGAGAGGAGTAGGTAGAATGCAACAAAGGAAAGTCTGTTTGAGGAAAAGGAGAGGGATAGTTGAGGCAGGGGAGAGTCAGTCCCAGGAACATGGAATACACTTACCAATCTTGATACAGCTATTAGACTAGGAATTCTGTTCCCTTATGTATTACAGTATTCAGGGCATGAAAATAGAAGTTGTCTTTCTGATTTCTGACCTAAGTTCACAACTTAACTTTTTTCAATTCCTCAATCCATGTATCCATTCAGTTGCTAAATCTTATATCTGCCTTCACATCATCTTAGATTTGTTTCCTTTTTTCTAATCACACACCCTCATCCAGACCCTCATTATTGCTTCTTTTCAAGTAGTCTTCTTTCAAGTCTTGTTATTGGCCTTCCTGCCTCAGGTCTCTCCCCTCTGTAGTTTTCAATGAAGCTGCCAGAATGACTGTCCTGAAGTACCACTCTGACCACATCTAGTATTTTCCTTTTAACTGTAGGATCAAATGTTGTTTCATCTTTATCTCTTTTTTAATTTTAATTTTTTTGTTTTATAATATATGCAATTGTACAGTAGAAGTTTATGTAATTTGTAAACATATGCACACATCATGAGATTATGTGCTCAATTTTTTTTCTTTCTTTCTTTTTTTTTTTTTTGGTAAAACATTTTTATTAAAGCTTTTTAATTTTCAAAAGACATTCATGGATAATTTTGCAACATTACCCCTGCAAAACCTTGTGCCCAATTTTTTCCCTTCTTCCCTCCAGTCCCTCTCCTAGATAGTAAGTAATCTAATAGATGTTAAACATTGTAGAAGTATATATTAAATCCAATATGTGCATATATATTTATACAATTATCTTGCTGCACAAGAAAAATCAAATCAAGAAGGGAAAAAATGAGAAAGAAAGTAAAATGCAAGCAAACAACAACAAAAATAGTGAGAATGCTGTGTTGTGAACCACACTCAGTTCCCACACTCCTCTCTCTGGTTGTAGATGGCTCTCTTCATCACAAGATCATTGGAACTGGTCTAAATCATCTCATTGTTGAAAAGTGTGCTCAAATATTTTTAATATTTTTTTGTACTCCTATGAGTACACAATCAAAAGTGTTTGGAAGCTACTTATCTAAAGTAGAGGTGTCCCAGTCCCAAAGTCCCAGAGTAAGCCCAGGAGATGGATTAAAATGTCCTTGGAACAAGTTTAACAAATAAAAATACAGTACAACATAATATTAATTTGTAGTTTTCTAAGACAATATGTAGCCATTCTAGAACTGTGATGTCTGTTTAAGTTTGACTTCACTAGACTAAGAATTAGAGAATTCAGAATCAACAAAACTAATAGAATATATTGGCATTAGTTAGTGTTGGCACTAGTTAGTTGGCACTAGCTCTGCAAAGTGAAGGTATGTAAGAAGTTTCATTTACTGCTCCCAAAGCAAACTCCTGCTGCTCTTACAACTCTGAAACTGGGAGGAATGTCAGTCCTAGGGAGGAGCTTCACAGATATAAACCTTAGAGGTCCATCTAGTTAAACCCCTCAGGGCTTTTTTAAATATGAGGCCCTAGAGGGAGGTTAGAATGCCTTTGTGATTAGCTCTTCATTCTCTTTGGGAAGATCATCAGTGTTATAATTTTTCTGTAGTCAGACTTTAATCCCACTTTAATTTTCTTCACATTGCTTTCCATATTACCAAACTATATTGTCCTATCATTCAGTTGATATGTGCTTAGCAGTTAAATGTAAACTGTTTGAGATAGTTATTTTTTTTTTTAAAAAGTAGTACTTTATATATGCTGCAAAAAGAAACATTTTCAGCGATCATCCTCCTTTAAATTCTTTGTTATACTGCTTTCTGTGTAATGTGGGTCTGACAGTATAATAAAAATGACAGTGGTAACTATAATTATAAATTAATATTGCTTTGTTTTGAAATTTTTGACTACCAGTCCTGAACCATTTATGGTTTTAAAATTTTTTTCCATTCATTTTAAAATTTTCAGTTTCATATTCTTTCTCTACTTCCAGCCCCTTCCCAGTCTACTGAGAAAGCAAGCAATAATGTTATACCTTTTATACAGGTAAAGTCATGTAAAACACATTTTCTTATTGACTGTATTACCAAAAAAAATTGAGCAAGAAAATAAAGTGAGAAAAATGCTTCAAACTATACTTAGAACTCAGCAGTTTTCTCTCTGGAGATAGATATTCTTTATCATGAGTCCTTTGTCATAGGCCATTTTATTAATCAAAGTATCTAAGTCTTCACAATTAATTAGATATCTTTCCATTTGCTGCTACTGTGTATAGCAGGGGTCCTCAAACTTTTTAAATAGGGGGCCAATTCACTGTCCCTCAGACTGTTGGAGGGCCGGACTATAGTAAAAAAAAAAACTTTGTTTTGTGGGCCTTTAAATAAAGAAACTTCATAACTCTGGGTGAGGGGGAATAATCGTCCGTATCTGGCCCACAGGCCGTAGTTTGAGGACCCCTGGTGTACAGTGTTCTCTTTGTTATTTCACTTTGTATTGGTTCATATATAAGACTTTCCAGGTTTTTCTGAAACCCACCTTATCTCCTCCTTCATTTTTTAATAACACAAGAGTTTCTGGTCATAGTCACATACCACAATTTGCTTAGTCATTCCTCAATTGATGGGTATTCCCTCCATATCCAATTCTTTGCCACCACAAAAAGAGCTAGTATAAATGTTTTTGTACAAGTGAGTTATTTTCCTTTATCTTTGGTTTCTTTGAGATACACACCTAACCACGGTATTGCCCTATCAAAGGGTATGCACAGTTTGATAGCCCTTTGGGCATAGTTCCAACTATTTCTCTAGAATGGTTGGATCAGGCATTAGTGTGCCTATTTCTCCTCCAGCATTTGTCACTCTCCTTTTCTGTCATGATAGACAATCTAACAGGGGTGTAGTAGTGTCCCAGAGTGGTTGTAATTTGCATTTCTGTAATCAAAAGTGACATTGACCTTTTATTTAAAAAATAAAATGATTGAAAGCATCAGTGTCCTTAGCTGGCCTGGACTATTACAGTACCCTTTGAATGAGTCTCTGGGGTTCACCTTCCTTCAGTCCCCTTGTTGCTGAAGTAATGTTTTCCCAAGGGTAGGTCAGTCACGTCAGACTTTCCCATCCCCACTCACTTCCCTAGTGGTTCCAGTTCCTGTAGGTTCCACTGGTTCCTTTTTGTCTTTAGGAGAAAATATAAACTTCTCTTTTGGACAGTTAAAGCTCTTCATTTCATATAGGTTTACACCTATTTTCTGTCTCACTTTGCCAGTTATCCTAACAGTTTTTCAGATCTTTGGGTTTGTCATATACTAGACAACTTGTAGATTTGTTTCCATATATTATGTACCTACTCTGTTTAATTAATCAACCTATCCTTTACCCAGTACTGAAATTTTGTCTGTTATAGCTTTGTCCTATAGTTTAAGATTTGGCATTGCTAGGCAACCTTTCTTCCCATTTAAAAAAAATTGATTTTTTTATAGCTTTTTATTTACAAAATATATGCATGGGTAATTTTTCAGCATTGACAATTGCAAAAACCTTTTGTGACCATTTTTCCCCTCCTTCCCCACCTCCTCCCCCAGATGGCAGGTTGACCAATACATGTTATACATGTTAAAATATGTTAAATACAATATATGTATGTATGTCCATAAAATAAAAAATTGATTTTCTTTATATTCTTACTCTTTTGTTTCTCCAGATGAATTTTTTTTTTCTAGCTCTATAAAGTAGTCCTTTGGATGGTTTGGTATGGAACTGGATAAGTAAATTAATTTTGTTAGTATTTACATTTTTATTACATTGTCTCAACCCATCCATGAGCAATTAATGTTTCTCTAATTATTTAGAGCTGTGTGTGTAAGAAGAATGTTTTAAATTATGTTCACATAATTCATTTATATGGTTCTCAGCCAAGATATTCCCAAATATTTTATACTATAATTTTATTTTAAATGGAATTTATTTTCCTTTTGCAATTTTGTCATTAATATACAGAAAACTTTGCTGAAGTTGTTTTGATTAGTTTTTTACAACATTTTCTAAGTAAAGAAACATCTGTGAAAAATAATGTTACCTTTTTTTGTTTTTTTAACAGCAAGAGGGTGTTATATTTTGTCAAAAACCTTTTCTGAATCTCTTGAAACATAAGATTTTGTGTTAGTTTTGTTAATATGGTCAATTATGCTTGTATTTTTCCTAATGTTGAATCAGCCTTCCTTCCTTGGTATAAAATACAGCTTAGTTATAATGTTTGATCTTTATGATGTATTGCTGTAATCTCTTGATAATATCATTTATTATTAGAGAGATTGGTCTATAGTTTTCATTTTCTGTTTTAACTTTTCCTGGTTTAGGTATCAAGACTGTATTTGTAGTATGGGCTGGATTTGAAAGGAGCCTTTATTTTTTTTCCAATTTATGTAATATTGGAATGATTTGTTCTTTAAATGTTTGATAGAATTAGTTTATAAATCCATTTGGTCCTAGTTTTTTTTTTTCCCCTTTGTGAGTTCATTTGTGATTTGACTTGCTCAGTTTCTTTTTCTGTATTAGATCTATTTAAGTATTCTAGGCAATTTATGTTTCTGTGATCATTCATCCACTTTATTTAGACTATTTTTATATAGTTGGGCAAAATAGCACCTAATTATTTTATTTCTTCATTAGTTCTGAATTCATTTAAAAAATTTTTGAGAACTGGTAATTTTCTTTTTTTAGTCTAATATCTTATGTTTCATGGGGTGGGGCTATGTGACATACTAAGAACTATTAATAAGTTCAGTGAATTTTTTACTTTAAATTTTGTTAATCTCTCTTGATTTTTCTTTTTGTAGTATTTCTATTTTGGTGTTTAATTAGGAAGTTTTAATTTCTTAGTTTTCTGTTGGTGTGTTTGTTTTTTACTTGCATGTCAAATTAATTGCTAGTCACTTCATTAGTGTGAGGAATTGCATGATGGAGAAGCCTCTTCAACAAATGAATGAATAACTGATTTGTAACGTAGGAAATCCTAGGGCATTAAGTAATTTACCTGTGGTTACATGGCCAGAATGTGTCAAAGGCAGGATTTTAAAGCAAGTTTTTCTGACTCAGAGTCTGGCCCTCTATTTGTTCTATTGCATTGCCTATTATCAATTCACCTTTGAACTTCATTAATGGCAATGTTCAAAAAATAGGAGACATTTCATGACAGAGTATGTTCATAGTATTTTGTCCATTTCTGGGCATGCCAGAGAGCAACAAACTTAAATGTGTTCAGAAAGGGTCAAGGTATTGTAAGGAAATTAGAAATTTTTTTTTAAAAGGGATGGAGAAAATTAGTGAAATTTAGCATGCGGAAGAAAAGTTCAAGCAGAGGTAGGAAAGCCATCTTCAAATATCTGAGTCACATTTAAAAAGGACACTTCCTTGGAATACATGGCTAGTAGTGGGATCTCTAGGTGAAAGGGTCTGTGTATGGGCTGGGTTGAAGATTATGAAAGTAACTGTCAATTCTTTGCTACAACTGTAGGGATCAAAGTTCAACTACATTGGTAACAAGAAACTACAGTGGGGGTAGGGCTAATCCTAGAGGAAGTATTTATTCTTTAAGAGAAGAAAGGAGGAAAGATAGAGATTATGCCTTAGATAGGATTTAGTTTGAGTTTTGGATAATTATCAAACCATAAAATCTTGGATTTGAAAGGGCTCTCAATTATTCTGGTATAACCTGTTCTGGAAAAATGAATCTTTTCTACAGCATTCATCCATTGCTTCAAGACCTGTAGTATGGGGAACATATGGTCCTCCAAAATATCTAGTTTAATTTCTGTGTAGTTCTAATTGTTAGGGAAATTAAGCCTTCTGTGGTATTTCTCCTCAATGAAAATAGTTTTGTCCTCTGACAAAAAAAGAGCAGATTCAGTCTGTTGCTTCTTTCCTATGATTTTTCACCTTTTTTCCCTTCCAAACTAGATAGATCTCTCACCCAGCCTGCAGGTACAACATCTATTTATGAACCCAACCATAGTACTGATCATTAAGGAATCTTTAACAAGTTCTGCTTTTCTGACCAGAGCTGATTTATCTTTTCTTGGGCTACTTAGTCCTCTGGTCCAGGAGTGGGAAGAAAAGAGACAAGTTAAAACTGAAGCTATCTGATTCAGGGGCATGGCAGAGAAAGTCCTTGGAGAGGACGGAAATAATGGCTGCCTAAGTTCTTCCTTATGTTGGAATTTTGTGAGGGGCTATTCACTCATGGGGAGATAAAGGGAGCCAAGAATACTTCCAGTGTGTAAATTCTAGAACTGGAGTAAGCTCCCACGATAAAGACATTTCAGGGGTTGGTAGAAGAAAGAAAACCTAGAGAAGAATAGAGAGGGCTTCTCACCATGTTGGTGCTGGACATGGTGCAGACACGCAATCTGCTTTAATCCTACTGTAATACAAGGGATCAGCTTCAGCCTTCTTCAGAAATACCTAGCCAATCATTTCTTCCCAGCAAGTTATCCTTTCTATCATCCTTCTGTTCTTCCAAACTTCATTCTCTCTATACTGACTTTATCCAGGTCTCTCTCATCCTTAAAAACCCTTGAGTAGGTCTTAGTACCCTATCAAACTATTGACTATATAGCTTTTCTCCCTTTCACTTATTGCCTCTGATTCCTCTCTTTCATTCTTCAACCCTTTGCAGCCTGACTTCCTGAATGGAAACTCTTCTCTCCAAAACTCCTTTGGTGACCTTATCAGCTCCCACGAGTTTAATTATCTCTATGCAAGTGGCTCCCAATGGAGTTTCTGTCCCCGTTTTCAGTTGTATATCATGAGCATTGGATATTTCAAAATGAATGTTCCAGGGATTTCTCAAACTCAGAGCACCCAAAACAGAAAGTCATTATTATTTTCTCTTAAGTCCTTCCTCCACCAAAATGCTAACTTTATATTGAGGGCCGCAGAATCTTTCAAGCCTCCCAGGTTTGTAATCTCAGCATTACCCTCACTTTCTCACTTTGTCTCTTCCCACTTACCTGGAAATGTCCATTTCCCCAGCATCTCTTCCATGTCTCTCTTATCTCTACACATATAGCCTTAGTTCAAGCATTTACTCCTTTGCAGAACTTTTGCAGCCTCATATTTGGTATCTTTGTGTCAGGACTTACCCTCAGATCTATTTGGTATATTTAACCCTATTTAATTTTAACAAATTTCTTATTAGATAAAATAGATCCTCCCAGCCTTTGGAGATTTTTTTGGATCCCATTTCTGCCTTCTAATATGAACTATTTATTTCCCTAATTGGGTTATGTTGGAATCCTTACAAAGTGATAAGTCAGTTGCCTAATTTAGCATGGTACTTAGCAAATTCTCTAATTCACTAATGTATTTAAGTACTTATTGGAGTTCACAAGTATGGGAGATTCACAAAGTTAACTTTGTAACTTTGTGAATTCACACCTCCTTTTATCCCTCCCTCAGAGGAGGAGTCAACCTTTAAGAGATCATATATAAGAAGCTGACAGAGGCTCAGTCAATTAGTTCGGAACATTGCCAGGAGTCGGAGAGGAGCACTCTGGGAGATAGAGAAGCCCACAAACCCACTCTCAGAGGTGAAGTCAGATTCATTCCAACTTTCACCTTGGTGCTAGCTGGAGATATTTGGAAGAAGAGAAGCCGAAGCTGGCAGAGGCAAAAGATTAGCGGCAAGAGCTCTTGGAACCAAGCAGAGAGATAGGCCTCTAAGAAAGCTAACCAGGCTCAAGGAAAGAGATAAGAAATAAACGTTTGGATTTTATCAGCTGGCTGTATTTGGAGTGATTGTTACTTTAAACTGAAAGTAAGGCTGCCTCCAGAAAACCTCCCCAAGAAACCTGCTCCCAGAGAGAACCGTTATATTTTAAAGAAGAGAACACCGCAGGGTTAGATGTGATAAGCACATTACCTCTCTGACCATGTCACTCCTCTGCTCAAGTTGACTTCATATTGTTCTGTGATAGAATAGAAAATTTTCAGTTTAATACTGAAATCCTTCATACTGTGACTCTAGCCCAGTCACTTATTCCATGTCATTTCCTTTAGTGCATTCTGTATTTCAGTCAAAATGATGTCCTGCTGTTGCAAGAGAAGGAATTAATCTTCCCACTGAACTGGATGTACCACTCCCCACAGCCAGGAAAATGTAGGTGGACCAATTGAAAAGGAAGAACTAGGGCCACAGTTTCATTGGAGTCATACTGGAGACCAAGGGTCTGCCAGTAAACTCTGGACCTTTGATAGGACAGGGAGTATTTTCTCAAAACAGATCCTGGATCCAGGCCTGGGCCATGGCATCTTCCTAGGCTTGCACCTGACTCATATCACCTGTACAATGACAGGAAGGTAGAGAGATGTCCTAGAAAAGAATATCTTTGAGTCAGAAGACCTTTGGCTATCTGTATGATCTTTCTGTGTTTCATTTTCTGCCTTGGTCAGCTAACAGACTTAGAGTCAAGTCATCGAGCATTTATTAAGGTCCTGCTTTGGACTAGGTCCCCTTCTAAGTGCCAGAGGCAGGTGGAAGGAGTCTCTGTCCTCAAAGGAACTTGCAGGAGTTAATGGAGCTAATTGGACTGAGTGATGGCCAAGGTTCCTCTCAGTCTGAATGTGCTGAATTACTGAAGCAGGGGCATAGTGTCGTTTACATGACCCTATGGACTGGGGTTCAAAGTTTTAATCTTTGACCTCAAACAAGTTACTTTCACCTTTGGAGCTTGCTTTGCTCATCTGTGAAATATGTGTTCCACCAGATTATTTCTCAGCTCTCTCCGTAGCTGAGGAAATAGTGCCTGATTCAATTTCAGCCTAAGCATTCATTGCCTACCTATGCTAATCTGATTAAAATGTTTATTGTGGCTGATAAGATGGTTACTACTAGCACTAACAGACTGAAGTAATTCTCAATAAGTAACTTTTTGATTTAAGGTCAAATTGGCATGGGATAAACACATACGTGTGGTCTTCTTGTCTGTTATTCCTACTTTGAATGTTTAGAAATTTGACAAAATAAAAGCTGTCAGAAAACCATCTTTCTACTGTGGTTTGAAAGACTTTGAAGTGCCTGCAGCCTGCAGTGCTCATAGGAGTTGTTGGGAATGACATCTTGGACGCCTCCGGGCACTAGCTTGCCATGGAGCTTGGCTGATGCACATCTCCAGGACCAAGCCTGACACCTAGTGGTGGTAATAGTGAACAATGGTGGTTTTGTCACAGCCTTTTAAAGTTTTCAGGATTCCTCAGTGGCAGGGGTTTCTGTGGCAGGCCATGTGCTAAGACATTCTAGAGCAGGAAAGGAAAGGAGAGTCTGCATTTATAGGGTGCTTACTATGTGCCAGTTACTGTGCTAAACACTTACAACAACCCCGTGACGGGTACTATTCTTATCTTCATTTTACATGGAGGAAACTGAGGCAAATAGGGTATGTATAACTTAACCAGGGTCTCAGAGCTAGTAACAGGCTAAATCTGAACTCAGATCTTCCTGATTTCAGGGCTAGAATTCTCTCTACTGTACCACCTTTTACCTCTTAAGAAATTAATTGGATGTGAAAGGGTAGGTGTATATGTGTCAAAGAGATTAAAGGATTGAGAATGAATCTAACCTTGTGATCTGGTGTTTAGAAAGATGATGGTAGCCTTTGCAGAAATAGGGAAGGGAAGCTTGAAGGACTTTCAAATGTAAGAGAAAAAATGAGTTCTGTTTGGGACATTTTGAGTTTAAAGGATGTTCAGGTAGAAATTGCTGGCTAATAGAAATGATCACCAACAATTGACGATGTGGGGACTGATGCCCAGGAGGTAGCTGTGAGTTGGATATATAGATTTGGGAATCATCTCTGCATTGAAATAATAATGGAACCCATGAGAACTGATGAAATCACCAACCCAATCAAATAAGCATTTATTAAGCATCTACTATATGGAATGTAAGATGTAAAAACTCAATGAAAACCAGTCACTGCCCTCAAGAAGCTTACAAAGATAACCTGGGACAGATCTTTGGGGACAACCCATGGTTAGCAGCAGGAAATAGGGTAATGATCCATATAGGAAGATTGAGAACTATGACAGAGCATTCAGGGCAAAGAAAAAATTAAGCTACAGAAAAACATATTTAGCAGTTAAGATAACTGGTACTATAACCTAAGAGCAATTACATTTGACTTAATATGGTCAGAAGCCAGATTGCAAAGGGTAAGAAGAGTAAGGAATTGGCAACTACAAGTGCAGCTTATTCTGAGAGTTTGGTAGGAGAAGTAGCTAGAGGGGTAAATAGAGTCAAGAGATTTTTGTTTAAAGGATGGTATAGTCCCAAAGATACTTATATAGACAATGAAAAAAGAACCAGTAGGTGGAAAAAGATTAGTGACAAGAGAAAGGGAATAAAGAGGCAAACTCCTTGGAATGACAGAAGGATCAAAGCCACAAGGAGAGATGTCAGTCATGACAAAGGGAAGAAGAGCTTTCTCAGAGGCAGGAGTAAAGGACAGGCAAAATTATTCAAGGTTTTTGAAATGTAGAGGAGAGAAAAGGGGGGAACTAATAATGGTATCCTTAGTTTTCTCTGCAAGAAATATAGACAGAGAGAAGGCATTGAGGACTTGAGAGAAGCTTTGTAACATCTAGTGCTACTTTTATGTATTTTGTTAACTAGCTTTGAGTGTGAATGATCCGAAGAATAATTAAACTACTAATGGAATAGAGAAGTGAACAATAGGAGCTATGTGTAAAGGGAAGAGAAAGATCATGAGTTAAATTTTAGACATAGCAAACTAAAATAGGGATATATTGTGTTAGTAAATAGAGCCAATATTTTAAAATACAGGATCAGAGTTTCAGAGAGGTACACATTGAAAAGAAATTAAGAAACAAGTCTCTAGAGTAGAGATGATAAGAGAAGCAGATCTCACAGCATCACAGTCTTTGTTATGGCAAACCTTAAAGTTTATCTAGATTAACCGCCTTCCCAGTCAGAGAAATTACTACTGACATCTTAGAAAAGGGACATTAAACCTTTTCTTGAATGTTTCCAGTGTTCAAAATAGTCTATTTCATGCTTATTTCAAAATAATTTGTCATTGTTGGACAATTCTAAATGTTAGAAAATTCTTTTTAAAATCTGTCTCCCTGTTCTTTATTGTTTAATATGTCCCTAATATTATTAAGTAGATTCCTTTCATTGATATGGCAGTCCCTCAAACATAGTAAGACAACAATGATTTCTCCTTCAGACTTCTTTTTTCCAAATTAGCTCTGCAAAAATGATATATAATTTTCACATCCTGGGTTTTTTCTATTGGATATTTCTTAATCTGTTGAGTTTCTTCTTAAAATATGGTACTTAGGACTAGACATAAAACTCCAAATGTAGTTTCTGCAAAGCATAGTACAACCTACTACCTCCCTTGATTTGAATACTATATACTTCTAAACATGCAATTAAATTTTTTTTATCATATATAATACTAAATTTAAAAAACCTCACATTTTAAAAAATAAATTGCTATCAAGCTCTAGATTTTCCTATCCCAAACTTAGACCTAAAAAGATCAAGAAATTCAAATGCAGAACTTTACATTGATTACTGCATTTTTCTTTTGTTGATTTCAGCTTGTAATTTTTTAAAATCTAATTTCTACTTCTGACATTAGTTTTTCTTCCTCAAATTATGTCATTTGTATGTCATGAAAGAAGAACACCAACCTTGGAGTTGCATTCAGTCCCTAAAACTCATAACTTGTAATCCATAAAATGGGGACAATAACCTTGCACTGTCTGTCTAGGTCATAGGACTTAGATGAGAAAAGTGCTTTATAAACTTTAAAGTACTACTTTATGGATTTTTAATGCCATAAAAATCTGAACAGATTATAAAATTTAGTACTTCCTTCATTTGTTTAAAAAACATTCTGAGAAGCAATCCTCAGATTTCAGCAGACACTTTATGGGCTAAAGGATTATGAATTTTTTGATCTTAGAATTTCCTAGATGATTTTCTGTCAAGACAGAGATTCCATGTTTAAAGGAATACTGGCAAAGAAAATCAAAACTCTTATGTCCTTGTCAGTAAACTTTTACTATGTGCTAAGCACTAAGAATTCAAAGAAAGGTAAATTCTGTTCTTGCTCTCAAGAAGTGCACAGTCTTAACAATGGAGATAGCTATGCGCCAATAAGCCAGGGGATTGGGGGAAACTTCCTTAGATTAGTTAGAATTTTAAGGAAGTCAGGGCAGTCAGGAAGCAGAGTTATAGGAAAAGAGGCATTCTAGACATGGTTGGAAGTCCTGGAAAAATGCCTACAGTTCTAGAGATGAAGGGTCTTGTCAGAGGATCAGCAAAAAGGCCAGTGTCAGTGGGTCACAGTGTGTGTGTAAAGATGTAAGGTAGAAGTTTGGAAAGATGGAGTGGAGAGGAAGTGATGAAAGGCCCAGCAGAGCCCAGCAGTGCTAGGAAGCCCCTGGAGTTGGAGCAGTGGGGCAATTAAGTGCCTATTCTGCACATGATTAAGGTAATAAGAGATTTAAAGGCATATAGTCACTTTCATTAATGACAGGGCTTGAGATTTGGAAAGAACCTCAGCTGCTATCTAGTCCAAATCTTATTCCAGAATAAGATGTACTATAATATACTAAATAAGTGGTTATTCAGCTTACACTTGAGTATCTCCAAGGAAAGAATACCATCTTTTGAGGTAGTCATCAGCAATCCATTCCTTTTCTAGACAACTCTACTCTTTTTTTTTTTTTTTTTTTAGCTTTTTATTTACAAGACATGCATGCGTAATTTTTCATCATTGATCCTTGTAAAACCTTCTGTTCCAATTTTTCCCCTTCTTCCCCCCACCCTCTCCCCTAGGTGGCAGGTAGTCCAATACATATTAAATATGTTAAAGTATATGTTGAATACAATATATGTATACATATTTATACAATTATCTTGCTGCTCAAGAAAAATCAAATCTTTTAGAAAGGTAAAAACAACCTGAGAAGGAAAACAAAAATACAAGCAAACAATAATAGAAAGAATGGAAATGCTATATTGTGGTCCACACTCATTTCCCATAGTTCTCTCTCTGGATGTAGCGGATTGTTTTCATTACCGAAGAATAGGAACTGGTTTGAATTATCTCAGTGTTGAAGAGAACCTCCTCTATCAGAATTGATCGTCATATAGTATTATTGTTGAAGTATATAATGATCTTCTGGTTCTGTTCATTTCACTCAGCATCAGTTCATGTAAGTCTGTCTCCAGGCCTTTCTGAAATCATCCTGCTGGTCGTTTCTTGCAGAACAATAATATTCCATAACATTCATATACCACAATTTACTCAGCCATTCTCCATTTGATGGGCATCCATTCAGTTTACAGTTTCTGGCCACTCCAAAAAGGGCTGCCACAAACATTTTTGCACATATAGGTCCCTTTCCCTCCTTTAAGATCTCTTTGGGATATAAGCCCAGTAGTAACACTGCTGGGTCAAAGGGTATGCACAGTTTGATAATATAGTTCCAAATTGCTCTCCAGAATGCTTGGATCCGTTCACAATTCCACCAACAATGTATTAGTGTCCCAGTTTCCCACATCCCCTCCAACATTCGTCATTATCTTTTCCTGTCATTCTAGCCAATCTGACAGGTGTGTACTGGTATCTCAGAGGACAACTCTACTCTTAGAATGGTTCTCTTGACATCAAGCCTAAATTGATATTTTAACAAGTTGACATTTTTTAAAATTGCTGCTCCTGGCCCTCTGAGCCCCAAGGTAACAAGTCTAATCTCTTTTCTTCACAACCACCCTTCAAATACTAAAATATTAAATAGTAAAAATAGTAAAAAGACATCTGAGGTTTTTCTCTGGTTTAAACATCCCCAGGTCCTTCTGGCTGACCCTCATGAGACATGGACTTCAACATCCTAGTTGCTTTTCATTGGATACTCTCCAGTTTATCAATGTCCTCTTTAATCTGCTGTACTCAGAATAGCACTCCATATATCCTCTGATTAAGACAGATTATAGAGAAAGTAAAATATTTTTATTCATGGAAGTTATGCTTCACTTGATGTAGCCCAAGAGCACATGAGATTTTTTGGCTGTTATATCTTGCTGCTTACTCCTATTACATTTGCTGTCCATGAAAACTCTTAGATCTTTTTCAGAACTACTAGTATCTGTTTTGGTTTTTAAAAACTCACTTATAAGACTTCATAATTTCATTAATGAATTTCATCTTATTAGATTTATCTCAGTGCTCTGACCTATCATGATTATTTTGAGTGCTGTCATCCTGTGTCTTAACTCCCTTTCCCAGCATTTTGTCAACTACAAATTTTATGTACATGCCAATAAGCTATTGTCCAAGTCATTGGTTAAAAAAACTAAGCAAACGTCCAAGGAAATTCTACTGGAGACTTCTTGCCACAATGACATTGAATCATTATTGACTATTCTGAGCCTAGCTATTCAATTATTCTGAATCCATCTAATTTTATGGTCATAAAGTTCATATTTTTCTCTCTTCATCTAATATCAGGTAGTTGACAAACACTTTGCTGAAATCCAGTTAAGTTTTGTCTACAGAAATCTCTTTTATCAGTTTAAAAAAATAAGATTTTTCTAGCATGAGCTATTCTTGATGAAAACGTGCTTTTTGTAATCACTGCTTCCTTTTCTAAATATTCCTTAACTATCTTTTGAGTGATCTGTTCTAGAATTTTTCCAGGTTTCCCTCCAAGATTCACTTTGTCAAGTCCCATCTTCCACAAACCTTTCACAGTCTCCCCAGCTGCTAGTGCCTTCTGCTTTCAGGTTACTGTCAAGCTACTCCGTATATAATATATCTTGTATGTACCTACTATGTTGCACTGACACACATTTTCAGCACTTAGTAAATATTTCCTAACTAAATCAAAATCAAGTTCTGATTTGAAGATTCTATTTTCTTATTTTAAAAGCAGAGACATTTGCCCTTCTTCAATCTTGATTACTCATTTTCTACTATCTTTAAAACATTAGTGAAAGTACCTTTTAAGATATGTCTACAAAAATAGCTTCATTTTGAAAAGAAAGGTAGATATATTATGTTTGAAATAATGATAGCAAGAACCAAAACAGATGAGTAATTTTATGGATAGGATGTTAGTTTGGCAGCCTCACTATCATGTTGAGAAGGGATGATAAAAAGTGGATATAGTGAGCAAAATATTGAAATATAGAATATCAGAACACCCCAAAAGATGAAATAGAACATTTTCCAGACAAAGGCAACTTAGAAGCTCAGCAGAAAAGATGGGGTTCAGTGTGTAGCCCCAGATCCAGCCCTGGCCCAGGCTGACCTCTGAATCAGAGACCTCTTAGCTCAAAAACTCCAAAAAGAATCTGAAAGGTCAGCAGAAAAGGTCCATCAAACCAGAGTGGAAGCCAAGCTCATGATCCCAATGTAAGCCTAGCCTCAGTGAGAGGCCAGATCTCTGAATCAGCACCAGTGCTGGAGGCGTCTAGACCTTCTCAGGTGGGGGACATCAGGAAGGACTCAGTGGAGAGGCTCTATGGGAGTCTGGTGTACGGTCCCATTGTCCCAGCTCACTAGATCTTACAGCTATGGTAGGGCAGGGACACATCTGCTTCAAAGCAGAAAAGAGTGCTTGTGGTCAGATTCCTAGAAGGATTTCTGGACACAGCAAGCCAAATAATAGCCTAAGAAAATTAGCAGAAAACAGAAAAATGTTTCTGACTGCTGAAAAGTTTTTATGGTGACAGAAGAAGATAACAAAATCAAAGCTCCTATATCTGAAACATCCAAGAAAAATAAGAATTGGGCTCAGGCTATGGAAGAACTCAAAAGGGACTTTGAAAATCATGTCAAAGAGATAGGGGGATAATATGGGAAAGAATTGAGAGAAGTGCAAAAGGAAATATAAAAAGCTAATGAAGAATGTCTTAAAAAGCAAAATTGACCATTTGGGAAAGGAAATACAAAAGCTCACTAAGGAAAACAGTTCCTTAAAAAATAGAACTGAGAAAATGGAAGCTAATGACTTTATGAAAAATCAAGAAATCAAAACCAAAAAAATGAAAAAATAGAAAAAATATGAAATATTTCATTGGAAAAACAATTGACCTGGAAAATAGATCCAGGAGAGATCTATTTAAATTTTATAGCTTTTTGTTCACAAAACATATGCATGGGTGATTTTTCATCATTGAACCTTGCAAAACCTTCTGTTCCAACTTTTCCTCTCCTTCTCTGCATTCCCTCCCCTAGATGACAGGCAGTCTAATACATGTTAAATATATGGCAAGCAGTCCAATACATGTTAAATAAGTTAAAGTACATGTTAAATACAATATATGTAGACATATCTATATAGTTATCTTGCTGTACAAGGAAAATTGGGTTTAGAAAGAATGTAAAAATAACCTGAGAAGGAAAATAAAAATGCAAGCAAACAATGCCAGAAAAACTAGAAATGCTATGTTGTGATCCACCCTCATTTCCCATAGTTCTTTCTCTGGGTATAGCTGATTCTCTTCATTATTTAACAATTGGAACTGATTTGGATCATTTCATTGTTGAAGAGAGCCACGTCCATCAGAATTGATCATCATATGGTCTTGTTGTTGTGTATAATGATCTGTTCTGCTTATTTCACTTAGCATCAGTTCATGTAAAGTCTCTCCAGGCCTTTCTGAAATCATCCTGCTGGTCATTTCTTATAGAACAATAATATTCTATAACATTCATATATCATAATTTATTCAGTCATTCTCCAATTGATGGGTATCTATTCAATTTCCAGTTTCTGTCCACTATAAAAAGGAATATCACAAACATTTTTGCACATACTAGATCCCTTTCCTTTTTTTAAGATCTCTTTGAGGTATAAGCCCAGTAGTAACACTGCTGGGTCAAAGGGTATGCACAGCTTGATAACTTTTTGAGTGTAGTTCCAAATTGCTCTCCAGGAGAGATAATTTAAAAATTATTGATATATCTGAAAGTCATGATCAAAAAAACCTGGACATTATCTTTCAAAAAATTATCAAGGAAAACTATCCTGATATTCTAGAACCAGAGAGTAAAATAGAAATTGAAAAAATTCACCAATTACTTCCTGAAAGAGATCCCAAAATAAATTTTCCCAGGAATATTATAACCAAATTCTGGAACTCCCAGGTCAAGGAGAAAATATTGCAAGCGTCCAGAAAGAAACAATTCAAGTATTGTGGAGCCACAGTCAGGATAACACAAGATTTAGCAGCATTGGTTTGGAATATGATATTCTGGAGAGCAATGGATCTAGGACTGCAACCAACAATCATCTACCCAGTAAAAGTGAGTATAATTCTCAAGAGGAAAAGGTAGTCTTTCAATGAAACAGAGGATTTCCAAGCATTCATGATAAAAAAGACTAGAGCTGTATAGAAAACATGATTTTCAAATACAGGACTCTGGAAAAGCTTGAGAGAGGTAATCAGTGATAAGATTTATTGTTTATATTCATACATGGGAGGATGAGTCTTGTAACTCTTTAGACTGTTTCATTATTATGGCAGGAGTATATGTAGACAGAGGACACAGGTGTGAGTTGAATATGAATGGATAATATCTTCTTAAATAAATGATGAAATTAAAGGATGAGAGAGGAATGTACTGGGAGAAAGGGAAAGGGGGAAGTGGAATGATTCAAATTATGTGTCAAAAATAAAAGGAGGCAAGGAAAAGCTTTTACAATTGGGGGGGAGGGAAGTGGAGGAGAAGGGGGAGTGAGTGAATGTTACTCTCATCAGAATTGGCTCAATGAGGAAATAACATAATACTGGATGTATTTAAATAAGGGGGGAGGGTGATAAGAGAGTGCATATCAAAACAGGAAGTAGTAGCAAAATACTTGAGTAAGAACTGGGTGAAAGGAGAGAGAATAGATGGGGAAAATAGAATTAGCAATAGTAATTTTAAAAAGATTTTTCGAAGCAAGTTTTTCTGGTGTAATATTATTGTTCTCTGAGAAATCATGAGGAGGATGCTCTCAGGAAAAAAAACAAGCAAACCTGGAAAATCCTCCATGGACAAAGTGAAATATACATTATACAAAGTAATATCAGTGTTCTGGGATGACCAGCTATAAATGATTTTGTTATTCTTGGTAGTATAATCATTCACACCCACTCTGAAGGACTTATGATGAAAAATCCTTTCCACACCCAAAAAAGGAACTGATTGAGTCTGAATACAAATCTAAGCATTCTCTATTTCTCTGTTTCTCTCTTTATCTTTAACTTAATTTTTCTTGAGGGTTTGTGTTTTCTTTAAGTTGGGAGATCTATGTTTTCTTTCACCAAGTTTTGTTTTACATAAGTTCACATGTAGTTTCTTAATTTTGAGTGAGGATAAGGGGGAGAACCTAGAACTCAAAAATCTTAAAAACAAATGAAAAAAAATTGTTTTGAATATAAATTGGGAAATTTTAAGTTAAGATATTTTAAAAATAAATTTAGGGAACTTAAAAAAAATTAGCAGCTTTTGATGGAAACCTTAAAGAATATAGTACACATTTTCTTGCCTTTTTCAAAACAGTATTCCGTACATGATTGGACCTTTTTTTAATTCAGTATCAACATTTTGGACCTCAGTTATTGTAACTGTTATACAGTGAACCCCTTAAAGTCTGTTGAAAGATATAGAACAATTTCTCCCTTTATCTGAATTGTTATAGCTTGTAGTTTAGCTTCTTTTCATAGTTTTTCCTTTACTATTCTTAATTTAAGTGCCTACTGTGCATTTAGTGTCCTAAATATTGGGGAAGAACAAAAACCTAGAGTCCCAGCCCTTATGGGAGTAGGAAGCATATCTTCCCCTCTTCCCTTAAAGGTAATTATAATTTAAAAATAATTTGAAAAGGGAATAGAGCAGTACCAATTAAAGTAACCAGAGAAGATTTGGCAGAGTATTTATGAAACATAAAGACTGTGAGAGGTATAATCAAGGAGGGAATACTTTCTAGGCATTTAGTTTTATTAGCAGGTGCATGGTTAATAGGAAATAGCATGTGAAGTTGAAAAATGGATTAGTGAAGGAAACTTATCAGAACCATTGAAAAAATAAATTAGAGTCAGATTTTGAGCTGCCTTAAATGTCAGGCTGAAGAATTTGTGTTTGTTATTGTGTCTGCTTCTAGTTTTTCCATCTTAATAATTTGATATTTCCAATGTTGTGGTTTGGCAGCATAGGATAGTGGAAATATTACTATAATTGAAAGTCAAAATACTTCTATTTAGGTCTTGGCTGTGCTGCTTTGTAGAGATGTGCTGCTGAACAAGATGTCCTTCTCTAGGCGTCCTCATCTGTGAAATGAAAGGATTTGGCCAGTTTTGCACTTTGCTCCCTTCTAACACTTACTCAAGGCATTAGCGTATTTTTTACAGGATGTTTAATATTTTATAATATTTTGAGTGTCTTTACTTTTGTCATTTCAAGTCTGTTTTGCTCCTTTAGGCTTTATAGACATATTTGGCCTTAGGGCCAGAAAGATGTCTTCTCCTTCCCTTTTGCCACATATATTTGAATGTATAATTGCTGGTCATTAATTCTCTTAGCAGTGTGCTAAGCCTAAGGTACTGTCTTGCCAGCCTAGGAGCGTCCTCCTCTGAGAGTTTTCTGTATTGGAAAAAATCCTAGGCCCAATTCAGAGCCCCAGTACTATCTCCAGCAGTATTTATGAGGTTTATGAAAGAGAAACAGCTATTCTTCACTATTTCATTTTAAAATTTTTTGAATGCAACATGAGAAGGAAGAAAAAAGTCAAGTCAACCATTTTCACTATTTTGCTTTCTTTAGAAATATTTTGGAATGTTTCTTCTTTAGTTCACATTTTTCCATGTGTTGATGAATTTGTCTTTCCATACTTACCAAGAAAGAAATCTTCTGATTTCTTTTTTTTTTTCCTCTTGGGTTCCCTTGAAACATTATTGTGATAGTATAGTTGTAATGCTTCAGGTGCTAGACTTGGTTTTGAATCTTGCCTCTTAATATCATTTAATTGTATAATTACAAATATATATGTATATATAGAAAGAACACTTTGCAAACTCTGAAGTGCTGCAGCCACACCCGCCATCTAATGGGGAATGAGCTCATTCCATATGTTGAGGACTATGTTTCTGTCTTAGTATGGGAAATGATATTTTTTAAAAATCCATTTGGGTTTTCTTATGTGGATTCTTAGACTAGTCTCTTGAATGGCTGGGGACTCTGGCTTTAGTAGATGCATCATCATGCCTTCTGCTTATAGGATTATCTGGAGAACATCGTCATGGGGACTTTCTGCTTTATGAACTTTGTACAGGCATCTTCTAAGAATGTAGCTTTGTTCATCAGTCATTCTATTATCACTATTAATGTATCTGTTTTACTTTTTTTTTTTTTAGAAAGAGTTGAGTGATACATCTCAATAGTTAAGAGAATACAGGGGAACAGTTAAAACATTCATTATCATTTGAGATATATTTGAGGATGTAAAATTTCTTGGAGAATATGCATGATCAAAAGGCATAAAATAAACAAAATAACTATTCTAGGTGTGACTATTTCACTTTCAAGATTTATTAGGCATATAAACACAAAAATGTCCTAGCTCAAAGGTGGTACATGGGACTTTTTCTGATAGAGTAGATAGAGATAGATAGGAATAAGGATGGGACCTGTAATTTCACTGATATCAAGAATTCTCAGGTGAGGAACTTCCTCCTAACAATGCTTAGATTGATAGTCTTGGATCATTTTCTGAAGTGACATCCTTAGGATCCCCCAAAGGTCTTCCTGCTTTCAAAGCCAACTCTTTGTCCAGTTAAGCCATAATGCATCTTTCTGATAGAAACTTAGAGAAAAATTAGCCATGAATATAAATGACTTGCTAATTAATATTTGACATCTAATCATAATATGAACTTACATTGCTATTGAAGGTAAATTTAAATTTAGATGGGTGTACATCTTGTCTCTCTGAGTAGACATGACCCAAAGTCATGCTTTTACTTGACTAACATAGTATGTGGAATGGATACTCGTAGTGTTAAATGCTTTAATGAACATAGAAATGTATAACATTTTTTAGTAAATTGGTAATCTTAGAAATAAATACAAGGGAATGAAATGAAAGGAAGATAGGGAAAGCACTAGCAGCTGGGGGTTCAGGAAAGGTAATATGGAAGTGCTGATACTGTGGACTTTGTGAAGCTGACATGAGGAGGAAGTGTTCTCCAAACACAGGTGACATCTCCTTGCAGAGGCACAGAGCCTGGTCATCATGTGTGAGAAAAAGACAGGACAAGGTGGATGGACTTGATGGAAATGAGTTGGGGCCAAGTTGTGAGACATTTTACTCTAGCCAAGCAGATGTTGGTTTTTGATCAGGAGGGAAGGACTGAATTTTGTCCCACAATGAAGTGACAGAGCCAAAACTGGCAATGGGAAGAATGGCTGGAGGCAGGGAGACCACCTAGCAGCCATTGGAGCCCTCAGTCTCTGCAGAGGAGAGGCCTGAGCCCAAAGTAGAGAGGAGGCAGCAAGATAGAAATGGTAAGATTTGTCTCCCGATTCGATATGTTGGGTAAGGGAGAGGGAGAAGTTGAGGATAATGCTGTGTTTGCAGATCATAGAGATATGGAATAAAGGTATTTTCAACAAAAATTGGACAGTTCAGTTTGGAATTTAGGGTCATGATGGGTTGGAGATATATATATGCATAGACATGGTAATTTAGCTAAAGAGAGAAGAAGAGGGCTTGGAGAAAAGTCTTGGGGTACCCCCCTAATGAGGATATATGTATGAAATGAATGATAATTCAACAAAAAAGATTGAGTAGTATTCATACGGGTAAGAGGTGAATCAACAGGGAACAGTATCATAAAAACTGAAAGCAGAGAATGTTTAGGAGCAAACGTTTTTTAACAGTGCAAGATGCATCAGATATTTCACGAATAACAGTCTTTTTAAAAGACCATAAGATTTGGCAATTTTGAGATCATTGGTAATTTTGGCAAGAGCAGAATGGTAAGCAAGAAAAGCCTGATTGTAAAGGGTAGGCATAAGAACAGTGTGGTGGGGATTTACAGCAGAGAGAGTAAAGATAGGAATGTCGATAGCTTTTTTTTCCCTAAGATTTTGGCTGAAGAGATACAAGATAATTCCTTTAAGTCGGAAATTCTTACGCTTATGGTGTTGTGGACCCTTTGACAATCTGGGAAAACCCTTGATCATCTTCTAAGAATAAGGTCCTTAACCAATTAAAGGAAATGCTAATTTTCAGTTAGAGGTGAGTGAAAGTAAAGATGTATGTTTTTCCAAATTCACAGATCTGAAATCCTGGCTCAAAAGGATGGCAGTTTTCATGAGGGTTTTTGTTTTTTAAGGGATAAGGGAGATATTTGGGTATGTTATGATGAGGCAGATAGAAAAATGGCCAGTAAAAAAAGAGAATAAAGATTTTTTTTTAAATCTTCTGGTGATTAATTAATAATTTTCTAATTGACAATAACTTTCACATAAGTTTTTATCATTAAAACCTCTGTATTTTTCTGCAGGAAAGCAAAGAAACCGATTGGAGCCCATGGATACCATATTTGTTAAGCAAGTTAAAGAAGGAGGACCTGCTTTTGAAGCTGGATTATGCACAGGTGCTCCTCTTCTGTTTTATATTACACTACCTGAGAACTACCTGTTCTGCTTGCTTTATCTATTTTGTTTCCCCAAATTTTCCATTTCATCTTCCATATTGATATCCTTTCTCTGGTTCTTTTTTATACATTATCAGAATGAGGAGTATCAGAACCATCTGTCTACTTCACCTACTGCTAGAACAAGAATCCTTTTAACAACATACCTAACAATCTAGCCTTTGCTTAGAATGCTCTCATGAAGGCAAACCATCTGACCTTTGGGATTATCCTAATATAAGGATATTCCAAAAAGTTTTAGTTAAGTTTTAAACCATTAAAGCTCGACAGAGAGAGAGAAAGTGAGTTAGTTTGTGTGGTTTTTTGAACTTGATACTGAATTTAAATGCTGTATTTGATACTAGACTCTGAACTTGAACAGGTGTGCAAGGCACTTAAAATTTCTAAGCCCCCAGTTTTCTTCTGGATATAGTAATAGCATTTGCCTTAGAGAGTTAGAGTTGTTCTAAAGATTAAAATTAGATAAATTACCTAGAAGCTTCCCACAGTTTTTTAATGCCTTTTGAGTAAAGAATTTTGTAGCATTTTAATCTCTTTAGTATTTAAACAAGAGCTATATTTAATGTATTTAAGAAGATTGTCTCTTTCAAACTTCTAAAGTCTTTTTTCCTAGCAAAGTTTATGAACCCACTGAAATTTTTCCACAGACTCCTTGGGAAGTCAAGAACACAAAACCAGATTTCTAATGTCTGTTCATACAGAATATATAATTTTTCAAATCACTAGAGGTTGAGAGGATCAAATGGAACATTACTAGAACACGTTTAGAAAACACAGTATTTTCTTCATTCTTTTGATTTTATCCATAATCTAGATATGCTGTTTCCCATCAGGGCATCTCTACTCTCTTAAACACAAGACTTACCTAATCAAGTGCCATCAGTCTTTTTTTTTTTCTTGGCAAACAATTTAATAATTGTTAGTTTATCTTTTTAAAGACAGCCATACTTGTCTTTAAACACACATACCTAGGCTCTGAAAGGAGCTTTGGGCATTTACCAGGCAGAGCCTTTTGGAGAAGCAGCATGGCACAGGGTTAGTGTGCAGACTTGGAAACTGGAGTTTACATTTCTTTACCAGCATTCATCAGCTTTGGGGTTGTGAATGTCCTTGGCCTTCATTTTTCTTCATCTGTAAAAAATACAAATGAAGATAATAACTACCTCATTGGGCTTTTGTAAGGATCAAGTTAAATTATGTAGGTACAAGTCTTAAATCATATATGAATGTGAGTTATGTAGAGAGAATGTGGAGTGAGTCAGGATAGTGACAAAGTGGATTAAGTAAACCCAGATAAGCCATTAAAAGAGAAGGGAGGGAAATGAACAGTTTGTTTATATTTCCTATATAAGTCTGTGTTTTACAATAGTTGTAATGCAATAAATTGGAGGAAATTGAATGGTTCACTCATTTACTTCTGCTTTTCCCTCTCTTATGGCTACAAGATTTTGGTGAGAAATGCCCTTCAAAGCGAACAATTCCAACGTGATTTCATTTGAAAACTGCTGCATTTCTGATGTAAACAAATGTGCTTTCAATAGAAGATAATGAGGTTTTTTTTTAATTAGATTTTTAAAACCAAAATCTCTTTGCCTCATATTTGCCCTCCTCAGTTTTTTATTTCTCCTTTCATTGTATTGGTGTAAATGATTTCATATAATAAAGAAACTACCATATAAATTCAGATACTCCTTAGTGCCTAGCTTTTCAAGTATGCCAAAACACATTTTGTCTTAGGCATTTTTCATACTTTTTCTTCACCTCTCCTTGTAGGTGATCGTATTATAAAAGTCAATGGAGAAAGTGTTATTGGAAAGACGTATTCCCAAGTAATTGCTTTAATTCAAAACAGGTAAGATACTTGAATAATGTTGATTTGGGCCACAAGTGGGTTTCTGTTTCACAGTTCAGTTCAGCAGAGTGATCTTAATAAAGAACTCTAACTCTTGGGAAATGATGTGATGGAGATTTGAACTTTTGTGGGTTAAAGCATTTGTGAATTGCTTGAAATCAAGTTTACTTGGATATGATTTAAACTGTTTGGTAGCTTTAAAGCCACTTATCTATACTCGTGGAGCACTAAGTTTCAGGTTTTCTGAATGTTTTCTCCCCTTTTTGTAATGAAAATACAGCATTGTAACTATTGATTTAATGAATCTGTATTGAAAACTCTCATTAATTTGAATTTAGTTATGTCAGCTAAGATAAGTTTACTGTTATTGAAGAGAGAACTTTGAACATTTTCTTAGCAATATGCCTATTTCTGTTTTCTATTACTTTTCAACTTTTCTCTCCCTCCATTTGTTATAAATAAGTTGACCTAATTAGGTTATAAATGAATATGTTCACTAGTGTGTAAATCTAAACAGATATATTACAGTTAACTTTGGATTTTAGATCAGTGGGTTGGTTATACACTTTGCAGATTACCTCTGATGACCTAGGCCTGTCCTGTCTCCTCCCCACCACTGACCCCAGACAGAAAGTAAGGCTCCATCAACTTGCTCTAAGGTAGTATACAAAGGCACAATTCAGTTAAGTGTAAGTATGTGTGCGAAGGAGTTTTTTACCAGGTCAAAAGTGGGAAGGGAACACTTCTTTCCCCATAGTTTTACAGATGATGCTTAGAAAAGTCACTCATTGCCTAAAGTTACATGGCTAATTACTGGTAGAGTCAGCTCTAAAGCCCTAAGTTTTCTGGCTATAAGTCCATTGTTCTTTCCCTTATACTACAGTGCCTCTCAGACACTGTCATTCTTAGATTATGTTATCTTAGCCCTAACATTGTTCCTCATTATTAATATAGATGGTTGTATTATAAGTAAAATTAAGTACTCTTATTGTTCAAATTGTTTTTATTAAGAACCACTTTTTGACAATGAAGTCTAAATAAATTTAAGAAAAATTTGGTGTTTCTTTGTGTATACACACTCACACACACACTCAGGTATTGTAAATACGATGGGCTAAGTGTTTAATTTTCAGGGATGTTGAGCAAAAGTACACACAACAATAGTATATAAACTATGTAGTTAAAGATCCAAGTCTATTTGTTTACGTTAATGACAGTAAAATTTTAAAAATATTTAAAATTGGGTATGATGAAGGACAGATTGGTACTCAAGAACATATACTCTAATGTCCTTAATTAAGTAGTTAGTGGATGAAATTCTGTGATAATACATAGCATGTATGTGTGTAATATATTGGTTGTAGATGTTCCTATTAGTGGTACCAATTTGAACATAATGTCTTGGGAGGTTGAGTCAAGAAGTTTCTGAAGCTTCTTTTCTCTAAGATAATTAGGATGTTGTTAATGTGTTTTATTTGCTTGTGTTTTCATGCCTATAAATGTAAATAAATTGATAAAACAGCTGTAAAAATTCACTTGTAAATATGTGTCATTCTGTTATGGTTTGTTTTCCTTGAAATACACATTAATTTGTTCTCACATTGATGTTTAGTTTTGGGGAGTACTTTAATTGTTTAGAATTACAATATTCATTTTTAAACAAAACTTGGAAAATAGAGAAATATTATTTAAGTTTTCTCATCCTATCTTTTTTCTTTAAAAAAAAAAATTGTGTTCCTTTTGTCTGTAATTGGTAGCAAATGGATAATGGAGATAATGCCATTGAGATTCTTCAGTCTATTAATGTAAAAATGTACCCTTGCAGAAGAATTTATCTTATCAGTATATATTATCTACTGACACTAAGCTACTAAAATAACCCCTTCCTCATCTAGTTTTATCCTTGTTCAAACCAATGGCTCTACTTAGCCTGCCGTTCTTTTTGCCTTTATAGCGTGGACAAAAAACAATGCCAGTAAACTAAAGGGATTTTAAGTTGTAAATATCTTGATTGAATTACAGAAATTGTACTTACTGCCTCTGGGTTAGATTTAGAAATACTGGCTGTGTTCTTTTTACATGTTGGTTCAGATACCAGGTTTTACCGTGATTTATCCCTCCTGAGCTATTTTTTGAAGATAAGGAAAATGTTTCACTTGCTGCAATAGCTTTATATCATCGAGATGAAGTAAAATTTTATGAACAGTTTTTTGTTTTTGTTTCGTTTTGCCAGTTGTTAAAATAACAGTAAAATAACAGTTAAAATAACAGATAAGGTTTCTTTCTTTCACAAATGAAATTTTCAGTTATTATGATAAATAATCTTTGAAACTTTTAATTTCCATACAGAAAGGACCATTTTTTAATATTGATAAACACTACCCTGCTTCTCCCTGTCCTTCTATATGATATTCAACTTTTAAATATCATCTCTGATTTGAAATGAAATAAATCATTCTGTTTGCTATATGTTTGTTCCTTTTTTTTTGTTTTTGTTTTTGTTTAATTAACATTTCAGTTAAGAAACTTTTAAAGTAAACTTGGAGTATGCATATTTTAAAAAGAGTTGTTTGAGGTAATAGAACAAAAACTTAGGCAGCTAGTCTTATTTAAGTTAAAAGTTATTTTTCATACTCTAAATAATTTGGATTTAAAAAGTAATGATTAATAGTGTAAGCCTTAAGCAATTTTATGAACATTTCTGAATTGACTAATCTCTGGCCTCTCCCATACATTTACATCTTTCCTAAAAATAAAAATAAAATGTATTTCTGCTTTATTTCAGTGACACTACATTGGAACTTAGTGTTATGCCAAAAGATGAAGACATCCTTCAAGTGGTAAGTTGTGTTTATTCACACTAGCAAAACAGTCATAACTTTTTTACTAGATCTTTTTTTGATAGACACCAACTTTTCCTGACCAAAGTGGATTAAGTCTGGTAGGAAGTTTTAAGTTAAATATTTTCTAAGTATCTGTGCCTCTGACGGCCTTGGTTGGTTGAAGAAAACAAGAACACCCAAGTGCAGTTGAAAGAAAACAGTATTCATCATAGTTCTGTCTGCAGTTTGTTCTCAGTAATTCAATTCTGTAGCATTGATTAAGCACCTATTGAATGTCAGGCACTGTGCAAGGAACTGAAGACAAAACCAAAAATGGCTGTCTTCTCATGGATATAAGGACTAGAATTGCACATTGTGTTTCTGCAATGCCTGCTAATAAATATTATCTCCAGCATAATTTATTGATCTTTAGGCCTTGATTGATTTGAGACAATACTCATCTTTTTTATAGTATTTTATTTTTTCAAATACATGCAAAGATAGTTTTCAATATTCACGTTTGTGAAACCTTATATTGCAAATTTTTCTCTTCTATCCTTCCTTCCCAAGATAGCAAGTGATCTGAAATAGGTTGTATGTTTCCATATTGAGTCAACATTCTTTTAAAAATGTAAAAATTTATGTGAAAACATGTTTTATGTCGAGTTTGGGGATGAAGTTGCATAATATCCAGGAAAGTCTCAGACTGTGGTTATCACAAATTGTCTGCTTATCAAAATAGAGAAAATAAAAATTAAATGAAACATTTCATTTTTTTTCTTAATTCAGTATTACTAAAGAGAGATGATGAAAAACAAGTGTCCCAAAAGTTTTCTTGTTTTTTGAATTTGTAGGTTAGTAAAAATAAATGTATTCAATAATGGATTAAAAGAAACAGATCAAAATCATGCAGTTAGGTATAAGAAACAAATGATAGGCAAAAATTGCATTTCTCATCATATCTAGTAAAATATTTTGTTTACAGCAAAACAAACAAAAAAAGTTAACCATATTGCTACTGAAAACAAGAAAAATGTATTAGAAAACACAAAGGAAATAAAATATTTATATTAATGAAAGTCATAAATTGGATAATTTTCTTAAGTACAGTATAGCAGTTAATAATTAATTGGACATTTCCATTAGAGTGTTATATTAGAGACAATAATGGTAATGGAAGGTATCATTGATACAGCACTCCAAGATATTTTAGAGATCATCTAGTCCACCCTCTTACCTTATAGTTGAGGAAATTGAAGTTCAGGGAAGTCACAGAATGATAGTGGGGTTTTTTTTGTTTTTTTTTTTAAACAAATTAACCAATGTAGCATTAAAGAGATAAGAGAATCCACGTCCTTTGATTCTAGACACAGTTCTTTTCCCATCATACTAGGAATGAATTAGTAAGATAGTTTAAGTGTTGCTGATACATCATTAGTTGAAACATAATTTAGAGAAATGAATGTCACAAAATAATCACTATAACCAATTTATTTAATTGTGAACTTAATTCTGTGACTGAAAATAGGACTTGGTTAAAACCTTGTGGATCCTTCCTCTCCTCCTAATTTAAGAACTCACTTAAAACCTGATGGAAATCCTTCCTCTGCTATTAGGTTCATGGTTCCATTTGAAAACTCATATAGATTCCAGCTGTCTACATCATGTAGCATTTTCATAGACACAGACATATGACACCTTTCCAGGTCCAAAGCTTTAACCCATCTTTATGGTCTTCAAGAGCAGCAGCAAAAAAAAAAAAAAAAAAAAAAAGTTCAATCAAGCCCTATGAAAGAAAGAATATGTCAGGGTGGAGAAAGTCCCTTTTGGAGCCCTGCTTACTGTCTGAACTTGTAATGACCGCGTATTTAAAATCAGCCAGAGTCAGGAATTCAGGTTAAGGGAAAAATCTTCAATATTTATTAAGGTGAAGAGGTGAATAAAGATTGCTATAGCAATATGGGCAAGAAAGATTGCTATAGCAATATGGGCAGCTGCAACAGGAAGCCAGCTAACAGAGAGCGATCTGACCTGAGCAAACCGTCCAATCGCAATCCCAAAAGTCTCTCCTTCCCCTTCCTTTTCCACTCCCCTGCCTCCACCCACCAAAATCGTCATTTCCTATACAACACATCAGGACTTGTACAAAGAGTGGGCGGGGGCCATTCTTTCTCCAAGCTTATATATTAATAGATTATGGTCCAATTACTATTTAGCCTCATGTGCTTGGAACCTCAGTGCATCAACTCAAGCCTCAGACCATTACATGAACTATTATGAGTGTAAAGGGATGTCACAGACTAAAATCTCTTGTTTTTAGAGGCAATCATTTCTAGGTCAGGATACAGGTTAAAAACCTAAAAGAGTAACAGACTTCAGGTATTTTGAAATGAAAGAAAACAAGTAAAAATTTGCTAACATTCTGGTTGACAAAGAGCAGGAATTCATTTGTACTCAAAGTAAATAGTGGCAGGAAAAAAAAAACAATGAAAAAAAAAGTCGGATCAGTTAAATTATGTGAACCTAAATTAGTGAATACTGTTTCTTCCTCACGAATATATATGATTCATATTATTATATCAAATAATATGATTTAGACATAATTTCTTTTGTACTTTTAGAGTGTCACAATTCAGAATTGTGAAAGCAAAATACTCACTGTTTTGAATATTATCTTTAGTAATGTCAAATAGAAGTAATTTTTGTTTTGTAGTACTTTTCAGTTTTGCAAAAATGGTGTTGAGTTATTTCTAGTAAATTACAGAATACTCTCTATCAAAGACATCTGTATAAAAATGCTAAAAGAAAACTCCATCTTTAAATTTGGTCCCCATTCATAGCTGAATCCTAGCTTTGATGAAGAGATCTGAGCAGCCTTAGAAAAAACATGTAATTCATATTTTATGTAAACTGTTCTAGAGCTGGACATATGTAGAAATGAGGCATTCTTCAACTATTAAATGAAAATCTTTGTATATTTTTAAATAACTATATATATATATATATATATAATTTTGCTTTCAGAGAGGTATCCTGGTATAATGAGAAGCTTACCTCAGAGTCAGGAAGACTCTGGGGACTAATACAACTTCTCATTTTCTTCATTTGTTTCCCTAATATATTAGAATTAGACACTTAAGTCTAATTGCATTGGCAAAAAGATTGTCTTCATCTGGAGTTCTATTGCCAGTGAAATCAAAACTCTGAATTGCTCATATCCTCAACCCTTAAATTGCTTTTGAGCAGCAGTTTTGTTTTTTGTTTTTTCTTCTAAATTTGAATTGTTAATCCATTGATCTTTTGGAATCTTCCAAGTGATCCTGACACTGCTGTAAAATGTCTTAAGCAAAAACGTTTTTAATTTTGGTTTAACTTTAGCTTTGTTTTTAAACTGGGGTTTGAGTCATCATATAAAAACATTGGCAATTTAATATTCATAATAAAATTTGTTGACTGAAGGAAATATTTCATAAGAATTTAGGAGTGGGATGGGTATGAAGAGTGAGTTATGCATATGTGGCTCTATGACCTGAAAACTTTGGAAGGGACATATAAAGGAGGCCAATCTATAAAGAATAGAACACAATTTCATTATGTTAAAAATAATATCAATCAAAAAGATAATGGAGATTAAAAAAATTTGTTCTCAAAGAATTGTGGCTCCACACAGTATGATGGCATGTCCCCACAGTACTGCACCAGCGAATTTCTCCACAGAAATTCCAATGTAATTGCTGTATATCTGAAGAAAATTTCTCATGTAGGATTGGACACATTATCCCTTTTTTAAGACTAAAGATAGAGGCAAATTCCTTTACCAATTTGAACATTATTGTAAAGGGATCATATTCATTGTTATTTTAATTATTTGATACCTCTTTGTATATGACCATTGAGCCAAATAATAAACAATACCTGATTCTATGAACTGTTACAGTTTTACTCAAACTGGAATTATGGTAACAGGGAGTGGAAGATAGAATCTTCTGAATTTCAGGGAATTGCCCCAACAGTTAGTTGCCTGATGAGCAAGAGCTACAAATTTTGATTGAATTAACATTAGGCTGCAGGGACTAAAACTTAAATTTTCAGTTAAGTTTATTGGTTGTGTTTAGAGAAAGGAGTTCTGGATAGTCATTGGAAGCTCAGAGAGAAGCTTTGTTACAAGAAATAAAATTTCTGTAGTTATTTGAACTAAAGAACAGTTAAGTATTAATTTTATTGAACTATGTATTGGTTTGTTTTAAGCTGTATGATAAATTATTTTTAAAAATTATAAAATTTACTATGTAAGATCATTACTCATATATACCACTTTTTAATTTAAGATGTATAAGACCTATCAATACTTTTTACTTCTACATATCTTAGTAATTGTGAATTAAATTTTGTTATATATTTGAAATACTTTTCCATGTCCTTTAAAATAAATTACCTCTCAGTTGCCTTAGGCAGTTTTTATGTTAAATGCTTAGTGATTTTAAGTTTTTTTTTTTTTAAATCATTATTATTGTGAAGTCCTCTTGTGCTAAAATTATACAGAACACATAAAAATATATCATTGTGTCTGAGCTTACTGTTTAGATGAATTCATTGACTAACAAAGCTAAAGCTATCGTTAACTATTTCAATATATTTTGTATTTACTTTCAAAATACTAATGTGTACACTATTTCAATTGAGAAACACAATTTGAACTTAAGTTTTCATTTGTTTGTGAGGCATTTCTTGCAGTTTTTGGCTAATCATTTGAAATGTAGCAGAATTACCTAAAAAGGCCATGGAAATTAAGTGTAGACTTAATTCATTTTGTCATTGCTTGTGAAGGACCTATTAAGCAAAAATTGGTTTAGAAAGTTTTATGGAACAGTCTTACCTAGAAAAGGAGAGGCTGGAGGTGAGGATTGTGAAAATTTCATAATTATCTTGTAAAACAGTTGCTTGATGTTTGCTTAAGAGTTTTAATTAAGATATTTATCATGTAATTTGCTGTGATGAGTACAACTATTCATTCCAGAAAATTATTACAGAGAGGTGATGGATTTAGGGTGTGGAATGTAACATACATACATGTGTCTTTGTGTATATGTTTTGAGTTTGCTTGATTCTGCATATTTATCAAAAAAAATTTCTTTGTCCCATCCTCTCTCTTTCCCCCCCAATTTGGGGGTGGAGAGTAGGAGAAAGAGAAAAAAATTTTCTCTTATCTGGACCATTTCCTGCCTGTTTTAATAAGAAATATTACATGAACTTTCAGATGAGGTCCCTCCATTAATTTTACTTAACTATTTTACTTTTTTGTAAGAGATGGGGAGAACTTTTTAAAGTAGAAGGTTAATTAGGGTTTTGGGGGGTTCCCTCCCCCAATAACTTTGCATATAATTATAGTCGAGACCAGTTATTTTAATTTAAAAAGTTGTTTACAAGGAAATAAAGTAATTTTATTTGATGAACAATTTTAGTCAGTTACTGTTAATCATTGTCCAAATTTAATATTTTATTCAATTAGCCAATTTTTCACAATTCTATTTCTAGCTGAGGATTTCAGTTAACAACCTTTCCTTTTATATACTGGTGTTCCTCCCTCTCTCACCCCCCCTCCATATTAAACCCTTATCAGTGGGATTTAAGTAAGGGATTATTATTATATTTTCATTAGTTAAGGCTTTATTTTTAAAACATAGGCCTTTCACACTTATTGAATTTATGATAATGAAGAAAATTTTAGGGAGACAAAGTAGAAATAGGGTAAAAAATGCTAAATTTAAAAAGTGTTTTTTTTTTTTTTTTTACTACCTTACCTTTGATTTAGTATTCCAACAGTTATTGATTTTGTCCCATAAAAGGCTACCTGAAACAATTTCATCACTTTTGTGATTGTAAATGAACAGTTCACCCAAAACAATTTCAGACAAAGCCAAGATAATTTATGAATGTTACGTTATTCCAATTCAGTTATCTTTTGGTACTGTTTACTTAGTATCTAAATAATAATTGAGTTTCCTCTGGTAGGATCTTAAATATTCTATTTTGCTGGCCCAAGCTACAGATATGGGCAGTTTTGGTAGTTCTGCTGCTAATATGCCCAGCTAATACATTTAGGGCTATCTAAAGAAGTGACATACAGTGACTTGTCCAGATGTTTTTCTCCAGTAGGTTCATCTTAGGCCCTGAGTAATCCCTTAAAACTTGACAGATATTTGGCACCTAAATCTTAAGTTTTAAGTGATTTTAATGAACATCTCTTTTCTGAATATATCAGCTTTAATATTTTCTCCTGTTTGGAAAAAAATTGTGTTTTAAATAATACATAAATATTCAAATGTATCATAGGAATTAATTTTAAAAAGCTAAATGTGGGCCTAGACTAGAAGGCAAGTTTGCTTGCTTTTTTAAACCTTAAAACTTTAAAATAAATTTATTTAATATTGTTGCTTGGCCAGAGTTTGTTTTTAAACACATTATTTGACTTTCTTACTGCTTCTTGAATGAACTATTTTCTTTTTTAGAGTTTTCACTTCATCAAATTTGATTTAGAAAAAAAAAAATTAAATATTTATTTTAGTTCTTTTCATAGTCCTTCATGGAAGGAGGGCTATTCTATTGAAATGTACTGCAGTGATAGTTTATGCTTCTATTTCCTGAATGAAATATATTTAAAGAAACCATAAGCAAAGGTTATATCTTCAGGATTATCATCTCTCCCTATTTTAGAAATATAGTATGAAAGCAGCCATGGTCAGCTGATAGCTCCTGCTTATGTTCAGATTTATTGGGAGGGGGGTTGCACTGTTTTAAATGCATAATAGAGCATTCGTTTCGTCATGTGGAAGCAGAGCTCGGTAGAAGCTCCGGGGAGATGAGAGACAGCAATGTTGCCCTAGTGGAAGGGAAGCTTTGTAGCACATTTACCAAAGCACCGTGTCTATGGAAGAAAAATGTGTATTAAGGAATTGTGGCAAAGATGTGCTTTGCTTCTACAGTGGTAGGGAAATCAAGCAAGAAGCCAAGAGAAGCCTGAGACACAGGTGTTTACAGGATCGCTAAAGGGTTTTATGCTTTACTGCCCCTTTGCCTCATTTGGAACCTTCCAGAGAAAATCAGTCTACATATATTTTTAGCTTGCTGTTTCTAGCACCAATATGACAACATAATTCTGTCTTTGTATCAGTAAGCAGCTTTTACTATGTTTTCCTATTTTCTGCCAGCTACAGTTTACAAAGGATGTCACAGCACTGGTAAGAAATGCACAGTAGCCATTTCCTTTATTTGTAAGGCATGTTTTTTGTAGATTTGTCGTAATATACAGTCTATTAAACCTGCAAGTTACTGAACTAGATGTTCACAGAAATCCCTCCTTATGGTTAACCTTGCTAATGTGCAATATGTGCTTGTGATGTTTATTTGCTGGAGGGTGGGAGAAAGAGAGTTGTTTTCTTTCATATCTTAAATAAATTTAACTAGTGATGAATGTAGTATTTAGTACATCTGTTTTTGAGTGCCTCGCCCTCCTTTTAGCCCCTCAGTAAAGGGCTGTTAGGTTGATGACTGCACTTCTGCTTTACAGCATGCTTAAGTGCCAAGCTAAGACTCATTGGTTCTAAATTAAGCTATGTTATGTTTAATATAAGAAATAGTACATTTAATTGTCAAATACTGAGTAAACAAAAACTAAAGCTTTTATTGCATTGTCCAGCTTTGTGTTGTGGGGTCTCTGTTTCCATTTTAATTATCATAAAGTTTTTTTAAACATCTCTAAATGATGTCTTAAATTATTTAAAAAAAATTAGAATGCATGACTTACTAATAGTGACACCTTTATAAGATAAGGAGATCAATGAAATTTACAAATATAATCAGATTTTCTTTTTATGCATTATTAGCTCACCATAAGGTAAGAAGGGAAATAATTTACTAACTTGAATTATTCTGAGGTTGGGGATTGTATATGTTTTCACCATATGTTTTTAATACTAAAAATGTTCATTTTTTTCCTTTTATGTAAAATTATTAGCCCATTTGTTAAACTTAACTTATAGCATTATTTTGAGAAATTAAATAATAGCAGATACTAGATATAATTTCAAAAAGTTTTTTCACTGAAAATATTCTATTTCTATAACTAGAATTTTTAATATTTTCATTTTCTTTTATCTGACAAGGATAAAAGAATCCTCTGACTTTTGGGATTTATTATGAAACTATTTAACCTGTCAGAATCCCAACAGCACTAAGAAGATTAAGTAGGGGAATTTTAGAAGCAGTTTGTAACAAATAAGGGAAAAGATTTTGATGTACCAAAATATTGTAAAAAAGAGGGAATCTTTAGTATTCTTGTAAATTTTACAGTTCACTTGGTTTCTGAACTGTTTTTTCCTCTAAATTGAATCATTAACTAATGTGGTCTTATGTCTGTTGAAGTAAACACGACAAGTAGAAATTATTGCTATTTTTAGGAATTTTAGATAACACCCTATTTTCATTTGTTCACAGGCATATTCTCAAGATGCCTACTTGAAAGGGAATGAAGCTTATAGTGGCAATGCCCACAATATTCCTGAGCCACCACCTATTTGCTATCCCTGGCTATCACCGTCCACTTCAGGAAAGGCACAGCCCGTGGAAGTAGCTCCTTCTGACTCTTCGCTGAGCAAACAGCCGGTCAGCCCTCCAGCACTAACCCAGCCTGGCAGGGCCTACAGAATGGAAGTCCAAGTGCCTCCTTCACCTCCAGATGTTGCAAAGTCCAACACAGCAGTGTGTGTTTGCAATGAAACTGTAAGGACTGTCATTGTGCCTTCTGAGAAGGTTGTAGATTTGTCATCTGGAAGAAATAACCTTACAGGCCCATCCCACAGAACGGAAGAGGTCAGGTACGGCATCAGTGAACAGACTTCTTTAAAAACAACGAACAGGACTCTGTCGCCATCCTCTTCCGTTCCCACTACCCATTTAATTCATCCGACTCCAGTGTCAAGATCAGGAGAGCCTTCTGGAGTTTCTGTTAAATCTGGAAATTATGGGGGACATCCAGAAGGAATCTCAAGCAGTAGACCTCAAGCAGTGGATACTCCCTCTGTTTCTACTAATCATTATTCTCCAAATTCTCATCAACATATAGACTGGAAAAACTATAAAACCTACAAAGAGTACATAGATAACAGACGATTGCACATGGGGTGTAGGACGATTCAAGAAAGACTAGATAGTTTGCGAGCAGCTTCTCAGAACACAACCGACTATAGTCAGGTGGTCTCCAATCGCACTCCATGGCAGACACGCCGGAGGAGCACTTCTCATGATAGAGCACCTCAGCCTGTTCAGATCCGACAGCGTAGTGTGTCCCAGGAACGACTGGAGGATCCTGTGCTGATGAAGTACTGGCCGAGAAGTGCGTCTCAAGGGGCACTCACCTCCCCATCTGTTAGTTTTAGGAGCCACAGGACACGCTCATGGGATTATCTTGGCGGGCAAGGTGACACGTCAGAAAAGGTAAATTCGGAGAGCCTTGTGTCTGATTCAAATGGAGATAGAAAACAGACTTATAAATGGACTGGGTTTACAGAACAGGATGATAGACGAGGTATCTACGAAAGATCCAGGCAGCAAGACTTTCATAAGTCTCTTCGAAATTCAAATTTTACTGTGGCTCCCAGTGTTTTAAATTCAGATAGTAGACGAGTGAGTGGTAGAGGAATGGGATCTGGGTCTCAGTTTCAGAAAGCTTCACCAGACTTAAAAGTATTGCAATCAAATAGAAATTTTCAAAGTACTTATGGAACATCATTGCCTCGAGGTCTTTCACAAGACAGGTCACCTCTGGTAAAAGTCAGAAGTAACTCTTTGAAATCTCCTTCTGCATATGTGGCAAAACCATCATTTAATCAGAACTCATTTGTTACTATCAGAGACCAAAGACCAGTAAATCACTTATATTCAAGCAATCTATTAAATCAGCAATCAAGATTACGTGCTGAAAGTGCACCAGACCACATTGTCGATGCGGGGAAGTCTCCCACTTCATCTTCTTCCAAACTTGGACTTCAGATAAATGAAAGCTGTTCACCCTCAGATGATTTGGAACCATCTATCAAACAAAATTCACAAGAAGCTGAAATTCCACCTTCAAGTTCTCTAGAGAATAAAGAAACAGTGGTTCTGAGGGAAAAACCTCCATCTGGACGCCAAACACCACAGCCTTTGAGGCACCAGTCTTACATCTTGGCAGTAAATGACCAAGAGACTTCATCAGACACTACCTGCTGGTTACCTAATGATGCACGTCGTGAGGTCCACATCAAGAGAATCGAGGAAAGAAAAGCATCAAGTTCCAGCCCACCTGGTGATTCCCTGGCATCCATTCCATTTATAGGTGAGCTCTCTGGTTTAAATACATTTCACCAAAATTAATGATTCTCATAGTGTCATTTGGCTGATAACCCAAGTATTTTGAGACATTTTCAAGGTAGGAAATGGGATCATGTAGGTGTCTTCTTTGTAAGTCTGTCAGTAGATAACAAGAACATACAGTTCATTACTTCTGATCCATAGATTACAGAGCTTTCTACTTCTATGTATATATATTCTCAAAATTTCCAGAAATTTCTCCCAATTCTTTCTGTGCACCATATTCTTGCCTTTTAAAATTATGTTAGTATCAAGGTTTTCAGCTTAACAATGCAGACTTTCACATTGTGAAATGAATTTTATTCTATGCTAAAGAAGGAAAGAAGGAATAGCATTTTTTAGTTGCTTACTATGATGTGCAAAAAGCTCTGTACTAAAAACTGGGGACACAAATAAAATGGTAAGACAAACGAGTCTTTCTAAGTCTTAGGAGCTAACTTTCTCATGGGGGAGACAATGAGTATAAGAGATTTCAGTTGCACACCAAGTGGAAAGGTAACATATTCTCTGGGATGCAGTGGCAAAACACATGGTGATAATGCACCTTCTTTAATGTGTTTCTACTGATAAAAATTCTGTTTGGTTTCAAACCTTTGAAAGCATCAAGGACTTTGGTGAAAATAACTGTTTTCTGAGCTTTAACAGCTGTAGCTGTAAGGTATATAAAATTGATACAGTGACTCTACAGACTAAATTCTTTTCAAATGTTGATTTAATCCCATATCATCATGGTGGTACCTTAAATTTTTTTTTCATGGCTCCTTCATATTATATTCATTTTGATTATATTGCTGTAACTTTTAAATATTTTACTTATTTTCTTTTGATAGAACAATGTGTTCACAGTAGCAAAAATATGAACTGGTTTCTGCCCTCATGGAGTTTCTAATCTCTGAGAAATGATGCTTCCTAAGACTGTGTTAGATATACCATGAAAATGTTAGCCACATTCCATAACGAAGGTTTTTTGTTTTTGTTTTTTTTGCACTTTAACAAATCTTTGGAAAAATTTAAATTTTTTGATTTAAAGGAAGTACATTAAAATAATTAGCATATTTATTGAGTTTATAATGTGTATAAAGTACTCTGCTAGGCCATGTGAAGAATGCCAAAGCAGATAAAATTCTTACTCATGGAACTTAGAGTTTAATTGGGAAAACCCAGTTTAATTTAGAAAAATTAAATGACAAATGTAAGATAAAAAACAATAAAAATAACATAAAATCTATTACCACATATTATGTGTTGATGATTTGACAGAAGAATTAATCAATAAGCATTTATGAAGTGCCTTCTGTATTTTAGAAAGTATGATAGGTATTGGAGCTAAAACGCGAGAAGTGATTTAGCTGTCCACAAGGGATTTAGTAAGGTGGCACTTGGGTACTCTGGGTTCCATATTATTATTGAGATAGTTCTAGCAAAGTGGACAGAGGGCTGGGCCTAGAGTCAGGAAGACTCATCTTTCTGAGTTTAAATTTAGCCTCAGACACTTACTGGCTAAATGACCTTGAGCAAGTTACTTTATCCTGTTTGCCTCAGTTTCCTTATCTGTAGAATACGCTGGGAAAGATCTGGCAGTGATAATAGAAGAAAAGGAGGGGGGAACATTTTAGATATGAAGGAAAATCTGGGCAAAGGTAGCAAAATGGAAGATAGGATGTTGCATACATTGGCACAGAGCACCTGAGAAAGAGCATTGGAAAATTAGACTGGAGCCAGAAGGACTTAAGATGTATTTCATCCTAAAGACTCCAGTCCATGAGCCCATCAGAGTTTCTTGATTGGAAGACTGATATGGTGACAGCTGTGCTATAGCATATCATGCCACTTTGTGGAAGATGGAGCAGAGAGACTGAATGCCAAGAGACAAGTTCTTCAAATAAGAAGCTTATTAGAACAGAAGCACCTTGAGTGGAAGAACTAGCTTTGTTTCTTCCTTATGTCGCATAGTGTGTGAGCACATTGTACTTGAGAATTCCTTGTTGGTTAACTGACAGAGGTGATAGTTAAATAAGTGCATATTGTACATAGATACTCAGTAAATATTTGTTTAATGAATAAATTTAAATAGTAGGATGAATAATATAAATAGTAGGATGAATCTATTCTCAAAGGGTGAAATTATGAAAAAAAGAGGCAGTGATCTGATGAATTAACTTATAACTATAATTTCTTCTGTGAAAATTTATTTAAATATAATAAGTGTAATTCTTGTAGGTTGAGGTGAGTATTTTATAAATAAAATAATGAAGTATGATTTTTAGTATTATTGCTTTCCTTTGACACAGTTACTGGCTGGTGGTTAAATAAAATCCAGTGTTGAAGTAGAAGGAATACACAAATTTAAATATTTTTAATCAGTTTCTCACTATAGTATGCAATGCTGTGGTACATTTTGTTAATGACTTGTGTCCTTTTAATGTGTAGAATGTAGGTAACTTGGTAGTACTATATAGTATATGGAAGAAAATAATATTTTGTAAAAAGACTAAGGAAAATTTGATTTAGGGTCATTAAAAGTTATCCATGTATAGTCTTAAAATTAGATGAACTTTTCTTTAATTCAGATTCTTTTTATTTTTTCCCCATACATATGCAAAAATTTCAAACTATAATGGGTTTATAATTGCTCTACACTATTATGACTTGTTGAACATGAGGTCTATATGTTTATTTCTGCTTAAAAAAAGATGTTGAAAGCATTTTCAGTCAACAATTACATTAATTTAAGTAATGTCTTCTAGGCAGTGAGGCTTTTATTATGTACTTTAAATAGAGATATAAATTTTATATACCCATATTTGAATTAATTGGGTACATAAAAATGGAAGCAATTGTTTTTGATAGAGGTGTTAAAAGGAAAAAAAAGAGAGAGAGAGAGAGAAAGGTCATCCATTATCTCATTGTGTTTCTGGCCATTTTTCCATGGAACCATTTTGGATCTTGAAATGTGTTAAGAGATATATACTCTTGGAATAAATTTAAGATTGGAGAAAACTTGGACTTTCAATTAAAGAAATTGTGTCCTCTGTTCACATGGAAAAATATTGTTTGGTATTACAAAATACAAAAATATTGTTAAATTACATATATAAGCTTATATATGTAATTTAACAATAATTTAGAGAGGACATAATTCTGGAACTATTTTTTTCATGGAACTTATTCATATATGCAAAATATAAAGACTTTTGTAAATATCATTTGGGAAGGGTGTGTCTATCTCAATTATCTTGTTTTTACAGATGAAGCCATTTGTTTTACTACTATAAAACAATATGTATAATCTTCAGTGATGTCCTTTTGGAGATCAGTGAGACCTCATTATAAAATATACCAGAAATAGCTTGGTAATAGCTCAGTTACAGAAGAGGAATAGTCATGTCTTGGGTTTTCTTTCCCAAATATCAAGAACCACCAGAAGGTACCAAAGAACTCTTGGTTAAGAGGGAGTGAAAGCAGCTCTTGAAGATGTTATAAAGTCAAAGGTTACGAAAGATTGTCTTATTTTCTGTATGTAGTTAACCTATCCTGACTACATTGAAGCTCGAGATCAGGAAAAACTTGTCCACAAATGGAGCTGCTGCCCAGAAATTGGGGCATTTGGCAGCACTTTTGGGTGTATTTTTGTGGAGACTATGGCCACTGGGGCTGCTTTCAGCTCTTCAATTCTGTGATTTTGGGAAAGTTCCAATGGAAATAATAATTGCCTTAATCGTAGTTCTCGGTACTTTGAAAACTCCTCTGCTTAGTATGAGTTGGCATCATTATGCTCCCCTGCTTTTGAATGTGCCATCTTATACTCTACCATTGTACATGATGGTGACATTAGTTAGTCATCTATGCTTTGGACTTGGGGACTCCCCCGAGTTAGAGTAGCATAGAAATGGAAAACGAGAATAGAATTCATACAAGAATTAAAACTTTTGGGATTTACCATATTTTCTTAGTAAAGTTGATTATACAAATAACTGAATACCCACTCTATAAGAATGTACTTTGACAAAAGTAAAAGTAAGCTTCGCCAATTTTTGCATGTTTCTTAAGTGATTTTTAGCATATACTGAAGAGAGTTCATGATTTTTAGGCATTCCTAAAGCCTTTTGCTTAAAAGGTTTTGACTCCTTTCTTTGTATCCCTAGTACTTAGCACAGTGTTTGGCACGTAGTAGCACATAGCAACAAATATTTGTTGACTTTTATGATTAAAATATTCTTTTCTAGATCTTTTATCCATTTCAAATTGTTGTATTTATACTTTAAAAGATAAAAATCTAAATTTTTATTAGTTTTTATTACACATATCTGTAGTGTACTCTTTTTGACTTAAATTCATAACTCATCATGTGAAATGCATCATTCTTTGCTTCAGTTAAAAAAAGCTTCTTTTAAATAATTGCAAAGTTTAAAAGTAAATAACAAGTATAGAATATAAATATAGAATAAATCTAATATACCACTATCAAATTAATGTTTATGAATCACAAAAATGCTTTTGTTTTTTACATGAACAAGTTTTTAATTATTTTATTGTTCAGATCTTAAATATTTCTTTAACATACATGTTAACTCTTTCAAACTACCATAATTTAGCATTAGATATACATTCAGTAGAACAGATGATGCTAACTTTAAGATAGAATAAAAAATAAATGATCTTGTGCGATGCCTTAGGCAAACAATTCAGGTTTTTCCATTTTATCCTACAATTTTATCCTACCATATTCTGTGTCATTTATTAAATTTTTTGCTTTTTAATTTTCTTTTGAAAATAACATATTCATATACCAAAACAGAATGAGAAATCAAAATACACTATACTTTTCTCTTTAATACCTACTTTATATCCTTACCAAATTAACTGATTAACTAATTAAAACACATTAAATCAACAAGACAGTTTGACACAGTACAATTATATTATTTCAGAAAAAACATTTTTCTGCAATGTATTTGATACATTTAAAAAACTACTTGTATTCTTGATTGATCATGTGTAATATTCTTGTTCGTCTTTCCCCTTCTCACCCCCCATTTAGTGGTGGTTTTTTTTCAGTTACATGAAAAATAGTTTTCAATATTCAGTTTTTTTTTTTAAGTTGCAATTTTTTTTCTCCCTCCCTCCCCAAAACAGCAAGCAATCTGATATAGGTTATATATGTACATTCATGTTAAAATATATTTGCACATTCGTCATGTTGTAAAAGAAAAATTGCAAGAAAGAAAAAAAACAACAAAAACGTGAAAGTAATATGCTTTGACCTACATTCAGTTTCCACAGTTCTTTCTCTGGATGTGGATGACCTTTTTCCTAACACAAGTCTTGGAATTGTTTTGGATCATTGTGTGGTTGAGAAGAGCTAAACCTATCATAATTTAATTGTCATGAATAATCTAAAAACTATTAATAGGTTTCTTTCCTATGTATTCTTCTTTATGAGCTGTGTACAATAATCATTCATTAAAATGCATTTTGTAGGGGCAGCTAGGTGGTGCAGTGGATAGAGCATCAGTCCTGAATTCAGGGGGACCTGAGTTCAAATGTGGTTTCAAGACATTTAACACTTCCTGGCTGTGTGACCCTGGGCAAGTCATTAAACCCCGATTGCCTTAGGGCCCCCCCCCCCCCCCAAAAAAAGCACTTTGTAAAATCACCTAATTGAAATATATAATGTTTCCTAAGTACATATCTCAATATTTATAAGTGAATAAATGAATGAAAAAATGATTATTTTTACCTATTTTAATAGGTAACAAGTTTTACAAGAACCCTGTTACTATTACTAATCTGTCATTAAAGTAAAACACAGTAAAACAGTTTTAGATTATTTTAAGAAAGATGAGGGGCAGCTACGTGGAACAGTGGATAGAGGACCAGCCCTGAAGTCAGGGGAACCTGAGTTCAAATATGGCCTCAGACACTTAATACTTCCTAACTGTGTAACCCTGGGCAAGTCACTTAATTCCACTTGCCTCAGCAAAAAAAGAAAGATGATTTAATTTTTTATTATCCATGATCATGGTTTCATTTTTAGGTTAGTTTCCATTTGTCAGAGTGCTTTTTACTAATCTTTTGTTTTTTGGACTTTTTAATTATATTTTTAGGGGGTAAACCTGTAAACCAGATTTTGGGGAAATTTTAGCCTAAAGTTAGTAGGCTAAATGTATGTCAAATGGAAAGCCTAATGTAAAAATATCATGTTTTCCTTTTTAAAATTTTTTTATTAAAGCTTTTTATTTTTCAAAACATGCATGGACAGTTCAACATTAACCCTTGTAAAACCTTGTGTTCCAATTTCCTCACAACTCCCCTAGATGGCAAGTAGTCCAATATATGTTAAACATGGTAGAAATATATGTTAAATCAGATATATGCATACATATTTATACAATTATTGTGCTGCAGAAGAAAAATCAAATCAAACCAATTTAAAAAAAAGCAAAATAAAACAACAACAGAGAGTGAAAATGCTATGTTGTGATCCACAGTCAGTTCCCACAGTTCTCTCTCTGGGTGTAGATGGCTCTCTTCATTCATCACTAAACAAGTAGAACTGGTTTGAATCATCTCATTGTTGAAAAGAGCCATGTCGGTCAGAATTGATCTGTTGTATAATCTTGTTGTTGCTATATACAGTGATCTCCTGGTTCTTCTCAAAATGTCATGTTTTCCAAAGCCAAATAGTGATTTTAGGTAGTGTCTGTCATACTGCTCCTGCTTAATTAGTGGGAAAAAAAAGTCAAAACTAGTTTAAAAAAAAAAAAAAACAGAGTTGGCAAATATTTTTCCCTTGAATATACCTTAACATGGTTTAACTTTTAAATTGCTCACACAGTTAGTTGTCCAAATTTGCTCTTATACACAAACTAACTGCTTGGTGCTCATTATTTCAAGCTTTGGGCAGCTGCATACTCTTTATCAAAAGACACTATAGGCATCTTACAGCAGTTGCACAAAATTATTTTGTGCTCTGTTCATTTGTAAGTTATGTAGATACAGGAGGTAATTTCCACATGACCTATTTTCTACTGTTAATGAGCGCTGCGATTTGCACCAATTTACCATAAAAAGTATTGGTATGGGGAAGTAAGCTATCTGATGACAGTTGCTATCAAGTACCATGTTTCTCTTTATAAAATTTTAAAGAACAGTTCGCAAAATAGCTATTTTTATTTTCATTTAAAAATACATACATTTAAATATATATGTATATATATATATATAAAATCATTGATTCCCTAAATCCTTAGATCTTTTCACTTAAATTCTGACTACTTGACATGTAAAAAATGGAAATGTCTTATTTTATGCAAGAAGTTTCTGAAAAGTTGCATATTTATCAGATGACTAAACTCAATTTTAAAAAGTTTTTCAGAGGAATGATATATTACAATAATAAAGTATACACTTCTCTTTATTAAATGTATAACTATGCCCCAGTATATCTTCTTAGTTATAAATACACATTTTTATATCTAAAATCTGAAAAAAGGCTGTTCCATCTGTACCTATACTAATAGTAGCTTTAGAGATTTGGATTGGCCGTGATTTTTACAAAAGTCTGCTTGTGTTGTTTAATGAAACTCTTAGACTAATTTTTAAGCAGATTCAATTCTTGTCTTTGTTATGTATTAATTAATTTTGTTGTGTTACCCTGGCAAGCTACCTCTCTAAATCTCAGTTTATTCATCTGTAAAAGGAGCTAGCATGCCATGAATTGTAGAGAACAAGTGAGATGTAGGTATGTAAAAGTTTTTTGTAACTTCTCAAGTGCTACATAAATGTAATAAGCCTCTATAATTGTTTTAAGTATCTCCAGTCATTAAAAAATAAGTTTTTTGAAGGCAAAGACTATTTTTGCCTTTCTGTGTATCTCCCAAGTATGTAGCATAGCACAGTTCTTAGCAGTAATGAGAGGCTAATAAATTCTTGTCGATCAGTTAATTTGGTTAAAATGTGAATTTTCTCCTTTTTTTCTGTTTTATATTATACTTCTAAAAATAGCTTTTCCTTAAATTTTAAATTGGTCTGTAAAATTCATAACCATATAATTTGTGATATAATAGCTCTAGTCTTAATAAATTACAGCATTTGTTTCAAATTTGTGAAAAGCAAATTATTTGCCATATAATTCTTCTGATATTAGTTTATTTTTCCTCTTAATACATGGCCTTTCATTCATTTATTAAACTTTGTTACAAAATCACTAATTTATGCAAAAGTTTTTGAATTTTTAAGTTTTATAAAATGCAATCTGTCTTTGTAAAAAACAGATATTAATCTTTAAATTATCCTAATGTTAAGAATAATCCTATAAAGGGATTTATACTTAAAACCTTAGAGTAAGTTCCTGATAACAACTTCAAAGTCTTTCTATTGTATTAGCTAAATGAGTCAGTATGTGCATCTTTCAGTATAGCAAATATAAATCAGTAATTTTGTAGACATGTCAATGAAGGCATTTTTACCAATTCTTAATAAAAAAGTTTTGTTGATGGTCAAATTAGGTCCATTATTTGTTGTAGAAACCTTTTCAGTGACATTTTCTGATCTAATCCATTGACAAAATAATCAAATATTTATCTAAATGGGTTTTGACAATTTGTCCAGTGGTCAAACTTCCACTTTCCATTTTTAAAAATAGAATATTTTCTTTGCTAATTTGTTGCATATTACCTTGTAGATGAGCTGACTAGCCCTAGCATTGACCATGATATTGCACATAGTCCTGCTTGTGCTCTCATTTCTACATCCGCCTCTCAAGTGCCCACTATAACAACAGCTCCTCCCAGCCTCACAACTCCACTCCCTTTAGTTTGGCATCAACTACCATGTGATCATGGTAAGTATAAATAAGAGTACATACTAAAAAATTGCTCCCTCCCATCCCCATTTTTGGATCAAATGTTAAAAAAGATCAAATCTTTGATTGTTGAAACAATTAAATCACACATCCAAATGCTGAATTGAAATGTATTTTTTAAAGTAAAATTGAAAAAAATCTAATAATTTTGATGGATTAAATGATATTAAGAGAGAAAAATAGAAATGAATTTTGACAATTTATAAACAGGTTATCCCACAAGCTGTGTCATCACTTGATAATTTTTATGGAGAGTTAGTAGATATCATTACTTCAGGAGTAGTGAAAATGTATATTGACCCCGTCTGAAAACTTGGGAGTTCTAAAGTTGTCCCATATTAGGAGTTCAGGCCAGCTTTTCATTGTCATTTTCCACATGTTCTGATGAAGTAAGCTGATATGTAATTTTCTAAAATTTATGTCAACTTAAACACTCCCCTAATAGGTTTCATTTATATCAAGGCTATGAGCACCATGAAAGCAATGACTTTGGATTCCATATAGCACTTAACATGAAGGATCAATATGCATTTAACCAGCAAATTAAAGGAACAGATTTTTAAAATTAAATCAGCTAATTAAACAAATATGTAATATCTTCATAATATTTATAGTTTTTTATTTGGTGGATTTTTTTAGTATTTTTATGGTATTTAAAGGCTTTGATTTTTACTCAGTTGGCAAAAAGCTGTTAGTATTTAAAATGTTCTTGGATTGTGTTATTCTGTTTGGAACATTAGAACCAATTAACACATGATCATTGATTTAGAGCCAGAAGGACTTGAAAGGTTGAGTCCAGACCTCTTATTTGTAAAATAAGGAAAGTGATGCCCCAGAATGACTTAGTGGGATCATGTAGCTCTGAGTGTTGGAGCTGGAATTTAGACTGACATCAAAGCTTTAAAGTTTTTTTTAAAATTAACATTTCACTTGTATTCATGATTACATATTCTAGTAAATTTCAACGAATACAGTGTTCATTATTCTTCCTTTTATACTTTTCCTCTCAAGGTTGGGGAGGGAGGACCAGGAAGGGACTCAAAAACTTGTTCAAACTTCAGAAGAAATAAATTTTAGCTCTAGCTTCTAAAAATTCACTGTTTCCCTTAATCTATGTTTAGTATATTTTTGCCATTGGTGGAAAAGCAAGTGTATAATGTTAATTTGTCGTATATTATTCAAAAATATAAATTGGGGGATGGGATGAGGGAGGAAAAGAAACACTGTGAAAAGGAAAATAAATAGCAAAAATGACTCAAAGACAGATTGTTCTACTAGATTATTGTGAAAATTGATTTGCTGGATTACATGAATTCATTCTTGATTTAAATTATAAATTGATTATGTGCTTTTCTTATGCCATAATTATATCAACCGTGAAAAGAATTTCTTCAGACTCTCTTTCTCATATTCACAGTTCCATTGGGCATAGGAGATACCTAAATCATAGAATTTCAAGCCCCTACCACATAGTTATGGAAAGAGTTTGGGTGACCTATTAAGGTAATAATTGCTAGACATTTAGCTGTGTCTAAAGATCCAAGGTCTTGGAACTCCATCTCTTTTGTGGTCTATTATTCTGCTATCTCCACATTTCCTCTTTGAAAAATAATCTATTATTAAAAATATATATAGAGAGAGTGGATTTGTAGGTAAAGTGAATACACCATACTCCCAGGTTCCCAAGTTGGTATATCTAAAAATGTCAGTATTAGTTTTGTCTAAAAATATTCTACCTATATCTGTATCTAAATTTTATAGCATCATTAGATTCGGTTTGGTAATTATTCCATATATGCACCATACATTAAGGAAGCTTTTAAAAAATTAGAGACATATTACTAGCCTTTCTTCTCCTTCCAAAAGTTTGTAGGGCAAGTAATGGGGAGGAGCATAAGAAAATGAAGAACATAGACCAACCAACTGGGAAATAGTGTGGCAGGAGAGCAGACAAAATCACTAGAAACCCAAAGTGTAAGATGCTCTCAGGACGTTCTCTAGGTGTGTGGAATAGGTGAAGTGGCTGTTTGTTGTTGTTTTCTTTTGGCCATCTGACATATTAACACTAACCTGTTTAAATGTTACTTTAGAGGTAAATTATTAGAGTCTTTACTCATTGGAAAGTCATCCATTGAATTTACCTGAGTACCTCATTCATAGACTCGGGGAATCAGAAAATCATCTTGCATATGTTTGATTGAGTTGAGCCCCAACTGTACACTGAACAATATGTCCGCTGCTGGGAGAGAAGCGAGAGTTGTGAGCTAGAATCTGTGATCTCAGGTGGCTTTCCAGTGAAGATATAAAATGGAGAACAATTCTGTCTAATCCATGATATTTCACTTTCTTTATTCTCCTACTTCCCTAAATAAGCCTCAGCTGCTTTTAGTGATCAGTCTTCCTCTTCCTCCTAACTGTGAATAGCCCTACCCTACCAAATGTCTATTTCTTATCGATTTCATGATATATTGAAGCTGGTGAGGCCTCTGCAGATTACCTAGGCCTATATTTCTCATTTTACATACAAGAAAACGATTCACAGAGGTAAAATACTATGTCTTAAATCACAAAGCAAGTCACTGGAAGAACTGGAGCTTGAACCCAGGGCAAATTCCTCTGTACCACCCAGTCTTCTTTTCTACATTCTCTTGGTAAATTTAAATCTTTTTTTTTTTTTTTTTTACTCCCAAATCTAGATTGCTTACCCCAACTTCTATTTCCCTTTAACTCACACCCTCATTTTCTAAATCCAGTTAAATAAGCATATTAAGTGTTTTCTCAGTATAAAGTGCTGAGGATAAGCAAGCAAAATAATATGAAGAGGAAAAATACATTAATAGTTGAGGGAATCGGGAAGTAGCATCAGTTAAAGTTGACTAAAGAACATTATATTTGGAAGTTTCACATTTAGGTCAACTCAATGTGTACAAAACCAAACTAGATGTCTTTTATACCTATTCCCCCATTCTCCCATATCCCTTTTAAATTGTTTCCTTCTCTCGGTAATCTTAGTAATCTTATTTCATTTACTTCGTATCATATATCTGATTTGTCACCAATTGATAAGTTTTTTTCTTTGTGCTTTCATATTAATTCTTACTGTCATTAACTACATCATTCTTATCTAGATAATATTACAACATCCTCCTACTTGCCATCCAGTTCTGGCTTTCAAGTATTATAGGGATTTGGTCCATATTCATTTTTTATAATCAAATTGTCTATTATTTTGCTATGCAGAACTTGAACTTACGTGAATAAATCAACTAACTGCCCCCATATAGAATTTAAAACTAGAAGAGTCATCTAGTCTAGTCTACTTACATTCTAATGCTCATTCTGGCATTTGTGCCTCATGCATTTAATTTTATTTTCACCTTCGACAGCATCTCTCCATCTTATCCACAAAAACCTCAGCTTTTGCTAAAAAGTAGCCGTATCTATAGCATTTCTCTTATCAATTAGTTTATTAACTTTGTCCAAAAAAGGAAATAATGAAAATAGGCGATTGTGCTAAAAGCTATTCTTGGCAAAACCATCCTGGCTCTTTAGAATCATTAGTTGTTTACTAACCATCTCTTTCACAATTCTTTAATTTTCCTAAGAATCAAAATCTAGCTCACTGGCACTGACTTCACTTGACTTTGCTTCTGGCAACTTCTCTATTTTCTTCCCTTTTTAAAAATGCAAATGTTGACTCTTCTTCAAACTTAGAATAACTCTTTTGTTCATCAGTTTTTCTAAGCTCTCTGAGAGTGGCTTGGTAATCTCGTTGACCATTTTTTTGGAACCTGAAATGTTCATCTGGACCAGCTGATTATATTTCATTAAAGCATCTAGGTGCTCCCATACTGTTTTACGATAAAGCTATATGAGAATTACTTGAAGAAATATATTTATGTTATTAAATTTTAGATTTTTGTTTGCCAGAAGATGTCATCCTACTTTATCTTTGGCATGCTTTTTTTATTGTTCTTAGGAGTTACAAGCATCACCTATGTAGGAAGATAAACAGTTTAATATTATTAAATCTCTTGTGATTTCTCTTTCTAGTTTTACTGTTTTATTTTTCTCTTGAGTCTTATATTTAAAAGTCAGATTTTCTATTCCTCCCTGGTCTTTTCATCAGGAATGCTTGGGAGTTCTGTTTCAACGAATGACCATTTTCCCTCTGAAGGGCTATACTTACTTTTGCTTGGCAGATGATTTTTTGTTGTCATCCTAGCTCCTTTGCCCTCTGGAATATCATATTCTAAGCCCCCTGATCTTTTAAAATAGCAGCTCCTGCTAAATTTTTATGTTATTCTAACTAGGGCTCCATAATATTTGAATTTTTCTCTGTGAATGCTTGCAATATTTTCTCCTGAAAAGGTCTGGAATTTGCTACAATATTTGTACAATATTTTCATTTTGGGATCTCTTTCAGTAGGTGACTAATGCATTTTTTAAGTTTCGGTTTTATCCTCAAGTTCTTGAATATCAAAGCAGTTTTCCTTGATAATTTCTTGATCATCATTTGCAGGTGGCCCAAAGTTCTTAAAAGTTTTCTTCTTGATCTATTTTCTAGATCAGTTACTTTTCAGTGAGATGTTTCACATTTTATTCCTTTTTTTTTTAAATTTTGCTTTATCCTTGATGTCTCATGGTGTTGTTAACTTTCATTCGCCCAATCCTAATTTTAAAGGAATTATTGTACCTCCTTTTCCATTTGCCCTATTCTGCTTTTTAAGGAGTTCAAAAGAACTCCAGGGAATTTTTGTATATTATTTTACATTTTGCCAGTTCTGCTTTTTAAGGAGTTTCTCTCTGTAAAAGAGTTTTGGGGCCTCTTTTTACCAGTTGGCCTCTTAGAAAAATATAGTGTTATTTTCTGCATTTTTTTTGTGTGTCTCCTTTACCAAGCTGTTGATTCTTTTTTCATGACTTTTTTTTTTTTTTTTTTTGGTGTCACTGTCATTTCTTTTCCAAATTTTTCTTCTCTCAATTTTTAAGATTCTTATTGACCTCTTCCAGGTAATTTTTTTCTGGGCCCGGAAATCAATTCACAGTTTTCTTTGAGGCTTAGTAGGTAGCAGTTTTGTCTTTGCTGTCTTCTTCAGAGTTTCTGTTTTGACTTTCCCTGTCATCACAGTAACTTTCTAGGGTCAGTTTCTGTTGTTCATTTGTTTGCTCATTTTTCCACCCTATTAATGTTGAGCTCTGTTCCCAGGGTGAAGGGGATATTGTCCCAAGCTTTGGGTTTTTGGAGCAGCTGTTTTCAGAGCTGGGTCTCTGTAAGTTTGCAGTTCATCCAAGGTGGTACGATTTACTGCTCTCCTCACTTGTGCTTTGTCTGAGTGACCACCCTGGAGCTGTGCCCGGACATCCACTCGCCTCAAATACAGACTGATCTGTGTTCTTGCGCCGCCTCACTCTGGGACCATGACTGGATCTGCCCCTTCCCCCACCCCAAGCCATCTCAGGACTCAGCACTTAAGCTGCCCATTTAGTTGTCCCCCCACAATCACTTGGTGTCCCCAGCCTTTCCTGCCAGCCTCAGTTGTGTTGTGTTGGAAGTGTCCATCCCTCCTTCTGTGGGGGATGTTTGAGGGGAACTCAGGCAAGCCTTCTCCATCCTAGCTCCATCCCACCCCTTGGTCTCCTTTTTCTTAAATGACTCTCGTAGCCCACTCCACAGTGGCTATCCAGACCTGCTCGTCTCTTCTCGAGCTTCCCATGGCCCTTGTTCCTCCCGACGTGCTTAGCTGAGGCTTCTCTTCATATATATCCCTCAGTAGCTGCTGCTTTTCCCTCATTCTTATCTCCTGTCATCCAGACCTCTTACTCGGTTCTTCCCTGGTTCCCTCCCCAGTCTCCTCTCTAAGAACAACTCCTTTACATAGGATTGAGCCTGCCCTCCTTTCTCCAGTAGATCTTCCCAGCCTTCTCACCATCCTCTTGTTTCCTCCCCACTGGCTGCTTTCCTGCCATTTACCATCATGTCCATTTCTGCTCCAGGCTATTTTGATGCCATCCTCCCTGCTGGCTGTTACCCTGTAGACATCTCTCCTCCCCTTTGTGGTAAAGCGCTTTGAAAAAGCTCTTTATGCAGCACTTCCACTTCCTTTCCTCCCTCCCAGAGAGTGCAGTCTTCCAGCCTCCTTATTCACTGAAACTGTTCTCTGCAGATTCACTAGTAACTTCTTAATGGCTCAATCAAATGGCTTTTTTCTAACTCCCAGTCTTTCTTGGTCTCTGCAGCACGCCACGCTTGGATATTCGTTCCTTTCTAAGGTTTCATGACCCTACCCTTTCCTATCTTAATCCAATATGCTTGAACACTCCTCAGTTCTATTATTCTCAGTCTCTCTTGGTTTTTTCTTCTGTTCCATACCCATTAGTTACTGCTGCAACTCAAGACTGTCCTGGGCCCTTTTCCTTTTCTCTCTCTACTATTACCTTGGTAATCTCAGCTAGTATAGGTTCAGTTATAAATGTCTATGCAGGTGATTTCTGAAGTTAAATATCCAGCCCTGATCTATCCCAAGTTTCATCCCAGTTGCTTTTTGGACATCAAATTCTGCATGTTCAAGATGGAACTCATTCCCTGAATTTTCCTATTATTGGTCACTTTTAGCACACTTATCTGAGCCACTGTTGCTTGTCACTTCAGAGCCCTCCTGACAGCTCTCATATACATTTCTCTCCATGTGGAGTGGAGACCTAGCATCCAGACTGCTAGAATAGCTTGCCTGCTAAATGGCCTTTCTGCCTCAAGACTCTCCCTTCTCAGATGGATCTGGTACCAACTCCAGGAGCCTCCCTATCAATAGTCATATTTATCATTTAAAGTTCAGCAAAAATTCAGCTCTTCCTTCTCTCTCCATTGTCTTACGCTTTACTGTGCTCCTCAGTGCAGCCACACTAACCTGCTTGTTCTTTCATCGTCTGTCTTCCATGGCTGGGATGCTTTCCTGTCTCACTTCGCCCCTTGGTTTTGCCCATAATTGCTAGTACCCCTGTTTTCTGCAATTATCTTACATCTCCTCATCTGCATATCCTGTATATACCTAGTTATTTATATACTCTTTCACCATTAGAATGTCAGCTTTTTGAACATCAACAAATTGCCCATTACATAGTAAGTATTTAATATGTGCTTGCTCTCTGACTCACTAGAATATTTAGTCCAGAAAAAAGACTTGGGGAGAGAGTAGTAATTATCCTTGAAGTATTTATTTGAAAGATTTTTATGTCCGAGAGGAATGAGGTTTTTTCTGTGGGCTTTAAGGGCCAGCTATCCAAAAAATAGAAAGGACTTTCTCCTGAAATTCTGAGTTTCCCCTCATTTGAGCTTAGAGTAAACGCTAAATGATCTGTTGATAGTTTTAACTGGATTCTTGGCCAATTATGATTTGAATTGAGTGGACTTTGAGATTTTGTTAATTTGAGATTTAGATTTTCTGTTTAAAAAAAAAGAATATAATCTTGAGACCCCCCCCTGCTCTGTACCTTTACTACTAACATTAGCTATTATGTTTTTAAACATTTCTTATTGCTAATGTGTTAGGTCAAATTTATCATATGGTTTAGCTGTATTTTTGTGTACTTTCTTGGAGTTTCTCGTAATCAACCTATTTATACCTGTTTTACAGGACTTAATATAATTTTATTATTGTGAATTAGTATAGAACTTTGCTTGTTGCAGCTTTGTTTTATGTCATGTCTGTCAATATCACTGGTTGATTTTTTCATGATGTCTTAAGTCAAAAATATATATTGCGTTCAAATATAGTACCAACATTTGGGTTATTGGGGGGCAATTCAGTTTCACATAAAAGAAACCTGTGAGCTAGTTTCTATTTATTCTTTGATCTTTCTCTAGCAAAACAGATGCAAATTCTTTAATTATATTGCAGGTAAGACCTCTCTTTTGCCCTCACAGTTTCTTTGCTTTGCCTCTACTTCATAGCAGTTTAGAAAAGGGAAAAAACATACATAATAAGCTTATTATACATTTTCACTTGAAGAATGGTTTTTTTCCCTGTTGCATGCTTCCCTCTTCCATCCAATTCTTTTGCTGATAATCAATTACATTAAAAGTATTTGACAAGTAATAAAAAGACATTGTAAGGGTTCGTGGTTTTAAATTTTTTTTGTTATTTTATTTTTCTGGTTATGTATGTATATTAACTTTTTAATGCACATTTCTTTATGAATAATGTTGGGAGAGACAAAACAAAAGGGAAAAATCATGAGATTTAAAAAAAACCTATAACATGTAGATCTACATTCAATCTCCATAGTTGCAGATGGTGTTTTCTATACAAAGCTTATTGGGATTGCCTTGAATCACTGAACTGCTAAGAACCACTAAGTCTTTCATGTTTGATCATCACACAATCTTGCTATTACTGTGTACAATGTATTCCTGGTTCTGCATCTTTTGTTCAGCAGCAAGTTTGTGTAAATATTCCCAGGCCTTTCAAAAATCAGCTTATTTGTAATTTTTTATAAAACAATAATATTCCATTACCTTCATGTAATTCATTCAGCCATTCCTCAACTGATGAACATTTGCTCATTTTCCTGTTTTTTGCTACCATAAAAGAGCTACTACAAACATTTTTGTCCATGTGAGTCCTTTTGCTTTCTATATGATTTCCTTGTGATACAGACCTAATAATGACATTGCTGGGTCAAAGGATATGCACTGTTTTATAGCTCTTTGGGCATAGTTACAAATTGTTCTCCAGAATGGTTGAATCATTTCTCTACTCCACCAACAATGCATTAGTGTCCCAGTTTTCCCACACTCCCTCCAACATTTATCATTATCTTTTCTTGTCATCTTAGCCAAACTGAGAAGTGAAAAAAAGATACCTCAGTGTTGTGTTAATTTACATTTCCCTACATTTTTTCATATGACTATAGATGGTTTTAATTTCATCATCATTTACATTTCCCTACATTTTTTCATATGACTATAGATGGTTTTAATTTCATCATCATTTACATTTCCCTACATTTTTTCATATGACTATAGATGGTTTTAATTTCATCATCTTAAAATTGTTCATATCCTTTGACCATTTATCAATTGGGGAATGTCTTGTATTCTTACAAATTTGACAGTTTTTTAAAAATATATTTTAGAAATGAGGCTTTTTTTAGAAACATTGCTGTAAAATTTTCCCCAACTTTATACTTCCCTTTTAATTTTGTTTGTTACTTTTGTTTGTGTACAACCTTTTTAATTTAATGATCAAAACTGTATATTTTGCATAATGTTTTCTAGGTTTTTTTTTTAAAGTAATAAATTCCTCCCTTCTCCAAAAAGCTGATAGGTAAACTATCCTTTGCTCTATTAATTTGCTTATGGTATCACCCTTTATGCCCAAATCACATACCCATTTTGATCTTATTTTTGTATAGAATGTGAGATGTAGGTCTATGCCACGTTTCTGACATATTATTTTTCCAGTTTTCCCAGCATTTTTTGTGAAATAGTTCTTATCCCAGAAACTGGAGTTTAGGTTTTTTTTTCTCAAATATTAGATTACTATAATCATGTATTATTGTGTCATGTATATCTAACCCATTCCACTGATCCACAGCTGCTTTATAGAGTTTTAGGTTTGACACTGCAAGGCTATCATCCTTTGTATTTTTTTTTTCATTAATTCTCTTGATATTGTTGTCATTTTGTTCTTCTAGATGAATGTTGTTATTATTTTTTAGCTCTATGAAGTAGTTTTTTGGCAGTTTGATTGGTATAGTTTTGAACAAGTAGGCCAATTTAGATAGAATTGTCATTTTTATTATATTAGCTCAACCTACTCATGAGCAATTGATATTTTCCAGTTATTTAGATAGGACTTAATTTGTATGAGAAGTATTGTGTTAATGCATTCATATTGAAGGGGTAAATATTCCCTTTTTAAAATAATTCAGATTGATGAAGGGAAAGGCATTTTTAGGTTAATGGAAATTCTTAATTATCTAATATTTACAAAATCAGGTAGAAGTTTAAAAATCTTTACAAATGAGAAACAGAATTACTCAAAAACAATGAAATTCAATAGCAAAAATCATACCTATCATTTATATAGCACTTTGAAGTTTGTAAAAACTGTCTCATTTGAGGCTTACAAGAAGCCCTGTTGAAGTACTGCAAATAAAATGAAAATATTTCCCCATTTTTCAGATGAGGAAACTCATATTTGCTGATTTTAGAGTTAGCACACTATCTAGAATATGCTATTCTGTCTTTTGTTTAGAAGACATTATATAGAAACAAAATAACATGAAAAAAACAGGAATAAAATGAAACGTACTGTACATGATAGCTAACATTTATGTAGCCCTTTAAAGTTTGCAAAGCATTTAATAGATATTATTTAGTAAGCTAAGAAGGGCTATTTAAAAAAACTGCAGTATATTTAAGCATTACTCAAATCGTAATTAAGCACTAATTAAGAGGGGTCAAGTCTCAGACCTTCTTAGTTATGTGACCCGTGGCATATCATTCAACCTTTAAAAGGCTCAGTTCTGTTGTAACTACAACATGCAAACAGTTGTTCAAAAAGATCTCCATATGTTTACACGAGCTGCTCTTATAAAAGCCCACTGAATCTATTAGAGTAATTAATGGTACTGAGATTTTGTTCTAAAGAGAAAACTCTGATGTACAACTTGAGAAACTTTTTGGAGAATATTTTGTAGATAAAATTAAACAGTACAAAAGGGGAAATAATGTGCACGTCATAAGAACTCATCCACCTGGAATAAAGGAGCATAACAGTGCTGGCAAAATACTATCTGTGGATTGATTCAGGATTAACTGAAGGAAAGTTCTGTCTAGATTAGCAGTGTTTGAAGTGTACACCCTACTTGCACAAAGTGTCATCTACAAAGGGGCACACTAGGGATTTTTCATTGGTTTCAGTGGCTACAGGATCATTTGTTTCTTGAGACTGCTGATAGAAGAGAAATTTTCTCTGGCTTTTATAAAAGTAAAGGTTGAACCATCACAGGTTTTGCTGCAGTTAACCATTTTATCAGAAGAACATATTTGTGGGTCTTGTTTCTTCACACCAGGAATCTTGTTTTGTCTCAGACAACCAGGAGTTGGGCTGGAGCTCCCCTGACCCCTGTGACCCTGCCCTCCCACCAAAGACATGAGTGCCTTGCCCCCCTGAGGCCTGAAGGCCATGGAACCTTGGGGCCGCCCCCAACTGCCAAGCCTTTGAGAAGTTAGACCAGTTGGTCACCCTTACCTGCAGAAGCTCTCCTCCAAGAGGTGGGGGATGGTGCTGGGGAAGATGGGAACCACCGAATTCTTCACAATGCCTGAGCAGAGGGGTTGGGGCTGGTTGATCATTGACCCCGAGAGCCCCTGTTGCCAGCTCTGCTCTCTTCTCACCGGTAGGACTGACTCACAGGCAGGGGGCTTGGAGGAGGGTCTCGTCCCACGGTAGAACCTCATGCAGAGAGGTCTGGCCCATCATCCTTTTAGCCACTTGAGCATGGTCAGGAGCCAAAGTAGACCTAGTTCTCTCCCTCTTCCTCTATCTCCCACCTCCTCCCCCCTCCGCCCCCCCCAAGCTGGTTCTTGTTTCGTGGTCTGTGGGTCAGGATGAGGGCTCTATGTCTGTGCAATCCTTTAGAGTTTCAGGGGAGATGGGCTTAATGAAGAAAAAGCTAAGGCAGGTTTTTACACGGGCCAGAAGCAGACTTGAGAGGCTCTCGCCTCAAGCCAGAATTGTCAGTATTTAGCAAGGGACCTGCCCATTTGCATCCTTGATCATGAGTGACCTGGAAGCATGCTGGCATCCATGAGACCTCCTCCTCTCCTCTCCCCCTTCTCTACAGCCAAAGCCGCTGGAAAGTGTAATCTGGTTAGGCTCTCATCACCTCCAGAGCAGGCCCTTTCTGGCAGCACAGCGGCCTGAGGTGGGCTGGGATGCTGGCAGGGGACCGGGCTTTGTGGACAAGCTCTGCCATGGGCTGCATGGGAGGCCTGGAATACTTGAGACTGAACTTGGCTCTCAGCACATTTCTAGCAGATCAACTTTCTGACTTAGATGTATTTAAATCAGTTTGCCAAATATATATAGCCATATAGAGAACAAGAGACAAAACAGCAAAAATATGACCTTGAACATTCCATGAGATAACCATGTGATGGATAGAGTGGCAACAAGGAGAAAATCTGACTGAGCCATAGGGTGCCAGGCCAGGGTGTCCCTCCAAAGATCCATAACTCCAGAGGGCCATGAGAACCAAGATCAAATGTACCTAAGGAAAGTTTCACACCTGGAGTCAGAAAGATCGGAGTTCAGATGCTCCGAGACTGGACTCCAAGCTATGTGACCCTGGGCAGGTCACTTAACCCTAATTGTTGATCCTTCCCCCCAAAAAAGGTACAATACAACCTAAATAATGTTGTTGTGTGGTTTTCTAAGGATTTATTTTGATTTGACTTTGACACTGTATAACTCTCCCTTCTCCTCCTCCCCACACATTGCTGTGTTTGATTTTTGAAACAGTACATTGTGCTTACTGTCCAGGTAGTATGCTGCTTGGTCAAGGACACAAAACAGGCACTCTTCTCGTAAATGATGGAAAATAATGCAACTTTTGATATTGGACAGCCATACTGCCTTCAAATGTTGGATAACATTATGTAGGAGACTTGAACAGTTTATTCTCAAGTTGTACCAAGAACCAGAAGCCACAAAAAGTTAGGTTCTGCCCGGCATTATTAATAAAGGGAATTTTCAGTGGTTTAGCTCAAAAGTGCTGTAGAGTGCAGTCTGAATTTGGTGAAGATGGAGTTGGAAAATGAGTAAACACATCACTTCACTTCTGTTTGACACCTCCAAAGCCTTTGCCCAAGGCAGGTAGAAATCATCAGTGTTGTTAAACTTCTGATGCTTGTAACTTCATAATCTCCACCTCATAGTGATGTACATCAAGCTCATATTCCTTGGTTTTCTTCTCTCCCTCTTGTTACTGCTCCAATTTCTACTCTGCTCCTTCTGTGTCTCTAGCTACAACATGTGACCATCTTTAGGAGCCCTTCTTATCATAACGGAATTTGATTACAAAAATATAATTCCCAATTAAATTTTCATAATAGCAAATTTTTCACTGGCTTTCCTCACATGAGTTTTGAAAAAAATTTCAGTTATTCAAAGAATTTTTACATCGTCTCTGATTAAAAACAACATTACAATTTAGGAAATTTCCAATTCAATAAATATAGAAGAATTATTTGAGATTACTTGTTTCAGTTTTTAATGTTTCCGTACATTTGAAATCATATAGTGTTCTTTTCTGTGGTATGAAGTATAGGTGAAATTTCTATGAAACATGATGTTTTTTAGAATTTGTATTAAATAATCTTTTTTGAATATATGTATACCAGTCAGAGGAAGTCCCATGCAGTATATATGTGTTTATATTATGTATGCTTAATTTTGCAACTATTTGGAACCAATTTATTACCGGTACAATGATTTAAAAATCAGATGAGTGAAGTTTAAGAGGATGTTATGGCTAATTCCTGACTTGTTGGTTATTATGCCTTTTCTTTCTAATGAGATCTACAATTCATCACTTAATTTAATACCAACTATTTTAATAACAATTCCACTCATTTCTAATTTTAAATATAAAAATATATTCTATTTGTTGTAGTTGTAATAGTAGTCCTATGTCCTTGAGAAAAATATCCCTACCACTAACTAGAACTCTTTACTTTAGGAATTTTTTGGGCTTTTTTAGACTCTTTGTGAATTGTTTCATTTGCTAATATCCCTTTTTTGGGGGTGGGGGGAAGCAGAATATTACACCCATTAGCAAGACTTTATTTATTTTGAATTGTTAGCTCAAAAATGTTTTTCTGTCATTTCCATAACTACCAAAGCAAAGGAAATAACTTCATGACATAATAATCTTCTGACATTCTAATATCATAAAACAATTCATGATTTTTCTTTTGTGCATTTATGTTTTTATATAGTGAATACATGATCACATCTTCATTTGAATTTTTATTTCATTTCAAAAGAATAGTTACCTTTGCCTTTTTACATGATTAATAGGTTTTTGAAATCTTTTAACTGAATCAAAGCATCTATTATGTGTTAATTATAGCAATATATCAATATTTCCCCAAACTGAAGACTTCCTAGTATTTAAATTTTAATTTTATCTCTGAGGAAAAGTGTTTACCTAATATTTGTTTTATTTGTGTGTATGCATAGATATATATGTATTGACATACACACACATGCACATTCATATACATACCTTCACAGTCTCTATAGTGGTCTCCAAAATCATGAATTGTTTCAGGATAGTAGAATGTGAAGAGATAGTGAAGTGTGACCGATTAAACTGTATGTTTTGGTACTTTTTGAAAAGAGAATTCAATTTTAATCAAGTTTTCTACTCTTAGCCTCATTGAATAATATAAAACATGTTTGAAGTACCCCTGAAATGGAGGGAGTGGTATTATTTAAAGTATACTTTATTACCTTGTATAATCAGTTAATGAAAAAAATGAATTTAGTATATGGAAATACTAACTTTATGGTAATTTTGTTATTTTTTTTCTCATTGTTTAAATTTTCTCTTGAATAATTAACTTTTTATACTGAGTTGGACTTCAAACTGAACTATTAAAGTGAAGATTCAAAACTAATTACTTTGATAGTTATTTGCTTTTTGTGCAGAGAATATGTTTAATCCAATTTAATGTTTTGAATTACTGTATTTGATAATGGTGATAATCAGTTTTAAATTTCATTGGTTCCTCTCTTTACTAAAATATTACTAGAGAATAAGATCACATCTGCCCCACCCTCAGGTTGGGTTATGACTGACTAATCTAATTTTAAAATTTATACCTAGAAACTGCCAAATTATTCTCTAGTTTCTGGTTTGTTAATGACACCACTTAATAGGTTAATGTATTGTATTTTACTTCATAGATGAGCCAACCAGTCCAAGCATCGATCATGATATTGCACATATTCCTGCATCTGCTGTCATTTCAGCATCCACCTCTCATGTGCCCACTATAGCGACGATTCCTCCAAGTCTTACAACTTCAGCCCCTTTAATTCGACGTCAGCTATCACATGACCATGGTAAGTGTAAATTAATGCCCAGTTCTGACTTCACTTTTTTTTTAATCTAGGAGGTCATGATATTTTATAATTTTCATTGTCAGTGCAACAACTCAGAACCCCAACTGTAATGTTCAATTTGTTCATTTATCTAGGATCTGTTGGACCCATCCTAGATGGCCAACGCAACTCAAAGACTGAAAGATCAAAATCATATGATGAAGGACTGGATGATTATAGAGAAGAGGCAAAAGGGTGAGTCCTGAGTGTTTGCATAGAACTTCTCTGGGTAGAGATTTTGAGATATTCCATTTTAGATTTTCTCATATACAACATTTAAAAGTACAAAAAAAAGTCACCCCTAATAAACAAATACATTTTATCAGATGTTGTACAGAATGAAAAAACTAACTTTAGTATGGTCCTATAAGTGCACCTAAAAGTTTTCCTTTTCCTTTTGGACTGTCAAAGCAGATGAGGTACTTATGAGGCAAAAATGGCAGTAAGGTGTATAGAATCCTGATTGCCACAGCCAGATAATTGTAATTAATCGCTTAGGGATCTTTAATTACTACTTCAATCAGGAAAGAAAAGTTTATAAAATTGAGAGATTACTTATGTTTTCGCTCATCCTTTAAAAAATCCTTTTAGAATAATATTGAATCAGCTTTTTATTAAATGTTCGTTCTCCCATATGACCCAGGAAGAATATCCTTTTGTTTACTTTTTTGTATGTGTTATAAGCAGATATTATTTATTTCCCCAACAGGTCTTTTAAGCATGTATCTAGCTTGAAAGGAATCAAGGTAAGTTTTTATTTTGTTATTCAAGCATATTATAGTTGATTTTGCTTTTTTATTACTAAAGCTTACTCATTTTGATCATGGATTTGAGTGCAAGAAATCAATCTATCCCAACTCTTTGATAATTTGAATTTTTTTTTCAGTGAGCTCTCAGTATAATGGAAAGTACTTAATATACATTCATCTCTTCATCCAATTGTTATAAAATACATATTTGTCAAGTATGTTCTCTCATTCTTCCAAATATTCCTAAATTATTTAAGCTAAATGTAAGGGGAGGGGGGAATCAATGTAAAATACTGAGGGAAATTCATTTTTGCTTCTTTTCTGTTGTTCTGTCAAAAGCTTTGCTAACCAAATGTATATGCTTTTAAGATATTTTTTAAGGACTTCCATGCAAAAATAAATTGCATTTTGACAGGCAACTCTCTAAGAGAATGCAGAGGATGTTCCAACCTACATAGGTAGAGGGAGTTTCCTCACATAGAGGAATCTCTCTACTAATCAAATCACAGAGTTCCTAAGAATTGGTGAAAGAAAGGTAGGTACAGCTTCCAGGTGATCCAGAGTTGCTAACAAGGTTGTAAAGAAGGTATTCATTAGATTCTAAACAAGTTAGTTGAAATCATTTTTGAGGAATTTGAAAGTTGAATACTGAAGATCTCATAGGACTAGTTTATATTCCTAGATTCCTTCTTCATACAAATTGTTTTAAAGGGGAAATAGATGACAAGTTATTATGTTTTTGTGTTTTTCTGTAGGTGTTAGACAGCCAAAAATCTTCAGAAGATTCTGGGTCCAGAAAAGATTCCTCTTCAGAAGTATTTAGCGATGCTGCCAAAGAAGGATGGCTCCATTTTCGACAACTTGTCACTGATAAGGGAAAGGTATTAAAATGTAAAGCTATTCTAAAGTATCCAAGTGAATTAATAAGCACATAGCAAATTAAATCTTTAAGTAAAATCTGTAGCTACCCAAGGTGAAAACTCCACAAAAATTCAATCATTCATTTGACTATTTTGAAACATTGACTGATTTTGAATTTTGTACTTTTGTCCAGAGACTAAAGCAATGTAACTGCAAAGTTCTTAGAAAGGAAGGAATATTCTTTGCTTTGATCAATATATATTAATTCACATATCAGGCATTTTTTGAACATCCATTTTTATTTTATTATAAATGTATTCAAGTTTTATCTAGATATTATAAACTTCAGGGGAAATCTTAGTGTAAAAAAATTTCCAAATATTTACTGGCCAAAGTAATCATAATTAAAGTTCCTTTTAGCCATTAAGCTCATCATAATAAATTTGCTGTCTGTTTGGATATTATCATTTGGCATAAAATTATTGAATTCTTTTTTCAATTATATTCGGTTTTTTGTTTACGATATATTTTAGATCCTTTTGGCCAAACTACATCTCATTCTGATAGCCTTTTTATCTTGTTTTCTCCACATTGTGTATGTAATTTTCAGGTTATTTATTTTTTACTATATAGTTTTTTCATTTATATTTCCTCATCTAGATTCCTCTAAGTAGGGATATCTCCTGTTTATGTAGCACATTAGTGTCCTTATCATAATTATATAAAAGTTCTTTTTATTAATCCAAAGGGGAAGACCTTTTTGAGTTGATATATATATGAACAGTTTTGCACAAATACTCAAGACAGTATCCTCTATGCACTGGTTCTGTTTTGTAGAGAGTTGTTGGAAGCATTCGACCATGGAAACAGATGTATGTCGTCCTTCGAGGCCATTCACTTTATCTGCACAAAGATAAAAGAGAACAGACGACTCTGTCAGAGGAAGAGCAACCTATTAGTGTAAATGCTTGCTTAATAGATATTTCCTATAGTGAAACCAAGAGGAAAAATGTATTCAGGCTTACCACTTCAGATTGTGAATATTTATTTCAAGCTGAAGACAGAGATGACATGTTAGCCTGGATCAAGACCATCCAAGAAAGCAGCAACCTCAGTGAAGAGGTACGTTTTTTTGAGGGGGTCCCAAGATTTGAGTCTCCAAATCCTTTATTTTATATGCCACTTGCTATAAAGCTGTTAATAGAAGAAAGCGAATATATCTCTGTTGCAACTTTACTTGATAGAAATTCACCATTATGGAACAGGGAGATCGGGGGATGAATTTGCTGTACTTTCCTGGACAGCCCCATTGGACTGTTCATCAAGAGGCTGACTTTGCCGTTGTAACTTAGCCTCTCTGTATCTTTTCTTTCTAATGAGGAGGTTACGATTTTACAGGATTTTTGTGAGGAACAAGGGAGTTTATAGAATCTCCCAAGTTGAGAAGGACCTTAGAGTTAGTTCTCATGTAGTTCTTTTCTGAGGGTACAAATTCCTGCCATAATGTCACTGATAGGGAATGCATTTCCTTCCCATGAAGCACATTTCTCTATTCTTGGGAGGCTTCTCCCTCCATAGAACGTAACTATCAGTTGGTCTGTGGCCCCTTGTTCATGTAATAACCCTTCAAATGATTTATAATACATAATCAAGATAATGTACAGTAGGCATAGTGAAAATACTCCATTGTGTTACTGTAGTGATGACCATTAATAAATTGAATTCTGTCAGCAGACAGAGGCTCTTGGGAAACCTCACACTAAGCTAAATCTAGGCCTTTTCACATTTTTTCTGCACAGCTGTTGTTTGAATGTCACTTATGAGAGAAGCTTGCTGCTTGAGGCAGATGGTCCTGATCCCCCCCATAGGGCTTGCCTAAGGTTCCTTTCTCCCACTCACTTTCAGGAAAACTCCTATTCTTTGTCCACTGCCATGTAGGGAAAAACTTCCAGAATCTGATTCATTCACATCTTCTCGTTACGCTGCTTTGCACATTCTAAATGGCTCAAAAGCCATGGTATTAAACAAGATGTGATAAGGTTTCTGTGAGATGGTGTGTATAGTAGTGATACTTCTGTGGCAAATTCTCCTTCTGAAAATGCGCTTAGTTCTCTCCACTATTTTGGTTATTCTGTAACCTCTGGCCTCTCTAACTAGCATTTTGTAGGTACTGTCAATTTGTGTCAAGTCCAAAAGTATTTTAGAGAGAAAATGTAAAGCTTCACTTGTTAGTTATATGAGTTTTAAAAGTTGGGCACTTTGATAAAGTTGATTTTTCAATCCTGGCCTTTTATTTGTTTTATAGGATACTGGCGTCACTAGTAGAGACCTAATTAGCCGAAGGATAAAGGAATATAGTAGTCTGATGAGGTGAGATGTTCCACCATCTGTTAAGGGTTTTGTTGTTGTTGTTGATTTGGATGGATGTGGGGAAGTGAAGAGAGGCAGTAAATGCTAACTGTTTACTTTCTTCCTTTAGCAAAGCAGACCAGTTGCCAAAAACACCTCGCCAAAGTCTCAGTATCAGGCAGACTCTCCTTGGTACTAAATCGGAACCAAAATTCCAGAGTCCACACTCACCCAAAGAAGAGTCAGAAAGAAAACTCCTCAGTAAAGGTTCATGCTTTTATTAGATAGATTGAATAAATTCAGTGAATAGTACTTAGAACTTATAGAATTATTAAGTTCTAAAAATGTTTTAACTTTAATTTTTTTTTCTTTTAATGTTGTTTCTACAAACAGTAGATAGTTTGGGTTTATGTGGCTTCCAAGGGCCATAAACCTGGGAAAACTTTTTCAGATGTAACTTTATGATTTAAGTTAAAAGTTTAAAAAAAAGGAGAAATCAGTTTTAGCTCCTATTGTTTTATATAGAAATTAAACCTGGCCAGTTTTAGGAAACAAGTATGTCACACACATAGTCTTGATATATTTAGATGGGTGATAGGACTTCAAGAGGCCAACTTTGGAATAGCATCATTTCAGATTCCATATTTTCTTAACAAGACTCACTACTATCAGCACTAATAATGTAAATATCTCTTTAATAAACTCATCAGTAACAGATTTGAAAACCTCCAGCCATATTATTCAGCCCTTTATTTTTCTGTTTAAAGAGGCAGCATGGAATAGTAGAGAAGACTGCAGGTCTCAGAAAAGACCTGGGTTCAAATCTCATCTCTGGCCCATATTGTGTGACGTGTGACCCTGCACAAGGTTCTTAAACTCTTAAGTGTTAGAGGCTACTCTTTGACCCCCTGCAGAGCAGGAATTTATACTTCTAGAATGAGCTCCACCCACTGATATCACACATCACACACAACACTCTCTCAACATGTGTACTCACACATTTTGTGACTGTGTGTGTGTGTGTGTGTGTGTGTGTGTGTGTGTGTGTGTAAGTAGTACAACTAGAGGAGCATTAGAAGAACTAGAGGAGAAATTAGAGGAGCATAATCTAGTATTAGAATTAAAATTGACATGTTGGAGTATACAATTGTGAGTCTACATTTTTTAAGAAATCTTCCCTAGCTTAGTTATAGTTATAAAAGATACTTTTTTGTTGTTAAAAAATTCAGAATATCACACATTGTAAAGGGAAAAATAACTGTTAGTGTACTTTAAAATATATGGAAGTATTTTCATTTTTTTTCATTTGATAATGAAAGATAGGAGACAAGATAGATAAGGATGATTTGCAACATTGTTAAATATTTTGGTGCATCTTTTTTTCTTCTTAATATTAAAGAGATCTTATTTAAGCCCATGTAATCCATGTACTTGATTAGTGATTCAAACATTTTTGTTCCCTTTTCCCCCCAATATATATCACTTCCTCATTTTCAACATTAACCAAAGATGACACCAGTCCTCCAAAAGACAAAGGCACATGGAGAAAAGGCATCCCAAACATCATGAGGAAAACGTTTGAAAAAAAGCCAACTGCTGTAGGAACCTTTGGTGTCAGACTGGATGACTGTCCCCCAGCTCATACCAATCGGGTAGGAGACAAAAACTTTGTTTGTACCATATTAGTCCAGGGCAACTGCAATCTCATTAGTGTGGGTGTTCCCCTCTAGTGATACACAATAATTGGGGACCATCTTCCACGTCTTTCCATACATTTGTCCCTGGCAGGGGTGGGCCTTCATTCCCTTGACAGTTTATAGTACCACTGGAGACCCTAGTCCTTATTCAGTAACTGTTTCTTTCTTTTTGGGGGTGGGTGTGTATGTGTCATATTTTCTCCCATGACATTCTTAATTTCTACATCATTTTTTGGGGGGGAGGGGATAATGTATTATAATCTACTTTGTCCAGCAAGCACTTCTCTGTTGACCTTTAAGTTTTTTTTTTTTTTTAACTTCAAAGATTTGTTGTGATGTGTGAATTCAGCCATACATTGTTAGTCTCAGCACACATTTAAATGCCTGCTATGTGTCGGGTACTGTGATCACCTCTGGAGGATACCAAGGCAAAGAGAAGACAGAATTAAGTTCTGTAAGGGTGAGGAGTAATGGGGAGAACAGCATGTTTGTGGAAGCAGTGTATACAAAATAGATACAGAAGGACCAGGAGAGCCTTCATGATGAAGTTAGCACTTAAGCTGAATCTTGAAGCAAAGAATATTCAGTTACATTTTTATCTCATCATTTGGGGAGTTCCCTCCATGATACATTTTGCAAGCCATTTGTGCCTGCCTAGTCTGTTTGCCTGTATCTTTCCCAAAGTTCTCCACACAAAATGAGAGATCTTTCTCACTTTGTCCCAGCAACACAAGGATACTAAGACAGAGCTCTGACCATTCCCCCATCTTCCCTCTGTCTTGTTCCCAGAATTAGTCCATCTTCTTTTTCTGTCTGATTTTTGGATTACCACCTTATTGGAGTATTTTGTTGATTTTATGTTGTGGCCTGCCCACACCAATCATGTCCTCTTTTAGAGAGTTTTTTCTATAGATTTTCAAAGGGAGTGGTAAACAGACGGGGTCTTTATTGTTAGAAAAGCAGAAAAGCTTGGAATTATTTTTTAGAAAGACTTTGCAGTTTTCCAAAAGCAATCAAGATTACTTTCAGCTTCTTTTTCCATTGCTGGACCCAGATATATAGATAATATTGGACAATTCAACAGGTGCCTGTTCAGACATATGTTGGAATCCCAAGTATCCATTTGGTCTTCCTTGTGTAGATGGTCAGGCCAGATTCCTTTGAGTGAGTGCAGATCTCTTCCAGGAGGCTCTCTGCAATGTCTTATGGTTTGATGCCATGAGCAGGAAATCATCTGCAAACGAGATCTGGAGAACCTCACCATCCACTAGGGATCCCTCTTTGCTTCAATACTGGACTTCCTCAGCATACTGGCAAATGTCATTCTTTTTTTTTTTTTTTTTAATTTTTTTATTTTAATATTTTTTTATTGATAGAACGCATGCCAGGGTAATTTTTTACAGCATTATCCCTTGCATTCACTTCTGTTCCAATTTTTCCCCTCCCTCCCTCCACCCCTTCCCCCAGATGGCAAGCAGTCCTTTACATGTTGAATAGGTTATAGTATATCCTGGATACAATATATGTGTGCAGAACCGAACAGTTTTCTTGTTGCACAGGGAGAATTGAATTCAGAAGGTATAAATAACCCGGGAAGAAAAACAAAAATGCAAGCAGTTTATATTCATTTCCCAGTGTTCTTTCTCTGGGTGTAGCTGCTTCTTTCCATCTTTGATCAATTAAGGCTCTCTTTATCAAAGAGATCCACTTCCATCAGAATACATCCTCAAACAGTATCGTTGTTGAGGTATATAATGATCTCCTGGTTCTGCTCATTTCACTCAGCATCAGTTCATGTAAGTCTCGCCAGTCCTCTCTCTATTCATCCTGCTGGTCATTCCTTACAGAACAATAATATTCCATAACATTCATATACCACAATTTACTCAACCATTCTCCAATTGATGGACATCCTTTGATTTTCCAGCTTCTAGCCATTACAAACAGGGCTGCCACAAACAGGCAAATGTCATTCTTTCAAATCTCCTCACTGGATGCATATTATCAGAGTGGCATTAAACAAAACTATTTATATCCCATTGTCTTCTAAGGAGTGATTTATGATACTTAGATGGGAGGCACCTTAAGACAGCATTTTGCTTTAATGAGTCAAATGTTTTTTTCATAATAAGCAGTATTATTGTTTGTTAATAGGATCTTGTCTACAAATTTCAGTTGATTGCGATGTGTTCCGTTGTCAGATAACATTTTTTGAAAAACCCCTTGTTCCCTACCAATACCTTTTATCATAGTGAGATTTTTTCATACCTTCAATATTTTCCCATCTTTTAAGTACCTTATAAATCAATTACCACTCAACATCCCTTTATATAAGTTTATATCATCTCCATGAATATCCTCTAATAATTACAAAGTTGTCCCAATGGGACTGCTTTTCCTTTTTCTTTTTTCTCATTAATGCCATTTCTCATTCTTTAACTTTAACTTAGAGGTCCAAGTAGGGCAAACCTAGTGTCCTTGATGGATAAATTTGTTTGTTGTATTAATTTTTTGCAGATTATTTCGATTTTTTATTTGTATTCTTTCAATTTTCCTTGGGGTGATGTTGACATCTTTCTTTATACAAGTTTTACTTTCTGTTGATTCTTGTTTTATGAGACAAAATAATTATCTGACATTTTTTTTCCTAAGATTTTACTAATCTTTAACCTTAATTAACAAACTAAAGTTTATGTAACTTGGTGTTGCCTTTAGTAGCCATCTCTCAAAATTTGGCTATTAAGGCAGATGTTTGCTGACTAAGACACTTTCTGGGCTTTTTATATTTATTTAATTTCTGCATGAAATGATTATATATTAATATTTAAAAGGTAAGATTTTTTTCAGGGAAAACCTGAGATTATTAAAATCTGCCCAGTTTTCCAAAAGTAATCTAGCCTGCTCTTAAGTTCTGTGATCAGCTCATTGTCATTTTATAGAATCTGTCTAAATGTATTCTTTTTTTTTTTTTTTTTGGATTTTGTTATCTTAAATGTATTCTTAGACAAGTAGTGCATCCTTATTGTAGACATTGTTTTCCTTTGATTTACTTTTTCCTATGTGGAGAATTAGGCTCACTTTTTTGAGAGCGTACAGATCTCAATTAGGTTCTGCATAAAGATATAGAAATTCTACTCAGCTCCATATCATCTCTGGTCAACCACATCTGGGGAACCTCCTCTGCACACCACCAGAGTCTGCTCTCCTTGACAGTGCTGATCTGCTCTAGCAAGTGCACAGCTGTCTGTTTCATGCTTCCTTTGATATCACTAATCAAAGGTTGGACAAAGCTGTCACTGTTAAATCTTTCAAAGAAGCCTGTATAATTTTTATACAGATAGGGGAAACAGCATTAGAAAAGATAGTTTATTAAATGTCTTTTATTGTCCATCTCTCATACTCGGAAGACCGGTGACATCACCGTGTTGGAGTCAAGGTACAGTATGTTCGACTGTGGCTCATCAGTCCAGGATGGGCTTGGAAGGGAACCAAGAGTGCGTTCTGAGGTGCACATCTTGCCTTTCCCTCATGCTCATGGCGTAGCACCTTCAGTGTTGTGGGCATGCGGTGCCGGGCAGTCCTGGGCCAATTGAGACTAAAGTTCTTGGCAGAGACCTTGATTGTGTCGCTGTACTGCTTGTTCTGACTGTGTGAGCGCTGACGTAGCCCACCTGGTGGAGTTAGGATTTGAATGTTTGGGAGAGGACCTCAGTGTTTGCTACCTTATCTGCCAGGTACTTCAAAGGGAAATGGTTTTTTATAGTCTGTAAGTTCAAAGGGAAATGGTTTTTTATAGTCAGTAAGTATCGGAATATTGTCTTTACTATCATTTTCAGCACCTTTAGTTACTAAAAAGATAGGCTCATGAAAGGAACAGGCAGGCTTCCACAAATGATGACCTTTCTTAAAACTTTGATTAAGGCTGTCCTCTTTCTGAGGATTTGTCATTAAATTGTGGCTTGACATATTTGACACTCCAACAGCCACAACTCTTGTTCAGGCACTCAGTCCTCGTCCACTCTTATCTGGACTAAGCTCCTCATTGTCCTCCTGCCCAAGTAGGCTCTCCCTTACTGAGGACACTTGAGGCTTACTTCTCGAACCTGATACAAATCACTCTGGTCTTTTAGTTTGCATGATCTGGCCCTGCCAATTTTTCCAGTCATCTCAAACAGCCTTGGAGTTCTCCTTCCTCTTTGCCAGCCCCTGGGATCCCTGGTTTCCTTCCAGACTCAGTTCAGACTCCACTGTCTCCCTGAGACATCTCTGGAGCTGCCAAGGTTACCTTGTGTGCGCTTTTTTATTGATCTGTGTGTGTGCTCATTATCTCAGTCTGCTTTTTGCTGTTGTCTTAGTATTCCTATTGCCTGCTGCCTTGCCCGGCATACAAGAGGTGCTAAATAAGTGTTGGTAGACTGATTGAATGACATGGGCCCATAGTTAGGATCATTGTCATTGCCTTTGACAGATTCAACCCCTTAACCCCAACAACATTTTATCATCACAAATATGGATCTCTTTATATTTGACCTGGTTCAGCTGCCTTTCCCCTTTGTGTTTTCTTCCCTCCCAAAAACACTGCAGGACCTTAATCCTTCCACTTCTCTGAAGCAGCTCAGCTGTTTTTGTGGTATTGTCTACAGATGACTTGCAGTGTCAATCCTTTATCAATCGGTCTCTTTTTAATCTTTTCTTTCCCTGCTTATCACTGTTTTCTAAGGTGATAATGCTTATGATATTCCTGTTTGTCCCTCTGCTGACTTATTCCCTCCCTTTGTTGAGACCACCAAATCTTTGCGGGCTGATACAGGAAGAGTTTTATTTTTTGTGTTTTTATGTCCACTGTAAATCCTGTGCCTTCATAGGCACACTAGGCAATTATATAGTTTTTAAATGGCAGTTTGTGCATCTTTTAAAACAAAAGCCTAATGAAGAAAGTATGTATTGAATTTGCTTGAATTGAAGCTTGATTGATTGAACACTTGATTGAAGCGTTTGGGATATGTGTGTAAAAAGCTGAATTGAAAGTCTTAAGTTGCCCCTTTATAAAAAGCAACTTGTATTTCCCATAGTCTGCTTATGAACTAATTTGCCTGAATTAGTAATAATAACAAACATATATTTGAAACTTTTAAGATTTTACAAATCATTAAATTTTACAACTATGTTGTGAAAAAGAGGTTGCAATTGGTCTTGCTCTTAGTCTTTCAGACTCCCATATCCACTACTATATTAGATAACTTTTTTTTTTACCTTATATTTTCATTCGGTTTGGATTATTTCCCTGATAATCATTTCCATTCCAGCATTCCAAATATATTTAATGCAGTTACAATTGAGCTCACAGTTTTCTTGATTCTTCACATGACCTAAACAGCAAATTTTAGGTAGAGAGAAATAGTTTAATAATAGAGGTAAATAATAGCTTAATAATGACCATTTGAGGCCTGTAAACATTAAAATTGTTTCTTTTGATTTTGTAGTTTATTCCACTAATAGTTGACATATGCTGCAAATTAGTTGAAGAAAGAGGACTTGAATATACAGGTATTTACAGAGTTCCTGGAAATAATGCTGCTATCTCAAGTATGCAAGAAGAACTCAACAAGGGAATGGCTGATATTGATATACAGGATGATGTAAGTTAATTAATTTTCATTTATCATAATGTTGTGGTGACTACGTAAAATTACATACTTATTTCCATTTTGAATACCTAGAAATGGCGAGACTTAAATGTGATAAGCAGTTTGCTGAAATCATTCTTCAGAAAACTCCCTGAGCCTCTCTTCACAAATGGTAATTTATTTTCTGTAAAAACCACTTTAACCCTCCTAGTCCTAAGTTTTAATTTAATTTTTTTTTAATTTTTTTTTTAATTTTTTTTTAAATTTTTTTTTAATTTTTTAAGAAAATTAAATTGGAAGAGAAATAACTCTTGGTATAGGAAAAAGAAAACTTTGGTTACCATTGTGTTTATAGTTATATGATACTAAACTAGGATATTTGTTCTTTTTTGGTAAATTTCACCAAATGCATGAAAACAAATTTATATACAAATATCTGTATTGAGCAAAAACTACATTGTTGTGTCCCTCTTTGTTTCTGGCACTCAGAATGACATTTCTTCCAAGAAAAAATTATACATTACTTAGAGAGACATGTTTTTAATAAATCATATCCTTACCGAATGTCTCATGTCTCATGTATGTGAATGTTGACATACACATATATATATATATAGAAGATTTTGTGATTGGTGTTGGGGGCAGGAAAAAGTATAGAAGTATTTGCTTTTGTGGAAATTTTGCACTCTATCCAAATTACTTTAACATAGTTCTCATTAAAATTGATGTCATTTTGGAGGCCTAAACTTTAAATCTACTTAAGACCCATTCTTTTTCTCTGCTTTTTTAAAAATATATGTTATTTTGTTAACTATAACTAATTAAGTACACTCTACCTAATTAGTTGAGAAAAAAAAAATGTCTTTCTGTTGCCAGATAAATATGCAGACTTTATTGAAGCAAATCGAAAAGAAGATCCCCTAGAGCGTCTAAAAACATTAAAAAGACTAGTGAGTATTATTAGTCAGTTTGGGGGATTACAACAAAAAGTTTTACAAGTTTGAAATTCATCACTAAAATGATGTTTTACAGATTCATGATTTGCCTGAACATCATTATGAAACCCTTAAATTTCTCTCTGCTCATTTGAAAACAGTAGCAGAAAATTCAGAAAAAAACAAGGTAAGTAAATAATAAGTAGTCTTGGAATTAAAAGGAACCAGTACAGATTTGTCCATCTGCCTTGCTTACTGAGCAGGTCCCCAGAATCAGTAGAAGGAAGGGCACAGATGGAAACAAGTTCTCATGGTCCAGTTCTCGAGTCTCTCATCAGACTGAGCACTTGCCCCTCCTTAGACATGCTGGTGTCTCTGGTCTCCTTGCCTTCAAACAGGTTTAAGCTTCATGGTCACCATAGTAGGGGTGGGAAAGACTGAAGATGATGGGTTACTTTGAATCTTTAAAATACAAGATGTGCTTGGATGTGTAGTAAGTTCTCTTTTATGGGAGCTTTCACAAATTTGAAAAAATAAAAACTTTAGGGAAAGGAGTTATAGGAGAATCCAAAGCTTTTAAAGTTTTTATTTTTCTTGGCTGGCCTATCCTGAATAAGCTTTTATACTGTATACTGTAGTATACAGTGCAGCAGTTTACATTAAAGCAGACAATAGTAGCATGGTCTCTTTTGCTTTCAAAAGCCAGTTCTCCCCTGTTAATGTCTCCTGTCTCCAATGTATTTCATTCTCCTCTCTCTTGCCCCCAACATCCCTCAAAAGCTCTTGGGTATTTTATCTTTTCTCCTCTCAGTCTTCATTGTTTCTTCAAGTCTCAACTAAAATCTCACCTCCTACAAAAATCCTCTCCTTTATAAAGTTAAGATCTTTCCTCATCCTACCCCCATTATATTGTGAGCTCTTTACCTCAATGGTGCAACATAGTACAGGGCTCATAGAAGACACTTGGGAGATGCTTTTGCTTGATCTTTGCCGTATTTGAAACTGTTTACCATCCTTTGCTCCTGGATATTCTCTTCTAGTTCCTCCTCATCTCCCATGATTTTAATAACCAAATATCTGTGTAGATGATTCCCACATCTATAAATATACAGCTCCAGGTCCCCCATCATCAACTGCCTATTGAACATTTGAGACCATATTTGTCTGATAGAGATCTTCACCTTAATGTATCCATCACATCTTCCAAATATCCCCTAACCCCCCCTTTTTTTTAAGGGAACCACTATTTACTATTCTTCAAGATTCACAATCTTGAATATGAGTTCAATTTGTCCTATGTCCAGTCAGCTCCCAAATATTTGCCTTCACAATATCTCATCCATCTTCTTATTTCATTTTCCTCATTTGAAACTCATCTTCCACACAGCTCTCAAAAGAATTTTCCCAAAGTACAGGTAAAATCATGTTACTTTTCTGCTTAGAAAGCTCTAGTAGTTTGTCTTTGGAGAAAAAACAAACAGTAATTTCTTTTTTTTGTATTTAAGCCCTTCACAATCTTTCCAATCTTGTTATACATTGTTGTTTTTTTTTTTAAGCCCTGTTATGCCCAATAGAATATTAGCTTCTTGAGGAAAGACTTCTACAGCACCTAGCATAATGCATAAATTGATCTCTGAACAACAGATGAGGTAGAATTCAATAGCCATTAAATGCTCACAAAAGTCCATGTCCTTGAGACCTTTATAATCAAATTTGGAGATAGCTGACCCACATACAGAGATTTAGAAACATTATTTAAATCAGTGTAATTAACAGTTAAAAGACTATTCATATTATGATTGAATGTACATGTGTAACCTATATCAGAATGCTTTGCTGTATTAGGAAGGGAGAGAAGAAACTATATATGGAATTTAATATCTTATAAAAGTGAATGTTAACATGTAATTGGAAAAAATGAAATACTATTCATATTAATACCTAGGCTTCCTGAAAGGTGTTATTTTGAACTACATTGTAAAGAAGGTAAAGTATATGAAATGGATAAGAATTGACATTGCAGGTTGAGGGAAATTACAAAGTGAGAAGACACAAGTATGGGTGTACGTGCCAGTATGGGTGTATGTGCCAGTAAGGAGTCATCAGACAAATGGACAAACTGAATTTGACATTTTTTGAGAACCTTTCAGATACAAACTGTAGATTTGCTTTTGGAAATTTAAACCTCTTTTGAATCACAAGTTGTATTACTTTTGTGCCCAAAAAAACTTTTTTTTTTTTAAACATTTTAAACATTTTAAAAATGTTTTTTAATAACATCCCATCTTTTTCCTCTCTTCACCCTTTCCCATTTTCACCCCACTCTTTTTTACAGATGGAACCAAGAAATCTAGCAATTGTTTTTGGTCCAACCCTTGTGCGAACATCAGAAGACAACATGACACATATGGTGACTCACATGCCTGACCAGTACAAAATTGTAGAAACCCTTATCCAACATGTAAGTTGGGGGGGTTAGTCTTTTCTAAAAGACCCTGAATGAAAGTTTGGATTTAAATTCTCTCTCTTCTGCCAACAGAGCTCTTTCCTCTCTGTCCTGTCCTCCTTACTAGTGACAGTTTGGAGGGTTTCTCATTTTTTTTTTTTATTTTAAATTTTTAGCATGACTGGTTTTTCACAGAAGAAGGTGCAGAAGAGCCTCTTGTAAGTTCCTTTAGTTCCTTTTTAGTTCCTTTTTTCTTTTGTATTTGTGTCAGTTGTTTTGATTTGAGATACAGAGTCTTGAATTTTCACAGTGTAGCTAGCCATATCCACAATTATTTCTGCATTTCAGAAGTTGATTTCTTGCTTCTGAATTTGTTGTAATGAAAATACCAGTAGTTAACTAACTCTGTAGTAGTAGGTTTTGTTATTGTTTGCAGTGTGGAAAACTAAGTACATGGGAAAACAAGGTTCTTGGGTCAATGTCTATAAAATTTCTAAATATTGTTAAAAGCACAATGAAATAATTTTGAAGAAGTGTTGAAGGGATCTTTGTTTGTTAACTATAGACAACAGTTCAGGAGGAAAACACAGTAGAATCTCAGCCAGTGCCAAACATAGATCATTTACTGACCAACATTGGAAGGACGGGCATGTCTCCTGGAGATGTATCAGGTAACTTTGCCTGGGCAGTATTTCATCTGTAGGCTAGAAAAACCTACTGGATTGTATTATAATGAAAGAACAAATAAATCATAAGTAATGATTCACTCTGATTTTTCTTTTTCTCATTTTTTCCTTTCTACTAATAAACTGATTCTCTTTTTTTTCTGATTTGATTTTGAGTATCTTACAGTGAATATAATGACAATGGCAGTGCATGGAGTTGGAATGCTTGTTGACAAGTCTGTCAGATTTGGAAATATGAGGGGAAATGAGCATGCATAGCCCTGTTTTCTTTATTCACAGTTATCCATATAATTGTCATCACAAGGTAAAACAGATAAATGCTACTGAATATTGGTTGCTGTGATGGCAGAAAGTGTGAACTTCTACCTGGTAAAAATCACCCAAGGTTAGCCATGCAATTAAAAAAAGCATAAAGTTAAATAATTAGAACTACTAGATATTTTATATATATATATATGTAAATATCTCTAGTTAAAAATCAGTCTCTTCCAAATTCATTTTTTTCTGTTGCTCAGTGGTTTCCCTCCTTTCTTGGTGAAGCTCAAGACTCTTTGGTGAACAATATTTCCCTGCTGTACTGTTGCACTAACCGGGCGCGTTGTCTCCTAGTCTTCTCCCTTTTTCTCTAGTTCTTGTTCTAGTACTAAAGAGGGTCTCAGCACTTTCTGACACAGGCAAATCTATACTGATGTTGCACAACAGGCGAAACGGGAGGCGTCTATCCCGCGGTCATGTCACTAGTGGACGCTGTGGTGTCCCTGATGGACAGCTGGACCTGTAGGAAGAAGGAGGACTGTTGCCCACACTGTAGCTGCCTTGTCTGCAGAAATCCCCCATTCTTGTAAATGCCAAAATAGTTGATCTGTGCTGTAAATTTTCTTTTAAAAGTATTTTAAACAGATCAATGCTACTTTCTTAAAAGTTTTTCTGCTGTTTCTTGTTATTTCTGAAAGCAGACCCTGAGGAGAAATAGCATGGTATGATCTACCAGTTTTTTAAGTCATGAAGCATTTAGCCATGTGTCAAAAAAGAGGTGTGGCATGGGGCTCAGCTCCTTAATTTTGAAAATTAAATCTCCCCAAAGTTGAAAAGTGAAATTTCAAAATCAGCATTATCTTTGAATGGTGCTAGCCCCTTCCTACCCTCTTTATAATTGTACAGTATGAGTTTTTGCCAGACAGTAAAATGATGGTCTCCATTTTTCCATTTCATGATAGCGCTTGTTCTATAGATAACTGGTAGCAGTTTAATATACAGCTAGTAAAGGAACCCTGGAAACATTAATGTGAAAACTGGGGTCAAAACACAATATTCAACATTATCCAATATGTAAAGCCATGGGACCTGAAGTCAAGGTTATCCTAAGAACTTCTGCTTCCTTAATTATACCATGTATAATGCTACATTATTATTAAAATGCTACATTATTATTAAAGTTTTAATGGTCTGACAAAAATAATCCCAAATATACTTGAGTGTCTCAGTCTTGTAGCTAGGACGAACCCATAGTCCTAATGTCCTACATTGTGTATCAGTTCAAACATAAGATATGGTACACAGTACGATTCTTAAGAGGTCTTAAAAGCTTGGAGAAGTTAATAAACAGTAGTCTTTCTGTTTTTATTTAGAACAGGGCTTCTTTGCCATTCCTATCATTGAGCTGGTTCTGCCTACAATTCACAGCATCCTTTCATGGCGGTGGCTTTCTGTGGTGCAGCTTGCATCTTTGTGAGCTCTGACTCTTCACTGTGTTCTGTGGTTTTGTTTGGGTTTTGCTTTCACATCTTGTTCTGTGCCTGTCTCTTCCATAAATTTTGCATTGTTTGTAAAAAGAACTTTAAATTATAGCCAAAACTGACCAAATTTTCTTTAACTTCACACAGATTCAGCTACTAGTGACTCAGCAAAATCTAAGGTAAATTTGGTTTGGGAGTGGTTGATAAATGTGCAGAGATTCAGTTCCCCAGCCCAGTTAGGGAACATCTGCCTACTTATTTAAGTACAAATCCCTTTTGTAATATTTTTATCTATACCTAATTGAAATAAGTACAGAATTCTTATCTAATATTTGGCACATTTTCACAAGAACATGAGAGGCAGTAGTATCAGGAGGTCATAGCGTAGCTCTGAGACCTCTGACTATTGTAAACCACAATTTTCAAACAGGTTCAAACTCATCCTTTCACAAAGGTTTTCCTCAAGCACTTGTGGCCAATTTGAACTACCATATTATTTCCCCAGTGCTGCAAAATTCACTCCAAAATTTTATGGTTCTTAGTCCTCTTGTGTCATGTATAATAACATTGAAACCAATTTTGTTGAAATAGAGCCTAGAGCCATCAACACATTTTTTTAAAATAACACAAGTTATTTAATGCTTCCTAGTCCCTATGATTTGGTTTCTACCCCTACTATTCTACTCTGGTAACTATCTTGCATATGTTTGCATGTATTTTGAAAATAAAAAGCTATTAAAAAAATTTTTTTAAAGACTAATTCAGGAATTCATTATCTCCCACTCCAAGGTGCCAGGTTTACCTCCTGCCCCTATAAAGAGCTTTGCTTAAATGAATAGCCTCCCATCTCCTTATCCGTCCATCACTAAAGGAAATCCCAACTACTTAATCCTCCAAAATCTAACCTTGCACAAAATAGGTGATGAATAATAGTGCAGTTCAACCAACTAACCAACCAACTTTTAAAAAGAACCTACTCTGAGGGCCTTAAAAAATGAATAAGGCTTTCCTTGCTTTTGAGGAACCTATAGCCTAAAACAGGTCTAAAATGGACAAAAAATAAGAGTATTAATAAATACATAAATACTAAGAAGATCATTGTCAGTCTCATCTTTTGGGGATGTTTCAAGGGGGAGTTGATTTAAGGATTTCCCAGTCTTAAAATCTCTTGTACCAGGAAACTTAGAAAGAATGAGCAGTAAGTTTTAAAATAGGTTATGAAGGTTTTAAGACCATGGCAACTCAACCTCAAATTTTATCACATGTACCTTCTCAAAACATTTTAGTGTAGTGGACTTAATAGTGGGGAACTGGGTTCCAGTCTTCCTTCATAGCTATAAAGTAGCAGTGTGACTATGGGCAAAAGTGTCTTAGAAAATCATACCTAGTGCCCTCTCTTATCTTCAGTTAAAACTATCACTACATTGCTACCCCACAGTAAATTCTGAAACCAACCCCTAGTGTTGGTGCAATTTGACTTTTAGGTTTTTAATTATAACTTTTAAAATTAGTATACGATTGGCTAAATTCATACAAATCCTTTTATTTGGAAGAAGTAATAAGTGGAAGGTCCTAATGAGATATTAGTCATTCATGAAAGTATTTGAATTCACTGTATCTTTTTTTTAAATAAAATAGTAATTTCCTCTTAAGTTTAAGTCAAGATTTTAGGGCTGAGGAGTATTCTTTAACAATTAATTATAAGACTTATAAAATGTCTTGGTTTCGGATATGGTAAAGAGTTTGGAAAAAACCTTGGGAAGTAGAGGAGATAATCACATTCATTTTCTCTTGAGGTTTTGTTAAATTTCAGTCTAAGTTCCCCTTTTATCTTATGTTTCCTTCCCAGGGTTCTTGGGGATCCGGAAAGGATCAGTATAGCAGAGAATTGCTTGTATCCTCCCTCTTTGCAGCAGCTAGTCGCAAGAGGAAAAAAACAAAAGAGAAAGCACAGCCAAGCAGCTCAGAGGATGAGCTGGATAATGTATTTTTCAAGAAAGAAACTGCAGAACAGCCTCAGAGTGATAATAATAGTAAAGAGGATGGCAGAGGAGAGTCGAAAAGAGAGAATGATCCAGTAAGAAAGCAAAGGACTAGTATTTCTAAAGATAATACTAGCAAAAAAGATTTGCACGCAAGGAAAGAGGAAAAGCTGGCGCTGAGGAAAGAGAACGTGGTATCTGGAGAGCCTTCACTGCCTCCCAACTCAAAACCCACCAAGTCCCCTACTCTTGGCTACCGTTTCACCGTGCTCAAAGAAGGCCCCCAGACGCCCTCTCCTGGCCCTAGCGCTCTGCTCAGCACTGCCTCCCCACTCTCCCTGGAGAGGTTGCCTGGTAAAAAGTCTCTCAGTCTGGAAACTAAATGCAGTGAGTTTCTGGCCAATGCCGATTCCACCTCAGGCTACTCGACCACTTCCTCCGCTGCCTACCTGACCACCCTCGACTCCAGCAGGCTCAGTCCAGAGGTGCGGTCAGTCGCTGAGAGCAAGGGAGAAGAGGCAGATGATGAACAGAGCGAATTGGTCAGTGAAGGTCGGCCTGTGGAAACAGACAGTGAGAATGATTTCCCAGTTTTTGCCACAGGTTTTCTTTCTGAGAAGTTCTTTCGGGGGAAAATCCAAGAAATGGTAAAGACAAGTCGGAGAAACTCAGAAGGAAGCGAATTAAGTTGTACTGAGGGAAGTTTAACACCAAGTTTAGACAGCCGGAGACAACTGTTCAGTTCACATAAGCTTATTGAACGTGATACACTCTCCAGAAAAAAGTCAGCTCGATTCAAGTCAGACAGTGACGGGACAGGTGATACCAAAAATGACAGAGAGTCGTCATCTGTAACTAAAGTATTTGATATGAAGAAGAAGGGAAAGTCAACAGGTAATTTGCTGACACCAACTAGAAGTGACTCAGAGAAACACGAACCCACTTGGAGAATTAAAATAACCGACCGGCTAAAACTGAGGCTCAAAGCATCTGCGGATGACATGTTTGGGGTGGGAAATCAGAAAAACAGCTCTACAGAGAATGCTAAAAGGAAAAACATCAGGAGACGACACACCCTTGGAGGGCAAAGGGATTTTGCGGAAATTAGCGTTTTAAATGCTTGGAAAGTTCCAGAACAGAGTGGAGAAAAAGAGTCTGAACTTTCTGCTGTGACTCGATTAAAACCGAAATGCCCAGCCCAAGACCTCTCCATTTCAGACTGGCTCGCACGAGAACGCTTACGAACTAGCACGTCTGATCTGAACACAGGAGAACCTGGAGAATATAGACTAGAGAACACTAGTATAACAGAAGTATATAAATCAGATGGAGGCAGCTCCCCTAGCACCTTAACTTTGACAAACAGACCCCTTCTTTCCATACCACCGCAATCACCTGAACAAATAAATGGTGAAAGCTTCCAAAATGTCAACCAAAACGATAGGCCTCTATCTGTTGCCAATCCTCAAAAACCATCCCTAGCCCCAGGCACTAAATCACAATTTCATCAGTGTCTCTAAACTGGCAGGGAGGATGCATCCACTACAGCAACTCAAAAGCTACTGTTACATGTTCCAATAACTCTGTAAATATTTTTCTGTACTAGAATTGTTATTATGCAGCCTTCATTTTAGGCTGGTTTCATCAATGTGCACTGTGGAATGTCTTCACTGTGCATTTCTATGGCCAGAAGAACATTAAGAAAAAATATATCTATATTTTAAAAATATATTGGATGGTTGCATACAAATAAGCAGGGTATTTGTTGCAACATGCTATGTAGTCTATACAAGGTTTATGATCAGAAATTGATGAGTAAAACAGCTGGCATTAGTCTGCAGCAAATTTGTTCTTTTGGTTTAGTCACTAACAAAAGTGCCTCATCATAACAATTCATTGGGTTTGTTAGGGTGCCATATTGTTAACTGTTAAATTAGAAAACTTTAAATGATCAGATGAAAGCATTTTATTGGTAATGTTACATCTTACAGATTTTAACACAGGTGGATACAGAGCTTCCATTCTTAGGCATTCCAGTTGGATCTCCGAATTTTATATTCAAACTTTTAATACAGTTTTGAGTTTTGTGTGACTTGAATTTTTAATCTTTCTGTAAAATAAGTAACTTAAATGAACATATTATATGTGTATCTTTTCTTCAGATACCAGATTTGTTATAAATGTTGTAACATAGGCGTGTAGATAGTGGATCCTGGATGGAACTGGCTTCTTTTATGAAGAATATAATTCTGCATGAAGACTTAATGAATCCAAACCTGTGTCATGCCTGTGTGCATACCCAATTAAACACTGGAAATAAAATTGTTTTGGTGAACTTTTTGCATGCATGGCTCAATGTCATTCTAATGAGTCATTTTAAAATGTCACTTAAGTCAATATCCACCTATGGTGAATAGTAGCTAGCCCTGACTTGGAGAAAATAAAAACCAGAATGAATATTTTTATAATATAGAAAGAAATTGCTTTTACTCTAGCTTTTCAAAGCATTATTGTCTCCCGTATTCCTCTTTGCTGTTATCTGGTCTTTCTCAGTCTAATAGACTGAGACACATTCTTCACATTCTCAGACACATTCTTCCACACAGCATTGTTTCCACTCCATATGCAAAAGATGGCCATGAGGTATTCTTTTTCTCTGTAGAGTAGCTCTATTTAGAGCAATTTGTTAAAAGCTTGAATTTTGTTTCATCTTGATAATCATATGAATGATCCTAATAAAGTCACCTTCTTTTGTTTCTGTAGATATTCTAGGTAGTGTTACACTTTGCAAGTCTGAGCTTAAGTTTCCTCATCTGTGAAAGAACAGGGATGACTAAATAAATCTGGGAATTTTAAAATACTAATTATTATAATACAACTGGTTTCCTTCATGGTCCTTTGTATTTTAATTTTACATATTTAAAAACATTTTCTCAAAGAAAGGATCCATAGAAGGCCTCAACAGATTGCTGCCATGTTCTAAATCTAGTATCATACCTTGACTCGAACCTAGTGGGAGAAAAGAGCCATCAAGAAATATTTGTTCACCCACAACTAAGATACGGCAAAGTGAACAAATACAGACTTTAATATTTGAAGGTGCTTAGCACAATGCCTTCAAAAGAATAATACTTCATTTGTCCCTCACAACAACTCTCTTAAGACAAATGGTATTATTATCCCTAATTTACAGATGAGGAGACTGAGGTGGAAGTCCAAGGTCACTTCACCAGAAGTTCCTGAGGACAGTTTTGAACTCGGGTGTGCCTGACCCAGGTTCAGCTTTCTGAGCCACCTATCTGCCTAATATAAGAATTTATGGTACAACACAAATAGAAATGGGCATGACTATGAATAGAAAATAAAAGCTCTAAGTGAAGGCCAACTGTGGTGAGTAATTTGACTCCATGGAATAAAGTTTAGTAGGAAAAAAATGTCCTCACATTTTTATAGAGAGAATTGGACTTGATCTGTACTCTTGCCATTACAGGCCCTAAAAGGGTGTTTGGTCAGTGTATTATGATGCTGATTTGTTTTCCTGGAACTTGTAGATTAGCAAAAGGTAGACAGGACAGCAGCCACGTAGCACAAGTAAAGCTTGGTACCCTTAGAATAAGGTAGTATCTTTGTCAAATGGAACTAGCTGGTTGTAGCTCACCCAGGGAAGAATGAGGGGTCATTGGCTCTTCCCTTATTAAAATCAACACCTTTATTATTTGCCTACAGAGAGCTAGATTTAAAGCCAGTAAGATAGAGTTCAAATTCTGCCCTTCACTGATTCTTTATCACCCTAAACAAGTCACTTAACCCCATCATCTGTACAAGGAGGGAGTGGACTTAGTTAACTTTGAGATCCCTCTCCTCCAGATCTGTGATCCGTGAGCTGTAATAAGACCTAGGGATAAATAGTCCTATCCTGAAGGAGCTTTAGTACACTTGGATGAAAGGGCATGAAGGGGGACGGGAATATCATAAATAGACAAGTTAACTTAAGGGAAAGAACGAAATTTAAGGAAATCAGAAAAGTCCTAAAAGGCTGAGTATCAGAGAAGTCAGATCTCGATTTCTGCCATGGGAGATAGCCAGTAGAAAAGAATGAAGCAGAAATAGCTCAGTTTGGAGGAAGGAATGTTTGTAAAGGACTTCAAATGACAAGTGCTTTTTTTTTTTATCCTAGTGGTAATGAGTTTCTCAAGCTTAAGGATTCACACTCCTTCGGATCTTGGTGGTGGGAGCAATATCCTTACCCCTTCCTCTACCTAAGTTAGTGATGAACTCAAGTGGCTAACATGGACTGGCAGAAAGGACAGCACAACCATATGTAGTTTAACTGGTTTCTAGCTAATAGAAAACAGAATAGGAGCAACTTAGTCAATTCAATTTCCCTCTACTGAATCAAGTAAATGCCTTCAAATGCTTGTTGGATATTCTCTGGTTATCCAGAGTAATATCTAAATAAATGTTTTTTATTAATTAAATGACTTAGGAATGTCTCATTTTGTTCTAATATCAAACTTTAATTTTCAGGGGCCTGGGTCAGGCTCATCCCAGAATACTCGTTAATGCCATTTGTTATTTGTTCATGTTTTGGTGCAAATTTTAAAAATTTGCAAAAGGAGAATCTGAAAATGCTTGTGATAAAAATTTTATCTTAAGGAAAGAAAGTCTGTTCTTGATGTAACTTAAGTTCCAGTGTTTCTGTTTTGTTTAGGATCTTTGAAATTTTAATGCAAATATTAAAAAGCTCAGCTGCTTCTCAGCCTCAGCAACATATGCAGAAGCAGGGAAATTTGTGCAACCACTATAGAACAAGCAGTAAGGATCCTGCTGCCTTATGCAGGATTCTCAGCTTGACTGCCCAAGAAAGGGAGCAACCTGCGGAGACATATCTTCTGAGCAAAGAAAATGAGCCATATTCACCTCAGAGCTCTCCTACCATCAGAGCTCCCATGTGAACACAACTGTCCAGGGATTTGCTACAAAGTACAAGATAAAAGCAAGCATGACCAACCATGCGTTGGAGACATGATGAAGAGAAAAAGAAAAAACTTAGGGTAGCCTTTCTAAGGAAGAATCTCCACTAACCATGAATGTGTTTGGGTTATTTTGATGGCTAGAATCAGCTGATACAAAATCCCAGAGTGCCCAAGGTGGTTGTATTCCAAATCATTGAGTTATTGGAAAGGTATAGGAACGTGTTTCCAATCTGGATCATTTAGATAATCTTAAAATATAGTGATCAAAACTAGCAGAGAACAGCCAAGATAGTGGGGAAGCAGGAAGTAATATGCTTGGGGTCTTCCTGCTTAACAACTTAACAAATATCTAGAAAGTATAACAGACTGAATCCTGGTTGAAAAATCCAAGGGAAAAAAAAATTTTTTTCTTCCCAATCCCAGGTCAGCTTTGGGAGAGATAGGTCTGTGGAAATGGGAGACTTGAGGATAGCCAGGAGGGACTACTGAGACTTCTAAGCACAAGGACTGGGGAAAAAAAAAAAAAAACCTGCTTGTGGTAGTGCACCAGGGCAAAAAGAGTTCCCAGATGCGTACTAACTGGCAGTTTTGTCTCACTAGCCAGTGTTGGATGAGAGTTCTGGGCTGCACTAAGGAGGCGACACAGGCCTAGGGAGAGTGGTCTAGGATGAAGAATGATCAGAAGACTCTAGGCTGTATGCTTTCAAAAGGAGTGAGTTCAAAATCAAGTAGGGGCTGTATGACTCTGACTTGGAACTGAAGTGGAAATCTCTGTGCCAGCAATCCCGGCCAATTTGAAGCCTCCAGTGCAATTATCAGAGCAGAGATTTGAGACCAAAAAAGGTGGCTATAGTTCTGTCACACAATTTGAAGATTTCCAGCTTGCGGATAGTGACTGCACCAGCCTTAGTCTACTGGAACTCCAGCCAGGAGAAAGCTTACAGTTGTGTTGCTCAGACCCAAACCCATTTCAGGAACTTGTAGAGGTCTGACAAGAAGGATGACAATTGGATTTTGCCTTGGATCAGACTGTTGGGAACAATAAAAGCTTGCAGGTTTCCCGGTGTGAGTTATCCCTGAGATCCTGAAATTAACCCAAGAAGCAGGAACAGCCCAAACATACCCTTCAGAAATGAGCAGAATCCAGTCCTTCCATCAAGTTATTGAGTAAGGAGGTAGGCTGGAACAATGAGCAACCTCCCCTTCCCCCCCCCAATTCCCATAACATTCATCATAGCTAATATTTATATAATGTTCACTATGTACCAGGTGCTGTGCTAAGTACTTGACTATTATTCATTTGGTCCTCACAACAATCTGGGAGATTGGAGGTTGGATCAAGGACACTTGACACTTGAACAGAAATCCAGAAAAAAAGAATGACTCCCTATCATCAATGAGCAAAGCCTCAAAGAAAAACACCACTGGAGTTAAAATTCAGCTAAAGGATCTAATAAAAAAAAAAAAAAAAAAAAAAAAAAAACTAGAGAACTGGGAGGAGTATTAAAATGATTTTATTAATGAAATGAGAACTTCAATTGAAGAAATGTGGAAAACAAATGACAGATGAGGGGAAAGAATTGGAAAGAGAATAACTTGGTTTAAAAAAAAAAAAAAAAAACCTTTACTCAATTAGATTCTCCCTGAAAATTTGACTGGACAAAATAGAAAATTAATGGCTCTGTGAAACAACAAAAAATATCAATATTAAGTCGAAAAACTTGGAGGGAGGGAAAATTAAAAGATAAAAACAATTGAGCTGATAAGAGATTGAGCAAAGAATTTAAGAATAACTGGATTACCTAAAATCATGACAACCTTCCCTTTCTTCTCCACCCCCCCAAAAAAAAATGGAATTTGGACATTATTTCAAGAAATTTCAGAAACATGCAAAATATTGAACTTCCAGACTTAAAAATACTATAGACAATATGAAATAGTTTTAAGTGCTAAGGAGTCACAGATCATGCAAGATTATGCAGCAAGCTTGGATTAAGATATTTCAGAAGATAAAAAAGACTTACAACTAAGAATATAACAACCAGCAAAATTGAGTATAGTTTTAGGAGGAAATAAAATGGATCTTTAATAAGAGGATTTCCATGTATTCCTGATGAAAATACCAATCTGAGTAGAAAATTTAACATACAGACAGAAGAAGCAAACAGGAATGAGCAATCAGAATGGACTAAAACAAAGGTAAACTGTTTATAGCCAGATGGCACAATGGAGAGAGAACTAGGTCTGCAGTCAGTAAGATGAAGTTTGAATCATGCACTAGCTGTGTGAGTGGGCAAGCACTTAACCTTGATGTCTGCCTCAGTTTCCTCAACTATAAAATGGGGATAATACCACTCACCTTCTTGGGTGGCTATGAAGTGCCAAGTACATTGTAGATTTTAAACAACTGCTAGCAATTTTTTTTTTTTTTACTATTATCATTAGTGTTGTTTTACTATTAAGACAAAGTATCTGTGCAATCTTAAAAAATAGAAAGGAAGGGGGAGGAGGAAGAGGAAGAAGGGACTAATTTGTTGTAGTTTCAAACTGGGAAAAGGATAGAGACAGGGATGATAGCTAGCCTGAACCTCACTTGTGTATTAAATGGTCAGAGAAGGAAGGATAAACAGAAGGATGCAGAGGTACAGCAATCCATTTCAGCAGAAGAAAAGGAAGTAGTGTGTGTATGTCTATGTGTATATTTATTTATGTTATTTATTCATTCATTCATTTGTTTACTTCATATTTATTTATTTATTGCTTTTTGGCTGAGACAATTGGGGTTAAGTGACTTGCCCAGGATCACACAGCTAAGAAGTGTTAAGTGTCTGAGAACAGATTTGAACTCAGATCCTCCTGACTCCAGGGCTGGTGCTCCATCCACTGCGCCACCTAGCTGTCCCAAGGAAGTGATATGTTAAAGGAGAATTAGTCTTATGAAAAATCATCTCAGCTAAGGAGACCAAATGATAAGAGTTAAAAAGAAACCAATGAGAAGGCTGAGGGAGCAGGAGAGATTGCAAAAAATTAAGTGTTATTCCTCTCTATTTTTATAAAGAGGGAGGAGATAGTGAGAAAATAAAAAAGAACAGAATGGAGGTAAATTAATGATAACTGGATGGAATGAACACCCTAATTTTTTTTTTAAAGTAGAAGAACTAGAAAGCTGAACCTAAATTTAAAATTATTTTTTAAAAAGAAACATGGGGGGAGGGGAGGGAAAGGGGGGAGTGGAGAGTGTAAGCCAAAATGGCAGAGAAAGGCTAGGATATTGTCGAGCTCTCCCCCAGTTCCCTCAGAATCAATGCTAGATAAAGCCTCTGAATAGGTTTTAGAATGAAGGAACCAACAAACCTTCAGAGTGTAATAATTTTCCAGCTTAATATATTTGGAAAGACTGAAGGAGAAACGGGTCTCAGTAGATGGGAGAAATGTAGCACCTGCATCAACAGGGGGGTTGGACTTGGGGAGGTCCAGCACAGAGAATCTTGCAGAAGTTCTTCTTAGCCAAAGTATAGCAGCATTAGCCAAGGGATCAGCAGGCCTGCTAAGAGACCCCCACCACAAAAGTGGCAAATGGTAAGCCCCCAAACCTGGCATAACAGCTGGGACTTTGCAAGTCAACTCAGCACAGTGGGAAAGCCCCAGCTCAGTTGAAGGTCCATGAGAGGTCCCTGCCTCCCTACCAAAAAAAATACTTTGGAAAATCTTCCCTGTGTCTTAGGAGCAGAACTGAACTTTTACAAATGAGCCAGAGAACAAAAAGAGCTCTTGTGGAGGCAGAGAAGACCAAATTCTACCAAATTCCCTTTATAATACAAATACCATATTGATATCTAAAGCAAGGTGAGACAAAACAGGAAGACAATGAATAACATTCCTAGCTGTGTGACCCTGAGCAAATCACTTAATCCCAATTGCCTCAGCAAAATAATAATAACCAATATTACTAATAAAAATACGAAGACTTAAATATTAGCAAGGAAAGTACTGCAACATATCAGAAAGATTATGTACTATGACTAGGATATTTATGCCAGGAATATAGGGTAAGAGAAATTTTAAGGAAACACGTCATTCTCTGTTATCATTCTCATAGGAACTACAAACAATTGACTGTACTAATGAGAATCATCAAAAAAAGGCTTTTGACGGGATTTGACACCCATTCTTATGGAAAATACTAAAAAGTATAGAAGTACATATAATGAAGATGAGAGAGCAAAATATCATTTCACAATAATAGGAGGAGGATGCTTTGTGCTTAACAAGGTGGGAATCATAGAAAAGACTGTTGTGAGAGCTGAAAAGTTGTAATGCTAAAGACTTGGTCTGTTCCAAAGTTTCATAAACTGTAGAGAGCAACCCCATAAGGGTTGAATAACTAAATATGGGATTTACAAAACTATAATTTATTATTGGTACATGTTTGGTTTTTATATGTATTTTATATACCTAGGATCATGTGAAAATTACTCAGGCAAAAAACAATTGCAAGTGGAAAAAATTTAAGAAGCCCTGTCCACACTGCACAAACAAGCCAGATTTTTCTTTTACCTTGATCTGTCTGATGTACCACCAAAGCAAAATTATTTCCATGTTTAATACTATCCCATTTAAGTCTCATGAGAACATGAAACACAGAATAAATCTACTCCCTCTTCTGTTGTCTCTAGTTGTTTTTTGTTTGTTTGTTTGTTTGTTTGTTTGTTTTTTGTGGAGTTGTCAAGGCTACAAAAGAAAAAAAAAAGAATAGATCTTACCAAGAGTCTCAATAATGTAAAAGAAAAACTGCTTAATTGGTTGTAGCTGCCCTCAAATGGTAGGATCATTATTTTAGAAATAAAAGGGACCTTAGAAGCCAACAAATGAACTAAACTTTGCAAAGTTTAAAGCACTTAGCTATTAGTAATTCCTTGATACCCCTCCTCCCCCACTTTTTTTTTTTTAAAACAGATGAAGAAACTGAATATGCAGAAAGTTGAAGTAACTTCTTCACAATTCTACAGATACCAAGTAGCAGAGCTGGGAAGTCCCTCTTTCCACTCTATCATTAACAGGCAACCTTGAAAAATAATGATAGCTCATTCTCTCAAAGTGTTCAGATCCATACTCCTTTTCTTCTCCCTTCCCCAGCCATCACAGAGAAAATTCCTGCACAGGATGAAACTGAGGACTATGGCTAATCATCTGCAGTGCAGAATATCCTTGGCTATTAGGTTTTTCTGGGTCTAAGCTTTTAGTCCTGCTTCAAGTTTCTAAATTCAAACATTCTAAAATGGTGAAGATATCTGTCAATTCTCAACTAAATGATTAAAAGAAAAAAAAAAAACTATCTCCAGATCCCCGGAAATCAAAACTTGTGGGAAAAAAATTTTTAATTTAAAAAACATTGAAGTAAAGATGCTTCTCTATCCCTAAAAGGGGTTGTTAAGTCATTTCCCGGCTTAAGGTACATACTAACCCGTGACTTGAGAAGCAGCCACTTGCTAATATCACTTCCCTTCTGTGCCTCACACCAATTTTTCTGCCAATGAAGTGTGATGGGGGCAGAGGGATGGATAGTGTGATATAATTTCTCACATAGAAATTAGAGCAATGTATAATGAGAGTTCCCTGCAGCCTGCACTCCCTAGTTGGAGCACAAGCAGATATTCTGTAGCCGATTCCCATCTGTGACCACATAGTGAGATGTACAATTGAATGACTGTATAGCCAAAATTGGGAGGTATACACAAAAAGCCCTGGTCAGCCAGGACCTGGCCCCCATTTTGATGGTTTCTTTCCTTTTTAGCTGCAGTGAGAGTGACAGTGATCTAAGGGGAAAAGCCTTGGGCCTTCCCTATTAAAGGATGACCCCATAGCCCATGAACACAAGTCTCTGTTCCTGGCTCCTTTGCATTTATTCTTTTTTAGGTGAATTAGATTCGAAAAGAGCTATGACCTCAGGAGCTTCAAAAGACCAGAATTGAGGAACTAGAGTCCATGCCAAAATTTTCTGGACCTTTGAGGAATAAAGTCCCATGCAAATTTAGACTAGAAATAGTGGAGAAGCAAACTCATCTATCCATCAGTCATGCTACATTTAGAAATAAACTTAGTGGGGCAAATGCCACCTAAAAATCATTAAGTTTGGACCCACTTTCCTAGGGGAAAAGGTGCTTTAGTAGAGAGTGCACAATAGGTGTGAAAAATAATAAGTTTTAATTGTCTGTTCTTGTGTCTTCCAAGCAAATTATTGCTTTGTAAAATCTAAGTGAAGCTAATTGGCTAATTAGAACTGGGCCACTAATGAATGTCAAATAACATCATAATGGGAAGGTGAAACTGATGACGGAGAAAGAGACCACCAAATGAATTATCAAGGGAGACCCTAGAACACAGAAAGGGAGAGAAAATCGGTCTTGCCCTAGGAGAGTGAAACCCCAGAGTGTCATAGCGAGGAAGCTTCATTTGTCCAACAGACACATTTACAGGAATATATTTTGGGACACATGTCTTATTCCCATTCTCCTCTTCAGGGTATTTTTCATCATTATCTTTCCAATATGGAAACTCCATTTTGTGTATCTCCAGAATCCTATTTTCCTTTTTTATCTTTATTTATTTATTCTTTTTTTATCTTCCCAATGTCCAATTTTTAAAACATAGATACACTACTGGGTATTAGAATAAGTACTTTGTAATCAGAATCCATGGATTTGGATCCCAGCTCCTATATTTCCCATCTGTGTGATTGAGCAAATCACTAAACCTCACATTCCCGTATAGGAAAACATTTAAAAACCTATAATACTATATAAGCAAGAGCTATTTTTTATCTTTTGACATTCCTATCTTGTCCTTCCAGAATGTGGCAAATGGTCTTTCAGTTAATTAAATGCGTTCCCTTTTTATTTAATTCTAGTTATTTAAATTAGTTCCCTAGTGATACTAAACATCTAGATTGCTTTATTTTATATTTTCCAAACTGTGTTATTAATGCCAAGAATCAGAAGAATATATATATATTTTTAAAATATCTTTTTTTTAAAAAAAGGCAAATGTGACCCCAAGTCTAGTGGCCTAACACTAGGGAGGTCAGATTTCAGGTCACTTCATTGTGAATGGCTTTGATTCAGCACGAAGAACATGAAGTAATCTTAATAATAATACACACCTTTTCTGGCAACTGGACTTGAAGGGCATCAGTCAGAGAGGAAGCAGGGGCTGGCAACTCCAGCAGGTTCCTTTCCTTGCAGATCCTCAGGAGCTCGACTTCAACTGTTGGCTGCTACCATGGCAACCAGTGCAAGAACCCTGGAGAAAAAAAAAAAAAAGGATTGGACGGCTGAAAAATAGCCTGAGCCTTCAATGGCGCTTTTCCACAGGAAAGATACAGGACCTCCTTGTATCTTTGAAATGATCCCATCTGGAGATATCAGGGGTATTTTTCCCCAACTATGTTCCACTCTCTCCACCTTCAGGTTGGAGCAGCCAGAATTTGGACAAAGACAAACCTTGTTTCAGTGATCAATGCCAGGGAGTGAAGGTCACTTTTCCAGGGTGACTTTCTAGACTGAGACCCAGATCTCTGCCTATAAACTGCTGCATTGTTTACAAGCTAATGGGAGAGTTGATGATTTAGAACCAATTGGGAAGAAGAAAAAGGCAAATAGAGAATGGAAGGATATACACGGGGCTGACACTTAAGAGAAACTGAATTCAGAGTGACTACATTAATTAATGCTGATGCAACCTTGGACAACTTCCTTTCTCTTGATCTCAATTTCTCCATATGAAAAAATGAAGGACTTGGATTTAATTTTAATTAAGATCCCATCCGACTCAAGATCTCTGTCTATGGCTTTATTCACACAAATGGCCAATTCCTTACATATCTTCTTTTTCTTTTCTTTTTTTTTTTTTTTTTTTTTGGCTGAGGAAATTGGGACGAAGTGATTTGTGAGGTCAAATTTTTAACTCGGGTCCTCCTGATTTCAGAGCTGATGTTCTATTCACTACACCATCTAGCTTCCCCTCCTATATATCTTTAAAATTCAGAATATTTGCTCTTCTTCTAAATAAAGTCATGACAAGGAAAGATTAATTCCTTATTTATTAGGACTTATTTTGCACTCCCCTCATCATAATTTCATAATTGTATTATTTTATCATGAAAGCAATTCAATAAATACGATATCCTAAAAGTCTTATTGCAGCATGTTTTTTTTTTTTTTAAAGTCAATAAAAGTTTTAAGCTGCATTAAGACTTTTGGAACACTTTTTATATATTTATTACCTACTATGTGGGGAATATTCTACTAGCCTGAAAATGCAAAGATAAAATAAACCACAGTTCCTATCTTCATATAGATTTGGGGGGGACGGGAGGAGAGAAGAAAATACTTCTATGCAAATAACAACTCAAAAAAATTAAAACATGATAATTGGAGGTGATCTGGGAGGACCTTGTATGAAAAATAATAATAGCTAGCACTTATATAATGTTTTAAAGCTGGTAAATATCATCACAACTCTTTTATTATTTCATTTTCCAGGTGAGGAAATTGAGGCATATGTGTCTGAAGCAAACTTGAATTTGGGTCTTCTGGACTCCAAACCTAGCACTCTATTCTCTGTTCTACCTAACTGCCAGACTTCATGGAAAAGGCAAGCCCTGAGTGAGACCTTAAGAAAAAGCAAAGGTTTCATGTGGCAGAGACAGGGAACAGAAAGGAATCCATTCTAAGGCACAAGACCAGGATCAATCTGAAAGCAGAGTGATGGAGAGGGCACACTGACATTCACAATTCCTGAAGAGGTATAAATTGAAATTGAGTTGGAGAAAAAAAGAGATTCAAATACCAGGTGAAAGAATTTAGATTTTATGAAGTAAGCAGAACCAAAACATTTCAAACAGTAATACAATATTTTACAATGATCAATGGCAGATAACTTACCTCTTCTCATCAATACAATGATCCAAGACAATCTCAAATGACTCGATGAAAAAACATTATCCACTCAAAAAAAAAAAACTGATGAAGTCAGAAAGCAGATCAAAACATATTTTTCACCTCATTTTTATGCATTGGTTAGTGTTTTTGTTTGGGGATACTTTTTTGGTCTATCTTTTCTTTCACAATAGGACTAATGTGGAAATATGTTTTATATGACTGCATGTATATAATGTATTTCAGATTATCTGCCATTTTAAGAAAGATTTGGGAGGAAGGAAAGGAGAGATTTTTGAAATCAAAATTTTAAAAAATACAAATGTTAAAATTTTCCTTTACATGGCATTGGAAAAAACAATATAACAGTAAAAAAAATTAGATTTTATTCAATAAGCAATAGGATGCAATGATAGCTTTTTGAGCAAAGGTATAATATAGCAAAATGTATATATCCCTGAAGATACTTCATAGATGTGAAGGGTGGGTTAGTGAAAGGTAAGGCTGAAAACAGAAATAGCAGGTAGGAGGCCATTTCAATAATCAATTCAACAAACATTAAATACTAAGAACATACACTACATGAAAGGCTCTGTGCCAGGTTCTGGGACTGAGGCTAGGTAGTCCAATATCAGAATGCCAAATCTGGAATCAAAAAGACTTGAGTTCAAATATTGCCTCAGAAACTTACTTGCTGTGCGACTCTGGAAAGATCATAATTTCTATTTGCCACTGTTTCCCCATCTGTGAAACAGGGATAATAATGGCACCTATTTTTTTTTAGCATTGTTGTGATAATTAAATTAGACAATAATTGCAAATTGGTCTAGAAGAGCATCATATAAATGTTAGCTATCATGTTATTATTCTTAATGTAGCAAAAACAGAGGTAAAAATGTCCCTCTTAATGAGCATAGTCCACTTAGGAGGATATAATGCAGGTGGCAGGGTACAATATATATTATTATATTATATATTATATATGTATATGTATACATACACACACACACACACACACACATAAAGAAATACAAAGTAATTTCAAAAAGAAGAGAGTCCTCATGACTGGAGGGTTCAGAAAATGACTTTGGAAGGTGGTACCCGAGCTGATCTTCAATTCAAACTCAACATTCTATCAGATGAAGGTGAAAAGAATCTGGACTAGGAAGAAATGCCAGGCCCTGGGCTAAGTGCTGAGGACACAGAGAAACCCTGTCTTTAAGGGATTTACAATCTAAGGGAGACACCAGTTACCCTCCAGAGGCACCAATATGCAGAGTAACTCCTTTCAGAAACAGTGTTTCTGCACAAAATGATCAAACACCGGGGTTTACCACACAAATAGGCACATCCTATTCGTTGTAGCATTTTCAGGGTAGCCAAAAAACTGGAAACAAAGTAAGTGTTCACTATTTGGAGAATGGTTAAGCAAATTGTGGTGTGTGAATCTAATAGTGTTGTTATGCTTTAGAAAGTGATGGAGACAATGAATATGGGGAAGCATGGAAAGACATAAACTGATGCAAAGTGAAAAGACTATACAAAACGACTGCCACAATGTAGAAAGAACACCATGAGCAAATTAAAGTCAAATGCTCTGAAGTTATAATGAACGAAAAAGATATATGAGATGATAACTTTCCCAATTCTTTGCAGAGGTGGGAAATTACAGACATGGAAGAATACTGCATATTTGTCAGACTTTTTTTTTTTTTATATGTTGGTTACTTTTTAGTCCTTGCACTAAGATGTTTTCTCTAGAACGGGCATCCTCTCCACTGGAATGAAAATATGTATCCTCTTATATTATCCTGGGAATCTAGGTGGTACCATAGTGACTAACATCCTGGGTCTAGAGTCAGGAAGATTTATCTACCTGAGTTCAAATCCTTCCTGACAATTAACAGCTAATTTAAAGTTAAGTCAGAACAGGATTTAGGTGACCACAAAACAAAGATTTCATTTTATCCTAAAGGTTCCAAGAGGCACTAGAGATCCAATGAAGTTTCTTGAAGATGGAGAGAACAATTTAAATTGATATTTTAGGAATATTGTTTTGACAACGATGTGAAAGAGGGGAGAGAATGAATGTAAGAGGACCAATTAGGAGATTATTGTATAAATTTGGAAGAATTGCACATGTTTAACCTAAATTGGATTACTTACTGTCTGGAGGAAGGATTGGAGAGAAGGGAGGGAGAAAATTTTGGAACACAAGGTTTTGCAGAGATGAGTGTTGAAAGATGAGTGCATGCATTTTGAAAATATAAAGCTATTGTTAAATAAAATAAAATAATTATTAAATTGAAATTAAATTAGGAAATTATCATAATAATCAAGGTAAGAGGGGGTCTGAACCAGGGTAATTTTTATATAAGTAGGATGTAAAGGACAGATGAGAAAGATGTTGAGGAGTTAGAATTTATAAGTCTTTGCAATTGATTAAACATAAGGTGAGTATGAGTGATAGTGAAAAGTAAGAATAATTTTTGGGTTACAAACCTAGGTGAGGCTAGAAGATGGGTGATATCTTTGGCAGAATTAAGGTCAGAAGTGGGATGTGGCTAGAACAGTGGCATCAAACTCAAATAGAAACTACATACTTAGGCTAGAAACTGGAAAATGAATGGCTGCCCATCAATTGGAGAATGGCTGGGTAAATTGTGGTATATGAACGTTATGGAATATTATGGTTCTGTAAGAAATGACCAGCAGGACAAATACAGAGAGGACTGGCGAGACTTATATGAACTGATGCTAAGTGAAATGAGCAGAACCAGGAGATCATTATACACTTCGACAACGATATTGTATGAGGACATATTCTGATGGAAGTGGATTTCTTTGACAAAGAGACCTGAGTTTCAATTGATAAATGATGGTCAGAAGCAGCTACACCCAAAGAAAGAACAATGGGAAACGAATGTGAACTATCTGCATTTTTGTTTTTCTTCCCGGGTTATTTTTACCTTCTGAATCCAATTCTCCCTGTGCAACAAGAGAACTGTTCAGTTCTGCAAACATATATTGTATCTAGGATATACTGCAACATATCTAACATATGTAAGATTGCTTGCCATCTAGGGGAGGGGGTGGAGGAAGGGAAGGGAAAAAATCAGAACAGAAACGAGTGCAAGGGATAATGTTGTAAAAAAAATTTACTTTGACATGGATTCTGTCAATATAAAGTAATAATTAAATAAAATAAAATATTTTAAAAAAGAAACTACATACTTAGATAATGTTAATTTATGGTTTTCTATGTTGTGTTCTTATTATTTTATTAAATATTTCACAGTGACATTTTAATCTGGTTGTGCTGGACTGCAAATCTGATACATCTGGCTTAGAGGGAAAAATAAATTCTGTTTTGTACATATTGAATTTGAGATGCCTGTGGGACATCCAGGTAGAGATGTCCAGCAGGTACTTGAAGATGCAAGACTAAATCAGATGAAACGTGAGGCTGGATATGGTGGTCATGTGCATAGGGATGATACTTGTACCCACTAAAGCTAGAGAGGACAGAGAGAAGACATAGGCTCTGGAGCACAACCATAGTTGACAAGATGTGGATGACAATACAGCATAGAAAAATTAAAAGATGAGAAGGATTAGCCCAAGAATTAGGAAAAGAAGAGCAATAATCCAAGAAAGCTTCCATTATGGACCAATTCTATTGACCAAGGACCAGAACAGTTAAGTCAGAGAAGATCATTACCAGAACCTTGAGTCTACTTCTAGCATTATTTTGGCCCCAGAACTCATCAGGATGATCAATAAGATCTGAAAAGATCACAATCTGTATTGTCACAGAGAATTCTAACAGTTACCAAATCCTAGATCCCTAAGATCAAAGGAGTAAATTGGGTATCCTGATCTTTGCCATGACAACAGGAGTGTGGCAGTAATTGTTACCTTTGCCCTTTCTCTTTCTGGTGACTCTAATGCTTTTTTGAGACTTCTCAGACCTTGGGCATTTCCTGTCGTCTGGTCCAACTCACCAAGAACTATAATGGAAGTTGGAAAGATGATTAGGAAGGAACATGTATGTTTTTTTCTAGTCTCCAAAGAGGGGGACTGTTTGCCTGTTGAAACAACACCCTTCCTTTTATAAAAAGCGAACACAAGAGGGGCATCTAGATGGCACTGTGGATGGAGCACCAGCCTGAAATCAGGAAGACCCGAGTTCAAATCCAGTTTCAGAAACTTAACACTTCCTAGCAGTGTGACCCTGGACAAGTCACATAAGCCCAATTGTCTCATAGAAAAAAAAAAAACTAACACAAAAGACAGTTTTTTATATTAATCCTTGGTCCCTTGGAAAGTGACCACCTTCCCCCTCAGACTCATGTAGCACTTTTTGCAAATTCTCTAAGGTGCTTATCCTGAAATATATATATTTATCTAGATTGTATCTTGTGGTGATGATCTAAAGTCAGCTGTAACTCACTCTTAAAAGTTGATAGTTAAATTTTCACTGTGAGCTTTTTCACCTCATAAATCAGTGCTTGGTTTTTTATTTTGTTGAATGGGTAAATTTAGGAAATTGGTGGACAAAATATTAATAATGGAGATTAAACTTAAAAGTCAGTTGCATATATATATTTTAATAGAGCCGTTTGTTCACCAGCTCTCATCAGTATGCACATACACCTTGTAATCAGGGATCTTTTACTTTTAAACTTTGTATCATACTTATTGCCTGGACAAGTACTCTATATACAGTAGTCCCTTAATGAAGTTTGCTGCATGTTAGGCCAACAACTATGCTTCCTTCCACATAAGCTAATTGATTTAAAAAATATTGTTCAGTCATTTTGATTGTGTCCAATTGTTTGTGACCCCATTTGAGGCTTCCTTTGCAAAGATACTAGACTGGTTTCCCATTTTCTTCTCCAGCTCATTTTATAAATGAGAAAACTGAGGCAAACAGAATTAAGTGAATTGCCTAGAGCCACACTGCTAATAAGTATCTGAGGCTAGATTTGAACTCAGAAAGATGAATCTTCCTGACTTCTGGTCCCACACTGATTTGAAAATGCTATACTGCAAAACAACTGTCTAAGAAACTGGAATTCCCCTGGTCAATTAGAAAGTTAATTCTAATTTTATCACCTTGTCTTATCATAGCCAAATTAGACTAGTTTAAAAAAAAACACAACTTCCTTTTAAATTTACTAATTATACTAATTATAAATTGCATCTCTTAGTGTTTTAAGACCCCATCCTACATTTCTACTCTTATTATCTATTACTTTCTCTACACACTGTAAGATTGGTCAGATTGGCCTCTGGGCTCTTTCCTTCTGCTGTCCAATGCTCAGGCCCTCTATTTCTACTGCTCTCCAGACTCCACCCCTCATTTTAGCCTTTCCTACTACTGCTCCAGCATCCTTCTCACCATGGGGATGACTTCAGCCCTTCAGCTTCTTCTGAGCTGAGGCAAGGGAAGATATCTTTATTACAGGACCTGATGTACCAAGCACTGTGCTAAGCACTTCTCAAATAGTACCTCATTTGATTCTTTTAGCAACTCTGTGAGGTAAGTGCTATTATCGCCCCCTTTTTAAGATGAGAAAATTGAGGCAGACAGAGATTAAATGTCTTGCTTAAGATCACACAGTCCAAGGCCTGATTTGAATTCAGGTCTTCATGATTCCATACTTTTTGCTCTACCTGCTGCACCACCTATTAATTGGCAGATCCCTTCCTGGGATTTTCATTTCAGGAAGTTCCCTCGCCATCCTTGCTTCCCTGGCTTCTGGCTGCTTCTGAATATCCTGATTTGTCCATTTACCCCACATGGGTTGCATCATCTCACTTTTGCAGCTCCCTTTTTTGTGTTTTCCCTTATTAGAATGTAAGCTCCTTGAGAGCAAGGGCTTTTTTATTTTTGTTTGTATGTGTATAACTAGCACTTGGTTGATAGGTTGTTATCCTTTGTTCTTAAAGAGAACCTGTGTTAGAATGAGTTACAGCGTGTCTGAAGGTGACTGATCAGAACGATACGAGCTCAGAATGCTCTGTCACAGGTTGGACACAAATCGACCCCATGAACATCTGGGGGAATGCTCTAACTTTGCATATCTCACGTCTCTTCTGAGCTAATTCCATTCTGTTTTGCTCAGAGTACAACCCCTTCTCTGATGAGGGCACACCATGCTGGGCGGTCCTGTGCCAGTGTCTTCCCTGTCATACAGTCAAGTCTAAAATACTTAAGAGAGACCTTGAGAGTGTCCTTGTATCAATCACAAGACCACCTTGTGACCACTCTGTGCAGTAGAGTTGGAATGCTAGGCAGTTTAGTTCAAGAAAGGACCTTAGTATCTGGCCAGTTAGTTATTTGTATAACTAACACTTAGCACAGTGTGTGGTATATAGTAAACGTTTAATAAATGTCTTATCTACCTGCCACAGATGGCATTCTCCATCTTTGGCACTCCAAGTTCCCTTCAATACTTAGCTCAAGCATCATCTTCTGAATGGGACTTCCCATACTCCTTCTAGCTGCTAATGATATTTCTTCTGTGTGACCTTGAATCCAGGCAGCCAGATGGAGCGGTGGATTTTGCACTAAGTCTGGAGTCAGGAAGAACTGAGTTAAAATCTGGCCTTAAACATTCACTAGTAATGTGACCCTGGGCAAGTCACGTCATCCTGTTTGCCTCAGTTTCCTCCTCTGTAAAATGAGCTGGAAAGGAAAATGGTACACCATTGCAGTATCTTTACCAAGAAAACCCTAAATGAGGTCATGAATAGTTGGGCATAACTGAACAACCACAATAACAAAGACTTTAAATCTGTTTTTTTATATCTGTTTATCTCTATGTATGTATATGTATATAAACATACACACATATATATCCATATACATACACACACATAAGTACACACACACATATTCTTACATCTGTGAATGCTTTCCCTTCATTAAAAAGTAATCCTTGAGGGCAGGATGATTTTCACCTTTGTCTTTGTCACCAGCACCCAGCCTCATGCCTGGCATGCTGTAGGGGCTCAGTAAATTGTCTTATTAACACTGGATGATGTTGAGATACTCTCCCCAAATGCCGTATCCCACCTTACAATCAGTGTCAAAGAGAAGCTTATGAAGACAGATTGCATAAGCAGCTAAGACATGTAACAAAGACTCACAGCTGTCTCAGCTAATTTTCCCTAGCTGCAAATTCTGTACTTCCTGACCATATTTCATCTTCTTAGAACCCAGGCAGTGAATGGGGCCAGCCTAATGGTAGCTTTGCATTCTCCAGCTGCAGCTGACATTTTGGATTTATTATGATGAAGGGAAGCAGGAATAACAGACAACAGAGGATTAGGGGGGAGGAGAAGGAAAAATCCGCACTTATGCCTTCTAAATTCTAGTCTCTGATTTTTCTTATCTCCTCACAGCCTTCAGGATTGGTGCTTGAGGGGTTGGGGTGTGTCTCCAGAAAGTCATTAGACCTTCATCCCAAGTAGAAAAAAATATTTATTCTCTGGGTGAATTTAGACCCTGTCATTGCGACTCAGCAAATGGGCTAAAAGAAGTAGAGAAGAGAATTGTTCAGAACTGTCCTCTCCATGTTTTCTTCTTACTTGGCTTCCATGACGATGCACTTTTGGCTCTCGTTCTAGCCATTTGACCATTATTAGGCCTCATTTTCTGTTTTATTTTCCCTTTTTATTCTTCTAAGTGTAGATGCCCACCCAAGGCTCCATTCTTTGTTTTCTTCTCTTTCTCTGACCTGTGGTAATTCCAAGCCTCAGTAGTTACCTCGGTAAGGCTTACAAGGTAAACATATGATTATATTTCTTCTCTGAGCTCCAGTCCCACATTTCTAATGGCCAATTGTACATTTTCACTTAGATAGTTTATTCACAATGCAAACTTTTAGTGTGTGATCAAAAATTGAATTCATTTCTCCTCTAAAACCTATTTCTCCCCCCCTACTTTACTTCTATTGATAGAATCATTCTTCAAGTCTCCCAAACTCGAAGCCTCTTCTTCCTATACATTGACCCAGTATCCATACCTTGTCAATAATCCTTTCATCTTCTGCCTCCTTTCCACTCCCACTATCTCAAACCTGCAATAATTTGGTGACTGTTTGCCAAACCTCTTGTCCAATGCACTGGATTTTTTAATTTTCATGCTTCAGTCTGAGCATTTTCCTTCTCCACTCAAAAAAAAAAATCAATAGCTCCCAATTGTCTCTAGTATAGAATGCAAATTTATATCTCTATCTTTTCATAAATATAGTTTCATAACTTTTTGAAACTTCAACTTCCTGTTCACCAAAAGAAGTTCGACTCCAGGCTCTCTGTGATTTAGGATTACAAACCCCTTGTAACTCCCCCTTAATGTCTAATTACTAAACTGTCCCATTCAACAACGTCTCAGCATGTTGAAGGATCATGTCCAATTACAACTATAAAACAAGCCAGAAAGTTTGACTTTCACATCTTGTCAAAGCATCTTTATAATCGATTTTCTTCCATCAGAAACTTGTGAAATGCAAACTACAACAATATAACACAGCATAAGCATTAAGGAACCTAGTCCAACACCTGGCTATAAACATTAGCTAGTTGAATTAACGTGAAATTTCAAATTAGACTTCAAATATGTGGCTTTAAAATGATCATCCACTTCACATGCAAGGTGGAATCATCTTCATCTCCCTAAACAGGGAGAGCCTCGAGTTACCCCAGTGATTTATCTGTAATATCTAAGGCTCCAATAAAGGGGTTACTTCTTGATCCTTGAGTTCAATCAAACCCTCAAGCACCCAATCAATACTCTTTGTCTAGAAGTTACTTTTTCACTACAAAGATTTAAGGATAGTATAATAGAAAGAGTACTGAGGTTAGAAGACCTGGACTCACATTCCAGTTCTCCACCTGGTTGATGTTAGGCAGGCTACTTTACCCCTTAGGACTCTATGTCCTTAGGACTGAAAATGAAGAGGATTGGACCTGATAAAGCCCTTTCAGTTCTATATCTAAGCTCCTAACCTAGAAATTTCAAAACAGTGTGATCATCTTCTCTTACATGACAAAATGGGATTACTCAGTGATCCAGCCACATATATCTAAGATGCTGTCACTTCCACAAAACATTGCTCCATAGCACAAAATTGTAGTTTTATATATACATATATATATATATATATATATATATATATATACTTTGTACACATCTCATTTGATGCCAACAATCACCCTAGATTGTGATTACATATCCCCATTTGATAGAAATGGAAACAGAGACAGAAAATGGTTAAGTGATTTGTCCAGGATCATACAGCTAGTGTCTATGGCTACATATGAATTCGGGTCTTTCCCGCCTCCAGATCTAGTACTCTATCCATGTGCCAACAAGTTATTCATTCCTTCAGTCATCTAGATTCAGAACTTCATTACCTCTCTATTGATTCTTCATTCTCACTCTCTCCATTTATCCATGTAATTATAGCTCTCCTACTTTCACAATATTTCTCGATCCTCTTTTTCTACAATCCTTGTTTGGGCCTTCTTCTCTTTGCCCCAGATCTCTACCTACATCATATTCCATAAGTCACCAAAGTGATTTTCTATAATGCACATTTAATCTTGTCTCTGTTTTACTCAATAAACTCTAATGGCCCCTAATTACTTCTAAGTATAACGCAGGCAACTAGGTGGCAAGTAGACAGAGAATTGGGTCTGGGATTAGTAAGTCTTGAATTAAAATTCAGCTTCAGATATGGAACACACTAGCTGTGTGATCCTGGGCAAGTCATTTAACCCTATCTGCCTCAGTTTCTTCATCTGTAAAATGAGAAGGAAATAGAAAACCATGCCAGAATTTCTGCCAAGAAAGTCCCAAATAGGGTCAAAAAAGAATGAGACATGAAGCAATCAACCCTCATCTCTAACACAAATAAGAAGTAAAAATTTAGGGGATATAGGATAGCTGGATGTCAACATTGTGCAGTAGAAAGATGACTCCAACCCAAATCCATCTGGAATCAGGGGATCCTGTTTTTTTCTACTGATTACCCTGAATCTTGGGGCAAATTACTAACTCTGGGTCTGTTTCTCTGCAATGTAACCAGGAGGAATAGACCCTTCCAATTAGGATTTTGTAATCTCTACTTTTCTTTCAAGGGACATTCCTGGTGATTGGCTGGGTTGGTAACTTCCAGGGAGTGAAAAGGTTCAGTGTGGAGTTCTCCACAGATATTTATTTTATTTTCTCAGACACCTCAAGGAAGGCTCAAACTTGGAACTAATGGGATTCTGGGCATTTACATGGATTGCAAGTGCTAGGAGGAATAGGAGCTGTTTTATTTTCTATCATAGTATCCTATATACCATATTGGTATAATCCTTTGTCCATTTTTGTTTGGCTATACATTTGTGTTTTCCATTGCTCAGTGAAACTTTTATTGGGTATGTTCTTTTCTTAGATACAGATTAGCTACTTCCTGCAATTTATTATCTTAGTCTCTGGGGGAACCAAGAGCTAAGTTCACTTGCCTACACTTGATCATAAACACAATAGTTGTAAGAGGCAGAATTTGAACCCAGCCCTTCCTGACTCCAAGCTGCATCTTGCACAATAAATACCTTGCCTTCATAGTATATCCTAGAAGGGCAGTTAATAGACACTTAACAGATGATATTTGAATAGAATTGTATTTGGAGTTAATAGTTGAATTATTTATTCAAGAATTTTTATTTGGTTTTCTCCCTTTTAGTCAAATACATTAAACTATGTGCTTGCCATTGAGGAACTAGTCTAGCTATAACAGGGATCTTAATATACTAAATGTATATCTTGTTTCGGGTTTCCTAGATGGGGACTATCTATCAGTCAAGAGAAGAGAAAATTTTTCCTGAGACCTTTGTATCCAATAAAAACTCCAGCATAAGGTTGGCACAAACAAAAGTTTATGGTGAAATCAAAGTTGCCAGTGACAACACAATTTGCTAATATGGGCTTTCTTCTTTCATTCCCATCATTGATGGATTTAAGCTATGGGATTTAATATGACTTTTTTTTAAAATAAGATTTTCTCATATAAGTGGATTCATTGGGCATAAATAGTAAGAAAATTCAGGAGACAGATTCCATCTATCTATGAAACTTGAGTTGTTTGTTTTCCAGGATTTCTTTTATTACTTCTCATAAAATGTTTTTATCTTTTAAAAGTATCTGCTTTTGATTTATATGGTTTAGAAAGCTTCATCAAAAATCATCTGACAGATCCTTAGGGTTAATGCATGCATTTCAAATAATGCCTTCAAGGATACTAGGAAATAAGAATCTACTCAGTGAAAAACACTCTATTTTCTTAGTCTTATTCATATTCCTTGTATTCTCCCTCCTCCTCATAAGGGATCTTCTCCTTATTCCAGTCAAGGAGTGTTCTTCTAGCATAAGCATCTTCATACATTGGATTGGTGAGTCAGTTAAATAATGCACAAATAGAAAAATCAAGTTTCATTTTAAAAATATGAATATTTTTGCAAGTAGAATTTGTCTTCTTGCAAAGATCAGACAATGTGAGACTTGACAACAATAATAGCTAGCATTTTTATATTACTGTTTTCTTTTTTGCAAAGAGCTTTATATATGTTATCTCTTTTCATCAAAATAGACCTATGAGATAGCTTCTATTATTATCAGTCTCATTTTACAGCTAAGAAAAATTGAAATTAAGAAACATGGATATGTCCAGAGTTACCCAACCAATGTCTGAACTGTCTTTCTAATTCCAAATCTGACACTCTAGGAAAGATTTTTATTTATTGACAGATTTCTCTCATTGTTCTCTTATGTTTGATTTCCAAAAGGTTGTTTGGTTTGTTTGTTTTTGGAGAGCAAACTCCTATCACCCTTTGGGGCTTTATCTGGAGACATTTTGCCTTTAGTGTCCTCAGGGTTTGAGGCCTTTTTCTTCCTTGCTTCTATAATAACTCTCTATGGTTAAAGATCTTTTTGCTTTTTTGCTCATTTGTAAAGATTGAGGTCTGCTCTTAGGATAAAGGGGAGATCACCCCAAGCTTCTACAGAGTGACAGGGGCTGGTATTGCTTGCTTTCTTTCCATGCTGGATGGGTATGGCCAAGTCCCACTTGTTATGCTGAAGTTCAAGGACACACTATTTACCTTTTGAAGTTGTGTTGGTTGCCTCACAGCTAGTCTGCTGATCCACTAGTTTCTGACCAGGATAGAGTAGTCTATTTTGGCTAAGAGCTTCCCAGCTATAAAGGGCTGAAACTCTGAGTAAGTGTACTGGAATCAGACAACCGAGCACTGAAGGCTAATTACCTATTGGACAATACTCTATTAGCATATGCTTGGAAAATGGCCCTTCCCATTATTCTGTGCTGACTCTATCTTTTGATGTATACAAATAATTGTAGGAGGAATTAGGGGGTAGAGTAAGACAAGCCAGGGTCACTTTTGTGGTGGATGAAGAGAAGGACACAAGAGAAGAGCTTGTGTCCATTCCCTTCACTTTTCCTCCTAAAGACCAAGATAAAAAACCAAGGACTTCTGCTTATCCTGATTCTGGCTGATTCTAAGGCATCCAGGGTGCTAACTCGGTCTTCATACCCAGCAGATTCCCCCAGTCCTCGGAGGTGTCTTCACCTTGGACACCTGCACTGGGCTATGTTTCCTCTTGCTCAATTGAGATGGACCTTTCTTGAAGTTCTTCCAAAATATCTTCTGCTGGAAATTTATTACATTCCAAATATTTGTGGGTTCTATCACTCAAAAACCCACTCAGAGGTTTGATCTAGTGTTGATTCTGAGGGAAGCCAGGAAGAGCTCAAATACCTGTCTACTCTAGCCATCTTAGCTCCGCCCTTTTTTTCTTTGTTTTTTCTCATTTATACCATCTTAATTTTATGATGATGAAGATTCTTCAGTATCTGAAGGTAGAGTGTCAGAGAGCTAAGGATACTGATTTGGGTTCAAATTTCAGGATCACCACCTGTGTGATTTTAGGTAATTAACTTAACTTCCCAGTGCCCCAGTTTCCTAATACAAAAGATGAAGGAGTTATACCAAGTGATCTCTGGATTCTTCCCAGCTCTGAATCTATCACCCTGATTCAATGAGTAGAGAATGGCTTCCTCATCTTTGGGGTGTCATGGCCTACTTTGAGAGTTTGGTGAAGCCTATAGATCCCTTCTGAGAATAGTGAATTTTTAAACTGTTACCAATTGAAGGAAGTATTAAATTTTAGTTAGTAAAATTTTACCATCCAAGTTCATAGACATCCCTGTAACCTATCTATGGGTTCAAGGGTTCTATAGACCCAAGTTAAAAACTGGGCTAAAGTGAGGAAGAGCAATTCCAACAGACTTGAGATGAAAAGTGCCATCCACAAATACAGAGAGAGAACTATGGAAACTGAATGTGGATCAAAGCATAGTATTTTCATCTTTTTGTTGTTATTGTTTGCTTGTTTTGGTTTTGTTTTCCTTTCTTATGGTTTCTTCCTTTTGGTCTGATTTTTCTTGCACAACAAGATAAATATGGAAATATGTTTAAAAGGACTGCACATATTTAACCTATATCAGATTGCTTACAGTCTTGCAAGTTGGGGAAAGGTAAGAGACGGACAACACAAACTTTTACAGGGATCAATGTTGCAAACATTTTTACATGTATTTGGAAAAAAATAAAATACTATTGGGAAAAAAAGGACACCTGAGTATTCCTAATGTTTCCTCTAGATCTAAATCAACAATAGTAAATCTAAATCGATTTGGCAAAGATCATCTCATTAAAGTGAACATGATATTCACCTTCCGAAAACTTCATTTCCTTCTTTGATCCAAACATCTGTACCATAACCTCTCCTCACTACCTAAGTTTTCCCCCCTAACCTCAACTTATCCATTATGTTCCCTCTTCCATCTCCAAACAAGCCAGAGCTGCTAATATGGGCTTCTCAAGGGAAAAGGGTCAAGGAAAGCCCAACAGGCTGTGAAATCACATTTGCATGTTTCTCAAACAAGCTCTGGCTTCCTCAGCCTTTAAGAAAAACACTGCTTCTTTCTCCCCTCCCCTTTGGGCCTGCAATCTGTCTGTAATGGGGTGGGTTAAGGGCATCCTTAACCCTCTGAGCTTCTAAATCATTACCTTGGGGCTAGAACTGATGTTAAAACATGTGAATATATCGGCTCATATCTGCAGGGAAATCAAATTTCCTCCTGGAGAAAGCTGGCTCTTTTCACCTCAGGAATTAAAGGAAGGTTTTCATCTGAGAAGAATATTTTCTTTTAATTCAACTAGAAAGGCCAATCCTGGCACTAACAACAGCTGACATTTCAAGAGGCTAACTTGTGATCCCTGTAACAGCCTGAGGTGATAAGTTATAAGGTTATTATTCTAACCATGTATAGAATAGGAATCCAAAGACTCACAAAGGTTCCAATTTTGCCTACAATTTAAAAGCTAAAAATGTCAAAGACACTGGATCCCAGTTCTTTCTGGATTCTAAATCCAGAACTGTTTTATATTATACATTTCCCCATTTCTTATAATAATAAAAGTAGTAGTGATCATTTACATAGAGTTTTCAGATGTACAATGTGCTTTATAAATGTGATCTTATTTTATGCTCAGAACAATCTTGGGAAGTAGATGCTATTATTATCCCCATCTTATAGATGAGAAAATTAAAATAGACAGTGGTTGATTAAGTGACTTGCTGAAGATCATATTAAGTGTCTGAGACTATATATGAATTCATCTCTTCCTGACTTCAGGTCCAGAATTCTGTTCACTAGGACAATATAAAATGTGCAACTGCAAAAGGGGAGAGGGGGAATAAAATAAAGGGATAATATCAACAATGCAGATATCCAAGGAGAATAATCATTATTACTAATAACTTACTTTCATAGAAGGTCTTCTATATTCTAGAACCTTTTACAACAGCTCTATCCTATTAGGAAATTGAGACTCAGAGAATTGTCCTTAACTTTGGACAATTTATGTAGACATTTTGGTTTCAAGACCAATGTCACTATGACCTACAATGGAGGAGGTAGCCCTTGATTTAGCTCACCTTCACAGGAGAGTTGTCATAGCAACCCTTCTGTGCTAGAGACAGGCTCAATTCAGTTCAATAAATGATCATGGGATCATTAGGATTTCATAAAATCACAACCATAGTGTAAGCAGCTTTGATCTATCTAATCCTCTCATTTTACAGACAAGGAAACATTCTCAGGGATGTTCAAAGATTTCTCTATATTTACACAGAAAGGAAGTGAAAAGCATGGGATTTGAATCCAGATACTAAAATTCCAAAACCAATGTTCATCCCCCGTGAAACATTGCTTCCTGAGTATGTTACTGGAGTCCCACAGGGAGACACAAATATGAGTAAAAACAAGATCTTTGCCCTTAAGTTTCTTCCAATCAAAATGCTATGAAAATACAAGTAGCACCCACCCTTAGAAAGGTTTAATCAAAGCGCTTAGGTTGAGAGGGTATTCCGAGTATTGGAAGGTCAAGGAAAGTTTCAAAAAAAAGGTTACATTTGGTATGGATATGTAAAGATGGTTAGAATTTGGGTGGGAGAGACGCAGGAGGTTGATTCCAGGAGATACCTGGATACCATGATTCTGTGGTAATGACATAAGAAAAGGTTCAGGACTGGGAAAGTTTGGGGTCTGTTCCCAGTTAAAGTAGCAATGTAGTTTGACTGCTGCAAGGGTACCTATAAGGGAGGTAGGAGAAAATAAAGCTGGGAAGGTAAAAGAGCTTGGAATTTCAGACTCAGAGGGTTCAGTAAATTCTCTGTGAAGTCTTGTCTATTTTAGGCTGTTTTGACTGGGCATGAGAAACAGTCCTTGTAGATTGCATATTCAAGATAGAAGCAATGAGTTTAAATTTTTCAAGTTAAATTTCCAATGAAAAAAAAAAAAAAGCTACCAAAGTCACTTTATTAGCCTTCAAATGCAACTATCACCTGATGTTGTCATGGCAACAGAATGGGGAAAGCATACTTATGGGTGGTTCTGTAAGTGATGTGAATGGAATCAGGGCATCTTTCCCTATTCTAAGGAAAGCAGGATGTTTCAGTTTTGCTGGAGAAATGTGGTATGAAATGGTCTTTAATGGAAAGTATATTAGATAGATAAACTATCTGGGGCTTTATATCTTGAATAATTATCAAATATATCCTGTTTTCATAAAGGCATAATACACATGTGCACATATGTGTACATACGTGTGTTTGAATACATTTGTGGGGCAACCAGATGATGCAGAACACTGGGCTTGAAATCAGGTAGACTAATCTTTCCAAGTTCAAACCTGACCTCAGATACTTACTAGTGGTGTGATCCTGGGCAAGTTACTTAATTCTTCTTTTTGTCTCAGTTTTTTCATCTGTATATAATCTGGAGAAGGAAATGGCCAAACACTCCAATGTCTTTGCCAAGAAAATCCCCAAAAGAGGTCAGAGTCAGACTTTGGCTGAAAAAAAAAAAAAAAAGACTGAACAACAACATCCATCCAGATAAACATCCATCCAGATAAATGGATCAATGCTACTCGAACAAGCATCCTTCCAGCATCACATGAGCTATACATTTCTGGTGCTATTGTAGCCCCATCTTGGTAGAATAATTTGAATAATATATTTTTATAATAACCTTGTGTATATATATTACACATATTAGATTATACTTCTGTAGAAATTGCATAGGTCACACATTACATTGCATTGGCATGTCACATGTTGTTACATGTGCTACATTCCATTATTTCATATGTCACAATAATCACAAATGTGACGTTGTCTATGTAACTCATGGCTTATGACCTCTACCCCAAGTCTTTGCAATGAGCACAAACCAGGTTTGATCCTAAAGGTGATTATCCCCAAACAATAAGTTTTTTTGGGGGGGACTATTTCCCCCACCTAGAATAATTCTGGAAAGATCAATAATTATAACTGACATTTTATTTACATAAAGATTTCCCCAAATGTGTGTGGCAGGGGATTAGCTACTAATTTACATACCAATACCTCTGGGGACCTCAGCCTTGAGTAAGCTTCACAGATAATGCAGAGGATGTAAAGGATTCACACGAGCCCACAAATAACAAACAAGCATGAGACTCGGTGACTAAGCTCTTTGAGAAAAACTGAATCTGAAATACCACCTGAACATCTACACTGTGTATCTGCAATCTATATTCTTTGATGGTTGCCTGTCCCTGTCCATCTTTCTTTCTCCTCTGCCTATCTCTTCTGTCTCTCCCTGTCTCTGTCCCCCACCCTCATCTCCAACACACTTGGTACCATTTATTTGTTAATTTATTTTACATTTTGCTGCTATCTCTTGGTTTAGAAAAGTTCATTTTTCAGGATCTTTCTTTTCAAGTGAATTGCAAGCACTCACACTTCTCATGTGTCAATCTCAAAACAGTCATTTTCAGTTCTTACAGGGAGGTCATGCAAATATACAGTCCTTGTCCCACTCCCGCCTCTGCAGCCTCTCCCCAACTCCCTTTTTAAAATGCTAGGAGTGCTCCATCTTATTTTCTTTCTTTCCTTTTTTTGAATTAGGTAAAAAGGCCACCTTAATCACTGACTGGCCGGTCTCTTCATTCAAACTGAAACCTGTTAAAGATCTCAGCTTTAAGAGATCAAGATTTCCCACTGCCTCCAGAACCATCTCCATTGGTCCTGATCTATAACTAGCCACTGGACTCAGATGGCCCCAAAGGAGAAAGTGGAGCTGGTGACTCAGCTCAGCCCTGTCTCACTCAAATCCAATTCTTATATATGTCATGGTATCAAGTCTCTGACTTCAAGGTCACCTTTGAGAATGAAGAACAAGCAAGGGAAACAGGAAGTCCAAGAAATAAACCATTCTATCAGATTGTTTTTATAAACCATAATGAGAGGAAGATCCTCAAACATATATCTCTTCTTTCCTAAATTCGAATCAGTTAAAGAGGCACTTGAAAAATCAGTGAACTCTTTTGTGAGGTACCATTGAGCCCCTTAGATGCCCCGGGGATGTGTCCAATTAATCTTTGTCAGTTGATTGAGAATTATCCCAATACCCCTTTATACTTTATATTTATTACACATAACATTACTTTCTAGGCTGCCCTTGACTTTCTCCAATGACCCCCAAAGTTCTTCGCTTTCAAAGCTCATTCCATCCCTAGTTCTCACGCATTGGAAGGATACTCTGGTCTCTCCCTCCGAGTGGCTGCTCCCTCCCAAAATTTCCATTTTAAGGAAGGAATCTGGGCCAGCCATGTCTTCCTTCCTTTTCAGCATACACTCTTGACTATCCTGGGCTTTCTCTATAATGATTCTTAAAGGAGTATCTTCATCTCTTCTATCTCCTTTCAGCTCCTTTCCCCTATTAAAAAGCTCCTTAAGGATAAGGATTATCTTTCTTTATGCTTGTATTTGTAATGTTATTCTTTAGTTACGTGTTTGAAATTTTCCATGATCCCATTTGAAGTTCTCTTGGTCAAGATAATAGAGTTGTTTGCTATTAATTTCTTCAACTCATTTTTTCAGATGAGGAAACTGAGGCAAACAGGGTGAAGTGATTTGCCCAGGCTCTCACAGCTAGGAAGTGGGCTGGTTTTGAATTCAGGAAGATCAATCTCCCTGACTCTGGGCCCAACACTATGCACTATGGCACACCTAGCTGTCCCTTGTATTTATATACCTAGTCCTTCGTATAATGTTTGATGAATGTGCTTAATAAATAATATAATAATATTAATTATTAATTAATAAATAAATAATAAGTGCTTAATAAATGCTTGTTGACTTGACATAATCTATATGATCTTGGACATATCGGGTGACCTCTCTGGGTCTCAGGGTCCTCATCTTTAAAATTAATGCGAGGGGCTGAATGACCTTTAAAGGCCCCTTCTAGGTTTAACATTTTATATGACATATTAACTAGCTTCTTCCTCATCCTCTAGACCTTGGACCTAATTAACATTTCCTCCTGTACAGCCTCCAACCTCCCACTGGAAAAACTAAAGACTTGGAGAAACAGAAGACAAAATTTGAAATAGCCCTTTTATATATAGGTCAGCATCTTTTCAGACCTGTGCTGGAATGAATGGGATGCTGCAATGCCCTCTGGTGGACTTTACAGAGTTGTACAATAGACATTGTTGGATATTTTTGTTTAGTGGATCAATTGTGTCCGGTTCTTCGTGGTCTCACACTGTCAGTGTGTTTTCTTGCCAAGAATACTGGACTGGTTTGCCATTTTCTTCTCTAGTGGGATGAGGAAAACAGAGGCTAAGGGCCACACAATTAGTACGTGTCCAGGCTCAGTGCTGTATCCACTGGGCCATCCAGCTGCCACTTACTGGGTACAGAATGCAGCACAGAGGATGTATGATCTCAGCCTTCATTCTGCAGCTTCATGTTCCGATGTGCAAGAGACTCTCCACCTTTACTACTCCCTACCCTTCTGACTGGGCACATCATGCTGCATATAATCTTGGAGTAGCCTTTAAGGGTCCAGGGTCACCTTAGCAGTAGTCCAAGAAGCAGAACTTCATGAAAATTTAGATAAGTAAAGTCAGGTTAGACTGAATGCTAAGGAAGTCTTAAAGGGTTAAACAATGTGACCAGTAAAAAAAGTGAATTTGATTTTTAGAGAATCCAAGTTTAAATTCTGGCTTTGGTGCTTGCTAGCTGAATAAATACAGGCAAGTTGTTTCTCTTAGTGGGAATATTAGTGAATGTTTACATGGCACTTTATAACTACTATTTCATTGGATTCTCACAACAACCCTGAGAAATAAGAACTGTTATTATTTCCAATTTTATAGATGAGGAAACTGAAGCAGAGATTAAGTAACTTATTTAGGATTATATAGTTAGTGTCTGAGCCTGGATTTGAACTCAGGTTTTCTGGACTCCAGGATCAGCACTCTATTCACTTTACCCAATGATTAGATTGTTCCTAAGGCTCTTTCTAACTCTTATTTTCTGTGATCAGAGTTTACAAAAAGTGAAAAATAAATAGCCTTGAGATTGTGAAAGAAATAACTTTGACTTACTGAAAGGGACCCTTGGTGCTAACCATGGTGCTGGATTTTTTTTTTTCTTCCTGATCCCTGTGCCTTAATGCTAGTTGCGTGAGGCAGCTAGGTGTCTGGGTTCAAATCCAGCTTCAGACTCTAACACTGTGCAACCCTAAACCTCTGTCTGCCTTAATCCACTGGAGAAAGAAATGGCAAACTACTATGATGTCTGCCAAGAAAACCTCACAGACACTACAGTCCACAGGGTCATGAAGAACTGGTCCCAACTGGACAACAATGACAGATTGCATCGGGTTAGGGAGGTATCCAAAGTGAGACACAAGAAAAATACCCATTTGTTGTGATTTGGAGTGACTTGACATCCTGGGTGATATCAATCAGTGTGGGACAGTGAACAATGGAATCCTGGTAAGAATCAGAAGGACATAGATTCTTAAATACACACAGTAGTTGTATGCCCATGGGAAAATGAATTAACCTCTGCAAGGCTCATTTGCTTTAATATGTATAATAATAGCAATCACCTCCTCATAAAATCTTAAAGAGCATATAAAGGCAAGTTATTATTATTATTATTATAAAGGGATTACAGCCTGGAAGGTGTCTGTGGACAGCAAACATCAGTACAGTACTGGTGTGTGTTGATCTAGATTTCACCTGGTCCTAAGACATACTCCATTTTGTACATTAAATAATACACAATTAATGAATCTATAGGTATATGTATGTATCTCTATGTATTTATTGCTTAACTTTTTGCAAAGTACTTTAATTTTTCTGGGTATTTAAAGTACTTTGCAAATCTTATAAAGTTATACGATGAAATTAAAAAAAAATAATAAAGTTATAAGATGAAATTTAATAGGGGAGAAAACCCTATAAAATGTTATAATTCAATGCAAAGAAATCAGTTGCAAAAAAGTACATATGGGAGGCATGTGTCTGGGTTGTCCAGGTCTTGGAAAAAACTTAGCATGAGTGGCCATGATGACGTGGTAGTCCTTCTATTCCACCAAAGGCTCGTAATAATCTTAAGTCACATCAGTAGAGTCGCAATATTTAGCATAAAGAAAAGTCTATTTCAGTTAGTCCACATTTGGAACACCGAGTTGTTTGCACCACGTTTATACAGATCATTGATCATCTAGAACTTGTTCAGAGGTTGGTGACCAGGATGGCAAGGGGTCAAGAGGCTGTGTCATATGAGAATCCATGAAGGAACTTGGGATGTTAATTCTAGAGAAGAGAAGGAGAGGGGGTCACGATGTGATGGCTATCTTCAAGTACATAAAAAAATTAGAGTTCTTTTTGGTCCTGAAGAGGATACAATTAGAAGCAATGGTGGCAGAGAGGCTAATGAGGCTCCTGGGAAGGAATAATTTCCTAATGAATAAACAAAAGTAGATGTAGAAAGATGTGGGAGGGAAGGGTGGGTTAGGGTGGGAAAGGTGGTAAGAATAGTAATACTGTATTCATAGTGAGCTACATGACAGGAACAGTCAAAGTGAGTCAGGAATCCAACTAGATATGATGGGCTCCACCAAGAGGGACAGAATAGTTATAGAATTGAAGTTCTGGTAGCAGTGTGGACATGGCAAGAACATGTGGGAAAGAGAATGAAGACAAATCAATTTGCTACATGTTGTATTCCCTGAGTAGAATGTAAGCTCTTTGAGGACAGGGATTAGTTTTCATTTCGTGTTTGTATCTCAAGCACTTAGCATAAAACCTTGCAAATAGTAATAGCAAATGCTCATTAGGTTATATTGGATAAAAGACCAAAGATAGATTTAACTAAGATTTCTTGCCATACAGGATATTAAAAGTTCAGCATCCAGAATCAAAGAGATTCGCCGAGAGAATCACAGGAGTCATCATTGGCTTTGGTACTAGAAATGGAGAGAACAGACCATCTCATGTAGCAAAGGTTGAGTCCAGGAAGGACTACGGTCAATGTGAAGCTTAAGAAGGACCAGTGTCAAGGCCTTTATTAAATTTGTTTGAAATCCAACTGATGCCTTCATAATATCCTGTTCTTAACAAATGTTGGAGTTCATCAAAAGTAGATGGAAGGTAAGAAAAAGAGAAAATCCTAAGTTTTTGATTCCCTAAAGTGTAAAAGACTCATTCTGCCCTAGAAAATTATTGACATGGCAAGAGGATAGTTTTCATCAATACCTAGCTGGTCCAAAAAAGGTTCATTTTAAGATAAAGTAATGTAATCTATAAGTCTTGCTATGTCACCAAAAGAAATCTGAATTAGATTCTAAAATGTCAGATTTCTTCCCTGGAAGTTACATGTTGCCTAGAAAGCTCTATGTTGTAGGAATCCAAAATTAATCATTGATGATATTAATTAATTACTGATCAAAAATTAATAAAAAAAATTCTATACCTCTTGAGACTAACTTTCAAAACATTACACTGTTTTACTGATGGTGATTTCTGGGTTAACTGAAGGGTACTGTTACAGAGAAATGGCTAAGTCAGTCTAGCATTTATGAGCATGGGCTACATGCTTGGCTGATGAATTTCTCATGTGGAAGAGACTGGGACAGCCTCCTTCCAGAAACACATGAAAATTTGCAAGGAAAGGGGCCCATTCCACAATTTGAAGCACAGGCTGATAATGTCCCCAGTCAGCTTACCATGTAAATGAGGGGAGCATTTGATTGAATGCTGAGTCATAGCTGAAAATGCTAATGGAATTCACAGAGTTTGAGCCCCTGCTGGGTTTGATTAAGTAGTGCTGTAAGTCTCTAGGTGGGGAACATAGCTTCAGAACTTTATCTTTCTGCCCAGGTTGCATAGCCTTGACTGCATGGCCCCGAAGGTGTTTCTGTATTCTGAACGCTCCTACTTTTAAATAAAGTGGTTTCAGACTAGACTTTGAAAGATGGAGCAGCCAGAGACCCAGGAATGTTGTAATATTCAATAACTGTACAGTGATCTAGATCTTCTTCTCAGGGGACAAAGATGAGCCACAAAAAGACCCAATTTCATCCAATATCATGCAGCCATGTTCATAGCCACTGAGGAAGTCTCAGCGGGGGTTTGCCCACTTCTGAATCTGTCCCCTAATCTGAGAGATCTTTCTATAATCCTTGGGATGTACCTTTTCCGTTGCCTTCCCCTTCTTTTCTCCCTGGCTGAACAGTCTCTTGGTTGACAATAAATTAGTTCCTATAGTAAGAGGGAACTGAACTTCTAGAAAGATCACATCAAGTTGTATAGGAAAAAATACCAAGTTAATAAGCCTGGAAGACTAGAACTGGCCTGTTGGGAAACGCAGTGGACAGACTCTTCCTGGCGGACAGCAATCAAAGAGGGTTTCATAGGCCACGAGAAGACGTGGAGCTGAAAATAGCAGCTTTCCTTCAAATTAAGGAGCTCCTTTCCTTTACCCCAGAATTAAGGGAGAAAAGATTGATATTCCCTGATTTAGATTTTTCATTCCTCCATAGAGCAACAAACTGCAGCTTATAAAGACTTGACGGGGACATGACTCCAACATTCAGATACATTCGATACACATTTGCTCTCTGCCTCCCATGCAGAAAGATCTATTAAAGCAAGCCCGGTCCTGGGAGCCAAAAACTTAGCCAATTAACACAGCAGCACTGCTAACCATACAAAGAGCCAGTTTGATGTCACATTTGACTATATTCTACCAGATTATAACTATACCAGTCCAGAACAATCAATGGAAAAGAACAAAACTCAGTCAAAATCAGCAATTATTTTAGCTACTAGAATTATGGTATGATTAAAAAAAAAAAAAGAAAACCTGGGTTTCAAATCCTGCCTTACTCCCTGGGTGACCTTGAGCAAGAACCAACCTCCCCTTGACTCAGTTTACCCCTCTGTAAAATGATGGATGCCTTCTAAGACTACTTCCAACCTTAAGTCTATAATTCTCCTAGTGTCTGATACCAAACTGGGTTAGAAGGGATTCTTTTAAGCTTTAAAAATTTTATGATGGAGGGTGAAATTGGAAGAACTAAAGAGTTAGAGATGAACTAATAGGACCAGACTTCCTTCTAGACAAGTGGTGCTCACCTCTGCATCCCTTCTCTCTCCTCTGATCTCCTGATTCTACTATTATAGTAATTTCTTTATGTTCACAGGTTCATAGAATTTAGAGAAGGAAAGTACCTTGATATGACGTAGTCCAATTCTCTCATTTTATAGATGAAATAAACTGAACTCTAGAGTTTTTGTTTCCAAAAATTATTGCTTGTAAAATCCAATATCTTCCTGGGTAACTATTACCTTCTCTTTGCTAACAGTATATGGGAGTCCTTCACAATTTTTCCTCCTTAATTTGAGGAATCTAGAATCTAGGTGAAGAGATTTTTTTTTATTTTTTAAATATTCTCTCCATCCAGCTGCCAAGAAAACCCCAGGTGGACAGGACTGAAACAACTAAACAACCACATTTTAAAGCGCTCACACTGTACCCTAAGTTTTTCTGGGGATGCAGCCTCAAAGGGACTAAGAGGGAAAGATGTCATTAGATTCTCAAGTCTTGGAAGAAAGGCTGGGGAATGTATGACCACTAGGTGGCAGCAAATGAGAAGCCCTTCAGCTAGCTCCATTCAATTAATACTTTCCCAGGTGCTGAAAAACGGTCGCACACCACCCCATAGCTGCAGCAACAGCAGTAGTCTGTCTGTCTCTAGTTACCAGGCTTCTCAAATTATGTTTCCTGGTCTCCCGACTTGTGTGTTTATTTACAAACAATTCTTCTGGGTGTGAACTAGATACCCCATTCTCCTGACAGTTATTTCCATTGAATCTTGGGATAGGAAAATCCTTCCCTCTCCCTGAATAGAAGGATTAATTACAGTTATCCCTTCCTCATTGCTGGGATTGGGGCTGGGTGCCTCCATGATTTGGGAAATCCATGAGAAGAAATCTGAGTTATTGTGGTATTAAAAGATAAAGTATGTGATATTATACCAAACTATAGAATGTTTTATGTATTTCTGAGTTTCCAATTTTTTTCTGTTTTCTTCTGGCTTTTCTGCAGCTTCTATAAAACTCCCCCAAATTCTCATTTGATTTCTTATGCCAAATTAAAATATATCAAAATTATGATAAGGAAAGTTGCAATGTGGTAGGGATAACAGTTCCTTTTTCTTGCATAATGGAGGATGTGGTCGATTAATTTATAAGGTCATTAAAAAAAATCTTTCCATAAATAAGGATTTATTTTCTCTCTTCTTATCCCACTCTCCAATTTCAAAGAAAAAGAAACTGCTAGCAAATATACATAATGAAGCCAAACAAATTCCCCCATCTGCCATGTTCAAAAACATATGTCTCTATATCTCAAAGCCATCACTCTGGAGAGTAATTGTGGTTGGTTACTGCCTTAACCAGGATTAAGTCTTTCAAAGTACAAGGTCCTTCGTCATGTTATTCCATATTTTTGTGAAAATGAAGAATTTTCTATTTTTGTTATGGCAGTAATTATATTCTTACAATAATTTCTTACTAGACTGCTATGAAACAGGTAATACTAATCTTATCTCCATTTTCCAGATGAGGAAAAGATTAAGATTAAATAACTGGAGAAGGGCCATCTAGTTAAGAAATGTTTAAATCACTACCACACCCCAGTCTTGCTATAGAATTGTCCCAGAGCTAAATCATATTTGTATAAAATAGTAATAACAGATTAAGACATCCCTTAGCATGGAGGACAGGAACTGGCCTGGACATTAAGAACATGGATTCAAGTCTTCCCTCTGACACTTATAAAATGATATTGAGTAAATCTTTTGACTTTTTACTAATAGGCAAGTCTCTTGAGACTATGGGGTTACATCGATAGGGGGAATTTTCTCACTGAGAGTTCACTAACCTGATAAAATCACATTATCAAATTAATACTATTTATATGGTTTGGAGTGTTATTAAATCACCGTTTACAAGGCCCATGTGAAGCAGATAAAAATATGATTATTATGCCACTTTACAGATGACAAAATTGAGGCTAGATTTGCCCTATTTTTATCAAGTTAGACCAAAGCCAGGAGTAGAGAAATGTCATGTAGTTTTTTTTTTTTTTTTTTTTTAAAAAGAATGATCTTGTAGCCCTTGGGGTTATAAGGAGATAATGAAGAAGGCAAAAACAAGCAAATGAGGTAAGGACCCTGGAGAAATGTAAGAACGTGGGAGGCTTCTCCTTGTGGGAGTGCTCTAAACAGGAAAGGAGGAGGTGGAATCTAAGGTCTAGGCTGGAGAGGGATTTGCAAGTCAAGACTTCACCCTTGGGAGGTCACTGGCCCTCTTCCGGAACAAGGATGCTGTTCAGAAGCATACAAGTTCAATTAGAATTGGGGGTGGATTTATGACATTTGTTATTTATTTATTATACAAGGCTTGGGGCCCTAAGTAACTACCTTAACCTCTTGATGCCTTAAACAATTCCCTAAGAATTTACCCACCAAGTCACAGGTACCCACTTTAGGAGAGCCTGGTCCCTCATTCCCTTTATTAGACAGAAATCTTAAGGGATCTGAAGTTTTACTTCTCTGCTTAGACACTGTGTTGGTTATGTAGATCAGTATCAGCCCTACTTTGCCAAAAATACTCCTGAAAGACTTTTGGCCACCCTGATGGCAGTTTTTAGGGCCGGGGGTACTCTAAATAGCAAGCTTAAGCCTAGCATTCAAAGCTGCTGTCTCTGGAAGTACAGGTCCCCCTGCTTCCGATTCCACTCATCTTACTAACTGAAGTAATTACTTAAGCTCTTTACAGGGCTCAGGGCTGGTGGGGGATTGCCGTCTTACAGGGAATGCACCTGAACTCAATAATACAAATTTTTTTTAGGGCAAGAGAAGCCTCCTTAACTGGAGGTAGGTGAGGAGGCAGTGGTGGGGTTGGATTAGGAGTAGAGTGAGGGAAGCATAGTGGACACTGGCCTGTGGGAGAGATAGATCCTGGGACATCATGAGGTCAGACTGCGGCCTTCCCCAACCAGATCATTTGGCAGTTTCTTACTGAGATAATTGTTATAACGAAATGCTCTGGTCAGTTTTTTCACATCTGGCATCTAAGAAGACTGATTACGAGGGAGAGCAAACAAATAGTACTTTTGAGCAAAAGTTGGAAGAGAATTCTCTCCAAAAAAAAAAAATCCAATTTAGAAATGGAAGGAACCTTAGGCAGGTGGTTCAGTGGATTGAACACTGGGTCTGGAGTCAGGAAGACCCAAGTTCAAAGCCAGCCTTATTAGTTGTATGACTTGGGTAAATCAGTTAACCTATGCTTGCCTCAGTGCCCAAATCTGTAAAATGGAGATAATAGTACCTATGTCCCTAGGTTGTTCTGAGAATTACATGACATAATAATTGTAAAGCACTTTGTGGCCTTTTTAGTATTTTTTTTCTCAGTAGTATTTTATTTTTCAATATACATGTAAAGATAGTTTTCAACATTCATTTTTGTAAGATTTTATGTTCCAAATTTTTCTCCCTCCCCAAGATAGCAATTGCATACAATTCTTTTAAACATCTTTCCATAGTGCTTGTGTTGTTCAAGAAAAATCAGACCAAAAGGGAAAAAACATGAGAAAGAAAAAAGATCTTATTTTCACAAAGGTGAAAATAACTCTGCTTTGATCCACAGTCTCCAAAGTTCTCTCTGGATGCAGATGGCATTTTCCTTCCCAAGTCTTTGCTGAAATTGTCTCAGATCATTGCATCGGGGAAAGGGCCACGTACAGTGTTTGACACATAGTAAATGCTTAATATTTATCATCAGCAGCAAATCAAGGGGTTCTTGATCTTTTTGTATCATGGGCCCCTTTGGTAGTCTGGGAAGTAGGAATAATGTTTTCAAATGCATAAATGGACACAGAGGATTACAAAGGGAACCCATTCTACTGAAATAATTACCAAAAATATATATGTATTTCTTAAATGGACCTGATCTCAAGCTAAGAACCCCCAATTAACCTAACTCCTTGATTTTACAGATCAGGTTTCAGAGAAAGGAACATGCTGTACCTCATTCATCTTACTGAAAATGAATCCCGCGTTGAGCTGAAGCCAAATGGAACATGAATTTTGTAGAGTCACAAAGTGATCTTGGAAAAGACTCATTTTACAGTTAGAGTGCAAGCAGGACCCGGGAATGCACTTCTCTGGCTCTCCGGCCAACACTTTCAGCCCTCCTGAGCCCAGCGCCTGCCCGAGGTAAATGTAGATGGACTGAACGAGCAGCTGCTCCTGGTCTCTGATCATGGAAGGTAACTCGGTCCTTCCTTCTCTAACAAAGTCTGAGCAGCTGGAGGAGGTGGGGGGGCAGGGGAGAAAGCTCCCTGAGCCTGGGAGAAGCAGAGGCCCACCTAGAACACCTGCCTTCCTCCCTCTTCTCATCAGGCTCTTTAGGAAGAGTTCCCACACCTGGCTCCCCAGGAGAACCCAAGGCCTGTGGCTTCCTCTCCCATCACAGGGTGCTGTCTCCTGCTTCTGCTAGAACCCTGGGGTCCATCCAGAAAATAGCAGAATACAGAACTTTAAAGCACAGAAAAGGTCCTCTGTCCTGGGAGCACAGGTCACCAGGAAGGCGCCTCCCCCTCTGCCAGCAAAGGGGAAGAGCACTGTCTTCCCCTACCCCCTGGTAGGGCCATGGGTGGGGGGGCTAATCCGTTCCACAGCAGCCTCTCTCCCGGCCAAGAGGACAGGCTAGCTGGCCCAGCCCGGCCTCAGGTTCTCAGCCTTCCTTCCCCACGGGGATGAGTCCAGCTGCTCCCAATTAAGGCAGCTCATTGGCCCTTGGTTCCCCACACCCAAGCCCTTCCACCATCCTCCCAGAAGTTTCATCTTGATCTCAGTCTCACCACCTACTTCCATCTCCCCCTCAGACCCACAAATAGTCTTCTGTATAATCCAGCCCCATCGAGACCACGGTTTCCCCTACATTCTTATGTCATTTAGCAGATTTTAAAATTCCCCCCCCCAGGCAAATCCTCGCTCAGGGACAAATCCCTCCTTACAAGGGTGACCCACCCAAGGAAAAGCTGCTCCCTTTTGTGGAAAATGCCAAATGCACCCCCTAAACAAGTCTGTTGGTAGTGCAGGATGGCAGAATGTTCACAGCTCCTGTGTCTGCCAGAAGGCCTGAATTCAAGTCCCAGCGAAGGGGGTATGACCAAATTCTTGAGAAATACTTAACATCCCGGGTTTGTTTCATTATCTGAAAAATGGGGATAATATTTCACTATTTCCCAGGCTTATGATGAGGAAAGAACATAGCAGCCGATGCTGGTTAATATCCTTAGGTTCCTTTGGAATTTGCTCCAATTAGGGTCAGAAGCCAATCAAAAGGCTTTTCTTAAAGAGGGAAGTAGATCTAAAACAATAAGTTTCCACCTTCAAGTCCAAAGGAGATAGCAGGATACCCAATATGTATATCTCATGGGGACAAAGTTTCTATTGACCAGACCCCGTTACAATTATGGTGCTGATGATGATAAATCTGCTTTTTGGTGAAATGTTAAAATGATTTTAGGCTTGATAATGTAAATTTAGGATTCAGATGGCTACTTGGAAAAAGTGACAAGGCAACCAAGCTGAATGGACAATTACCCCCAATTAATGTTAATCCTGGTTATCCAAGTAGCACTATTAGAAGCACTTTGTAAAGAACTTACTTTAATAAATAGTTTTTAAAAAAATACTTCATTTTGGGGGGATGTATCTTCAGTGCCCAGGGAACAAATATTTTGAAGATCTTTTTCAGTTTAATATTCAGAAATATTGATTTGCTCTCTCCCCCCCCCCCACTTCCCATCCCCAGTCTGTGTTTCAGGAACAGCTCACAAACAGGATTATTTGGTGGTAAGCTAGACCATCTTTCTCCCTTCATAAAGAAAGAAACACAGGTCCAGAGAAATTAAACGATTTACCTATGGTCAGATGGCTAAAAAGTAACCCAGCAATTGGATATACATTTAAATTTCTCCTCAGTTTTAGTATGGTAACCGGTCCTCTAAAACAAGGTACTTCCTGCAGTTGCTATGAGTGATGTTTAACTTTCTGGGGCACTTCCTTATCATTTGATTGTAAGCTCCTTGAAGACAGAGACTATCTTATGCCTTTTTTGTATCTTCAACAACAGTACACAATAGGTATTTAATAAATGTTTAGCAACTGGCCACTCACTTCTATTTTCCTAGCCCTAAATCTATTCTTGAAATCTGATAGAGGAAAACATATCTCTTGCTGTTTCAAGAATATTGCTTTGGTGTTTTAATGACCTATTCTAAATCCTCCAAAATTTCCAAATATGGAAGCAACACTATGTCAAAATTTTCAGCAAGTCCTCCTTAATCTTTGACTTTGAATATAACCTCAGGGACGTGCAGTACATATAAAATGAATCACATTTTTAACGTTAGAAAGATTTTAAAGCTGTGTGATAAGGTCTGCTTGCTGAATCAACTTTTCCCTGAAACCTTTCCCCATATTTCATATTCTTAATGTTGAGACCCCCTCACCCCTTCCTTGCCATTAGGACTAAAAATTGAGTTTAAAAAGAGCCCACGAAAAACCTTGATGTTCTGCCAACCTTTATGTATCGTCTCCATCCTTGCTAGAATAATTCCCCCTCCTTTTGAGTACTGCCCCTCACCTGGCTGTTTCCTGCCCTAGACCTTCTTATCTTGACCCTTGTCCCGTCAGGATTAAGTTATGATCCTTTCCTGGAGCTATGGCAGCCCCCCCCATCTGCCTTTGTTTCCCCTGTAAGATTGTGTTCTCAGGTTATGTATTGTTTGCAAACCCTAATTAGCTAAAACCCTGTATAAGTTCCTTGCCTCGGTTTATCTGCACCCAATGCTTTGGACAAGAGTCCCATCTGGCCGCTAGCTAAACCTTCACATTAAAGATTAAAAGCCAATCTCTGCTCACCCCAGTTTCTCTGGCATCACTTTAGCAATCCCTTGGCTTAGAGCAGGGTTTTTGACATGAAGTCCACAGTCCATAAGGCTTCAAAGAGGTCCTTAAGTTAGGACAGGAAAATATTTACATCCTTTACTTAATATCTTGGTTTCTTGGTTTACTTATTATACTTGATTTCCTTTGTAATCTTATGTTTTATTTTGTCTTTCAAAACAATATTTTCCAAGGGTTTCATCAGATAGTCAAAGGAATCCATGGCACAAGAAGTGTTAAGAAGCCCCAATTTATAGGTTGAAGCAAAAAGAGCAATTGGGAAGAGGATGAAAATAATCTGACTTGCTTCTTTTAGGGGAGAGCCTTATACACATTACAATAGACTAGATTTGCTTTCCTTCAGGCAAACTTGCTTGGGAATTTCACTAAAAGTACTCTGAGAAGAGATGGGGTCAGAACCCTGCCCAACGCTGCTGCAGAAGTTACCAGCGGCACCTTAGACAGCTCCAGGAAGGCAGCTAAATGGCACCATGAATGGAGTCAGGAGGAATCCAAGTTCAAATCCAGCCTCAGACATTTATTAGCCGTGTGACCCTGAGCAAGTAATGTAACTATCTGCCTTAGTTTCCTCATCTGTAAAATGAGCTGGAGAAGGAAATAGCCAACCCTTGCAGTGTCTTTGCCAAGAAACCTCCAAGAGTCAGACATCACTAATGGACACACTTGGGATGGTTTCACTAAATGGGAGCCAGCAGTGCTGCCCCATGCAATAAAAGGAAAACCAGTTATGTTGTTGGTTTTAGGGGGGACTTGACTCACTCGTATCCTCAAGGGTGGCAGTCAGCATTACCAAAGTAGATCAGTTGCAGGAACATTGTCAAACTATTCAAAGGGATAGACTAAGTTTAGAAAGAGATAAATAAGCTAAGGAACGAGTTCTCTGTGAAAGTTAGAAATCTACATCGTGAGTCACTATTTTTCGAAGCTATAAGGCAAATTTTCTGATAGATAAGTAGACAACGGATAGAGTATGGCATCTAGTGTGCAATCCCTTTGGGGATCCCGCCTAATCTAGCTTGTAGGATGAATGCTGCTCCGCAAGCCACTTGTGTTTATCCATCACACTCACCTTAGTTTGGATTAGCTCGCCACTGTGGCTACGGTGAATCTCCCTCTCCCCCTTCTAGTTCCGGGAATGCCCGTTTGGCTTTTAGTTGGTGCTCTCTGAAGGCAGTGGTTCCTATGGGGTCCAGGCTGGCTGTATCACTGGGCACAGTGCCAACCCCTTCCCGCCCCTCCATTTGTCCCCTTCCTGGACTACATACGTGGAGCTGACCTTTCTCATGACTCAGCATGGTTACTGACCATTGGTTAATAGAAGGACCTTTTCCTCAATCCCACCTGTGATAGATGGGGAGTCATTTGACTTCTATGGCCCGAGCTGATTCTGGCTCTCTGGGAATGGCTGTGCGAGGGCTTTAACAGAACATGAGCCTGTCTCCAAGGAACTGGAGTGGATACAATCTCCAGCTCCACATAAAAAGCAAGGACCGGACCCAACGCCTCCCAAGGTCTTTTCTATGTCCCGAGGACAGTCCCTCTTACCCAGACAGCCCTGCTGCTGGGTACTGCTGCAGTGCAGATGGCTGTTTGTTTCTCCCACAGATACATTCTATCTCTTCACTAACAATTTTTAAAAGAGGCTCAAATTTAGACTTTGTAAACCTTAAAATACTATATATATCAACTATTAAGACTATCCTGTGGCTCACCATTACCCCTAGGATCAAACAACAATCCTCGTCCTTGACATTTTGATTTTTTCACAAGCTGCTTTTCTTGCTTTATCACATATTACTCCTTTCCATGAACTAGTTAAGTCAGAGTAGTCGGCTTCTTGTTCCTCACACACGATAGTACATTTCCTTTGTTCATGCTTTTGCAATACACCTGGGAAGCTCTGTCTTTACCGCTGTCTTTAGGAATCCCCAATTCCATTAATATTTAGATCAAGTTCCACCTTTTTTCATGGTTTCCCAAATGGGGATACCTTCTCCTCCAAGGTGAACTTTGTATCTGCTTGGTATTTATTTTATGGAAACCTTTATTTGAGCATTTATAGTCATTGATAAAGGGCTTTAAAGTTTTTAAAGGGACACTCATTTGATCGCCTCTGACACCATGTTAAGTTCTGTGAGGACAGGAATTGTTTGGAGATTGTTTTTATATTCCCAACAGGGCAGCAAGGCTGGCACAGTGGATACAGACCAGGTCCCAGACACTTACTGTGTGAACTTGAGCAATTACTTAATCATATTTGTTTCACTTTCAAAATGGTGCAGTGGACAGAGTACTGGTCTGGAGTCAGGAAAAAGGGTTCAAATGACTGTTTGCCTCGGCTTACTCATCTGTAAAATAAGCTAGAGAAGGAAATGGCAAAATACTCCAGTATCTTTGCCAAGAAAACCCCAAATAGGGTCATGAATTGACATAACTGAAAAGACTCCAAACCATAACTATGGTCACACTGGGTGATTACAGCTCCTTCTGCTGCCATCTCCCCTCCCCCAAACTCTCAGAATGTCTCCTGTCCTCTGTCCTGGGTGCAGTTGCTATTATTGCTTTCTTCCCACTTTTGTCCGGTCCACTTTTTGGCTGGTCTTTTGGGTCTCCCGTCAGTTAATGGAATTCCAAGTAAAAAGGTCACTCTTTGATGAGCATCACCTCACTCCTTTCCTTCCCCGCAGGACTTTTAAATAAGCACTGGGCATGGAGCACAGCCTTCTGGCGCTTCGGTCCTCCCCTTTGTCCATTTGTTGGGAGATGTTCAGGAGCTGCTCCTTTGACAGTAAATCATGTTTTTCTACCAGTTACTATCTTGAGATGATTCAGAATCACTGTGATGGCTAATTACTAAGACCTCTTTTCTCAAATATAACATTTTAATACTTCAAGATGTGTGGAGGAGAGAATGTAGCCAGTGCCCACAATCCCCACACATTTTGGGGTAGCTTTCTCTATCTGTGGATGTCAAGGAATCTACAGGTCATTAAGTCCTAAGTCGGAAGACATGATCTCTGAATTTTAGGTTCCTCCTTCATTAAAAAAGCTGAGGAAAGGCAGAAGGAATGGCCTGGTCCATGGACAGCTGAGGCTCAGGAGTCAGATACTCAGAGAGATTAGTTAATAATCTCTTAGCACCCCAACAACTCTCTAAAACTCGAGTTGCTGCTGATAAAAGAAGTTTCCCTTATCAATGAAATCATCCACCTTTTCTTCTTCCTTCCCTCAGGGCCAATATCTGCTTCTCTGACTAGGGTATTATGGTATGACGAGGACTAAGTGAGGTAATGTGTTTCATGTCATGAATTTTTCAGAAAACTGGTAATAATGTAATCATTATCAGATCTGTTCATATTATAAATGTGCTCCAAAAGATAGAATCTTGAGTAGTTATTCCTCATTGGTGAGCCGGCTATTTTCTTTGTTAAATGTGGCTATTAAGGGAAACACTCTAGTAGCATGAAAAGGAGATTTCTGGAGTTAGGGGACCTTGGATTCAATCCTGCATCTGGTCTTGAATAACCTTGGTCAAGTGTTTCCTGGGGCTCCTTTTCCACATCTATAAAATGACTGGGTTGATCCAGACAACTAGCCTTTCTAACTCTAGAACTGTGACCCATGAACAGCTGATGGAGGGAATTTTTGTTTTGTTTTGAAATGCCTTGGAAAGAATTCTCAGCTTGGCTAAGAAAGACTAATGATTCTCCCTAATAGTTTAATCTACTCTTAGCTAGCAAACATTCTTTACCATCTTGGAGTTATGGAAGAGATGTTGGAAAAGAAATGTGATGAAGGAACCACCTGTATCTAAATAGAGACATCCTTTAAAAAGTCTGCTCCAGTTTTACTCAGAGCAATGATGATTATTATAAATTGGTGGAAGCGTAATATATATAATCTGTTTTGGTTGGATAATTTTAGAAGACTGAGCAAGAAAAGGAACATCCTAGAATGGTAATGAGTCTGGTTTCTTCTAAAACCATCCTAGAAGAAAAGTTGTGGGAATGGCAATGACCGTGGTTTCAAAATATTTAAGAATATTTTCCTCTGGCATGATATCATTGAAGCTAAAGATTTTTGGTGAAGGATACCCTTGATAAATAAATACTGGTGAGACCACCCTTGTAGATGATTCACATTCTCATTCCTTCTTTTACTATTTCCCTGAAATGAAAGCCTAGCAATAGTGTAATGTTCAGTTGCCACAGTCCCCTCTAGGCCAACAATAATTGTTCGTTTTTAAAATGGAGAACTCAAAGAAAAATCAACAATAAAGAAGTTTTATTATTATTATTTTTTTACTTCACTTCTACTGGAGGTCAAAAAAACAGTGACAATATTCCCTCAGGTAAATGAGATCGCGTGCCTTATATCCAGACTTAATTTTCATATGCAAATGCTGATCAGTAGACAGATAAAACTGGTTATTTCACAGACTCTCCACACAGAGGGCATAGAAGATATTAAAATACCACGCTTGCAATGAAGTCATAGGGAATTCATTATAAAATCATTCATGGAGAACTCGCAACTGGGGTCTTGCAAAAAAGCACTAATGTTATATGGATGTACCGTTGAGGGATGCTAATACCAACAGCCTTGACTATGTGAGAATATGTTTAAACTTGGAACTACCTTCAGTTATGTTTTTTTTATGATTGGGAAGAAGCAGTTAGAGTGATCAAATACAAAAATATAAGCATGCAGCCCTTTTTATTTAGTTTTGCAAAGTACTCTGCTGATAGTTCTGTATAATACATTATTGTGTTATACAAATACATTTATTTACAAAAAAAACACTCCAGTTGTGCAAATGAATTTTTTTTAAATTTATGGTTACCATTTTGCCCATTCCCTCTATATTTTCAAAGCATGCATAAAAATTAACTTTGGTGTGGGAAAACTACTCTATGTGTTCAGCCACATACAGTATTTTTTTTAATAGATCTCTCTCTCTATATGTATATATATGTACAAAAGTTTGTCAGTTTACAGAAAGTACAGAAGTGTACATTTTAAAATCCACAATGTAGTACAGTGTGGGTTACCAGGTCTCAGTTAAAATGAACTCAAAGAAGGGGTTAGATTTTGCAAAGAAAATAATCAGCAAATACCAAATGCTAAAACAAAGAAATCATTTTTTTCTTGGATTGGCAAATTATTATACATAACCCTAATGGCAGTGCAATAGGTGCATTTGATTGCCCCCTACACACAAAGCCTGGTATCTGTGTGGAAGCTTAAGAGTCCAACATACTTCTTTCAAATGTACATTACTATAGTATCAAAATGTTTTGGCAAAAAAGATTTTGAAAGGAACCATGAAATTCTGACAAAAATAGAAATCTGTAACAAAGCTAAATAACAGTAAAATAAAAGGAAATATTTTAGTATCAGATTTACAGTTTGTATAGTCACACTTGGGTATTTCTCTGTTCACTTCTAATTTTCATGATGAAAAATATTTGTGTACAAAACCACACACTAAAATTCTGAAGCCGTACATGTTTTCCAAGCTTGATACAGGGATTTTGCTTTTATTTTTGAAATGCATACACTGTCTCTCTCACACACGTGAACACACACACACACACACACTCTCTCTCTCTCTCTCTCTCTCTCTCTCTCTCTCTCTCTCTCTCTCTCTCTCTCTTTCTCTCTCTCTCTCTCTCTCCCCTCTGTATGTCTACCATATTCTTTTCCCTTAACACATGCTCACTGTACTTAACAGGTGCTGAATACAGACAATAAATGCTATTATGTAATTACAACAGCAACAAAGTTTAAAAAAAAACAGCTTTACTCGAGTCAGTTAGTTCAGTATTTAGTACATATGTAGCATCGAGCCCCAAACGGTACGACAGAACGCTAGCTTCTCCTGGGAAACAGCTGCCGCCCCTCGGAGGCTGCGGCGAGCTCGGGTGAGTTTGCACCAGTGAGCGCTCAGCCCGAGGAGGTCTCCTTGGCTGCGGGTGGGCTGGGCTTGCTCGGGTTCCCGTTCTGTGCCTTGTAGCTGGTGAAGCTAGGGGTATGGATTGTCCTGATGCTCTTGGCACCCTGATTCAGTGAAGTGGGAGAGGCGGGGGAAGGGGGAGAAGAGGAGGAAGAGGAAGGGGATGGCCGGCCATTTTGAGTCTGTGGTGAGAATGAGAGATGGTGACCTTTCCCTGGGTGAGTAGGGTTCTGAAATTTTAAGGAGCCGTTAGAGACAGAAGGGATTTGGGAAGAAGAATAAGCTGTGCGACCTGTGTGGGGGCTGAGAAGGTTAGAGGAAGGAATGGATGATTTAGTAGGGGGGTTAGCGGGGTTGGGAGCATCACCACTAGGAGCGGGCATAGAACTGCTTTTCCCAGAGCTGGGAGAAAAGGCCGGGATCTTAGAAGCAGGTAAGGAAGGGGAAGTAGCCTTCCAGTCCCCACCAGCTTTCTTAGCACTTCCATTAGCCTGCAAATAAAGATGGTGGGAGACAGTTGATCAGAAAGCTAGTAACACGATCAAATCAACAGGGCCTGGCAAACACAACCCTTCTCAGAACAAAAACCAACAGTTCAAGACCTGAGCTAAGGTTTGCAGTGTGGTGCTGGGCCTGCTGGGAACCCCAAAGTGCACAGAGAAGAGTGGCTCGGAGAGGAGGAGGAGGAGGAAGAGGAGCAGGAGCAGGAGGAGGAGAAGGAAGAGGAGGAGGAGGAGGAGGAGCAGAGGGAGAGAAGTCCCACCCGCCCCCCGCCCCTGACTACATTGGCCATGCTCCCGGAGTAGGACGTGAGGATGGAGGGGTCGGGATGGAAGGTTAATGCACGTCTAAGGCAATGAATTAAACAAGTTAGTACTGACGACTCGAAAAGGTGGCTGGGCAGCGGTGGATGGGTCTCCCCAGCTGCTCTGATGAACCCTTACATTCACCAAACAAAAAGTCAGCCAGTCTGGCACCTCAGGGTTAACAGCTGGAAGTCGGAGTTACAAAGTAAAAGATGGCGGTTGTTTTGATTACAAGCATGCACAAGCGTGGTGGAAGCTTCACAAGGAACGTGTCGCCATGCCCCCAGGTCCAGGACGTCTACTCAGACCGGATTTTACAGAGAGAACACGTTATTTGGTATGAGTTAAGTCAGTGCCTCGCATCTGAACAGCGTGAGCGTCCGTCCCAGGTCGGGGGTTAGGGTAAAACTACCTGTCGGTACTGGCGGGGGTCCTGCAGCTTGGGCTGTTTGCTGGGCTTCTCCGCGCCGGCCGGTCTGGTCTTGGAGCTCAGGGGCACCGGCATCCGGCTGGTCTGCGGGGGGCCGCCGGAGCCCTGCGGGAAGAAGCAGCGAGAGGGAGGAGGTGAGGGCCGGGAGCCAGTGCCCCTGGGACAGAAGCTGGAGGCAGAAGCCAGAGCCCTACATGCAGGAGGGACGGACGAGACAGACATCGGGGGCACACCACGGGGTTAATCTCGAGAATCAAACGAGAGGAAACTGCGCAACTACTGATCAAATCGAATTTAATGTGGTTATGAGAGCATTCGAGTCACACACCGAATCACGTCCCCGATCCTTGCACTGCCCGTCACCAGTCAGCAGCGGAGGAGAAAGAGTGGAATCAGTTAGCTGTTAGACACCTAACTGGGGGATTGGGAGGAGGCAGGAAAAGGGAGTCGTGGGCAACAGACAAAAACAAGCCACCTGAGAAGAAGCGAGTAAATCACAAGAGCCCTCTTGCCAGTGGTGATTACGGCAGAGTGAGAAAGCGGTCGCATCTTTCCACTTCTCATTGTGCACCAAGATACCTTACGTGAGGCCGCGGGGACCGGCGGAGGGGGCTCTAGGGGGGCAGGGGCTTCTTCCACCACTCCCGGGTTTCTGGGCGAGGACTCTTGCGCTACATGGGACGGACTCGTCACAGAGTCCCGATGGGCATCGGCCAGCGCTCGGGGGCTCATTTCGCTAATGGTGTTTTCCAGCTGTTTGATCGTCTGCTCGAGGCTGTCCAGGGTTTTGTAGGTATTCTTTCGGATCTCGTCAGTCCTAGAAGCTGGCTTTGAAATCTCTAGGCTGAGTTGCTCTTGTTTTCGACCTGTAGTTTTAGGAGTTTCTTCAGCTAAAGACCTTGAGATTTCAAACCTCTTAGCTTCTTTGTGTTGTTTTAAAGTCCCATCCTCCTCTTCTTCCTCATAAACCACCACCTGCAAGGTCTTCTTCCCTGTCTTGGTTCCTGTCCGGATGGCCTGAGTTAGAGCAGCCAGCTGTTTTTTAGGAAATTTGAATTTAAACTTTTTCTTAGGACTTTCAAATTGGTCCTCCGTAAGGTCAGCCTTTTCATCAGAATTTGGAGAATACGCCAGGTCATCCTGGTTCAGCTCTGTCTTGCTCGATTCCAGGCCTCTTTGTATTCGGGTTTCTGCCAAATGTGCCGAGGCCCCAATTAGACCCTTGGGCTGCTCTCCGGGTCTTAGAGCAATCAACTGATTTGAATGGAAGCTATTGGCAAACACTTGGGAAGTGGTCCTGGGTTCTTCATTTTCTTCTTCCTCCTCCTCAATCTTTTCTTCGGTCATCATCCGTTCCAATTCCTCATCACATTCCTCAAATATAGTTGAGAGCCTTTTATATGCAGATCGAATATCCATGGGCTCGTCAAAAATGATGATGACGGGTTTCTTATCCAAACAAACCACGGGCTCTTCACTTTCTATACCTTCTTGTTGGGAGATCCCTTCTTTTCTGGCATCAATATTAACTGTTTGTATATCTCCTCCCTTTCTGCTTACAATGTCATGAACCTCTCCGCTGGACAGCACCTGGACGGCTGTTTTAGTAATCATAAAAGCTATGTTATCAGTGGAAGAATTGTCTTCCGTTGGAGAACTTGCCATTGCTTCTCCATCCTCACCAAAGCTCTCATTGGTGTTTTTAGCTCCCTTCGATCTTAGGACAACCTGGCCGTAGTCAAACATGTGTGCTTCTTGATCAGGAGTTGACTTGGAGGCTCCGGCAAGATTATTACCGCGCATTTGGACTGTATCAGTATTTGTTGCTAGGTTGGATTTATCCAGATTTTCAAGCTCTTGTTGACTGATCTCTTTTAATTTTCCATAACTCACCTTCTGATTCGCAGTTTTAACCACAGTATATTGCAGCCCTAAAACTTGAGGCCCTTTGTTTGCTTCGCTTTCTGATAAGCCAATTCCAGAGAGACCTGGGCAGAGAGACACATTTTTCTGAGAATAGTCTCTAGTGTCTCTCGGCACACTCCTACTGGGGATGGCATTTTCCTTCATTAAGTCTCCATTTTTACTTTCTGAGGGCCCTGATTCATCAGATACATTATTTTCAGCTTTTCTTTCCCTCCTGTCCTCAGGAGGGTCACTAGTTTTTAGAATCCCTGTAGTAACGTCGCACACCTGAGAAGGAGCGGGGAACACACATATTAATCAGAAATGGATTTGTCAAAGGAAAACAATTATTCTGCACATGTCAAATGAAGCATAAATCATGTAAACTCACCATACGGGATTCCATTTGGGGGCCATTTTCATGTGCAACATCAGATTTCCGTATGTCTTCTTGGAAAAATTCCAAATTCTGGTAGAACAGTGTAGGACAGGTTATTCTATAAAACTACATCTCCCCACCCCGCTTTCCCTCCAAAACACAGACTAAGTTAGAATATTCCTTTAACAATATATCCAAACCATGCTGGCCAAGCACACTTAACACACCAGTAGAGAAGCCTAGAGTTACATCATTACCTGCAATTATTTTGTTTTCCACCTTCCAAAAATGCCCCCTTTTGCACAAGAAGAAACCCTCAATGAGCAAAATATTTCACGTATTTCAAATTGTGCAAGAGGAACCAGAGAAAGATGAGGCTACCACACTCAAAGGACCAAACAAACTGCTAGCCAGGTCTGGCTGTTGCCTTGGCAGAATCTAGAAACCACGAGGCAGTATAACGTGGTAGGAAAGGGCACTGAACTGGAAGTCAGGAGCTTAAGGTTTTGGTCCTGAGCAGGCCGCTAACTCCTCCTGGGACAAATTCTCTAGGGTCCCTTTTTGCATTAACAAAGACTCTGAGGAAATCAGACTTGTCCCACTTCTTTTCATGGGGGGATTCCCTGTGATAGAATTCATGCATTGAATGGGGAAGAAGTTTTGAGGTTAAGAAAATAAACTCAGCTCTTCAGCAATTAAGCAATGCGATTTGGAACTGATAGTTATCGTTATTTAAGGGGTAATTTCTGCACGACTAACAGATGAGGTGTATGGGTTCAAAATAAAAAGAGAAAGCTAATACTATCACAAGGTAAAGTGGAAAATAAAGACAGATGCAGTTCTATAAAATCTATGGGACATATCATGCCCTAGATTAAATGGTGTATTTCCTTTATATTCCAGAAAGTTGGGTGGAGAAATCTTTCTCAGCAGGCTAGATAGATACCATACCTTAAAGCTAACATTGAAAGGATAGCCCCCATTCTATTAAGCACGGCTTATTTGCATTACATTGTTATGCAGGCAGAAGCCCTGGTTTTAACATATTGCAGCAGAAGCCCTGGTTTTAACATATTGCAGCAGAAGCCCAGAGACGATGATCCTACTTAGCTGGTGTTATTGACAGTCTTGCTGAAGGTATCCATAAAGAAAAGACATGGTAATGGGATGGAGGGGAAAAAAGCACAATCATTGATTTGTAGTCAGGATATTTTACATGAACACACGTGTCATTGCAGATTGAAAGGCAACAGTAAAATCCCGAGTGACCTAGATTAATGAAGGGAGAGATGATTCCAGGACAGGGAAATGACACATAAACAGAAGCTGCAGCTCAGATACAGGGTTAATCACATGGAAACATTATAGGAAATGGATGGATAATGTATTGGCTTTGGGTGCAAGTGACCAAAAAATTCAATCACTTTGAAGGCATCAATAATACTGCAATATAATTCGTATCCTCTGAAATCCCATGTAGCCTACTAATTTAAAAATCAGACTGACAGGACCCATGACATAAACAATATCATATCATATACTAACACTTTGGCTTTAAGAATAGAGAGACTTTTAAATTCACATGCATTCCAATGGAATTTAAGATCCCTAGGTTCAGGACCTGGAACATAGTAGGTACTTAATAAACACTTATTAATTAATTGATACAGACAGCAGTTTTCATTACATGATAGATAGCCAGAGTTCTCACATGGCTATCATTTCAAAACAAACAAACAAACAAAAAAACCCCAAAACAACTGGATGCAACCAAATGTACTTAACATTAAAACGAGATTGACTCTAACTTTCAGTGATATAAAAGTAAATTCCAGGTCTTATCTTTCCTCAGGATTTCGATAGGAACATCAAGTATTGCTATTCTATGGGTATGTAGAAGTCCCTGTTAAGAAAGACATGTAGGTTGGAGTGTTAGAAAAGCAGTCTCTCCTCTGGGTTCACATGTTCTTGTATGTATGTGCTTGTGTACTGTTCGGAACTCAATAGAATGATTTAGTCCATTTTACTGCCAGTTGCCATTATAAAAGTATCTGAACCAGTTGATAGGGGTTAGTGTCTTTGTTCATTCTTCCTGTCTATCTGTACTGTTCTACTCTGAATAGGATATCTTTAATATATTTTATTGCAAGTTCTTTTACCAAAAATGGATCAGAACCAGTTTATATAGAGCTAGTGTCTTTGCTCCTTTTGTTTATATATGTGTACTGTTTTGGTCTGAATAGGATATCTTTAGTCCATTTTATTGCAAGTTTCTTTACAAAACAATGGATGGGTTTATATGGAGCTAACGTTGTTGTTCTCTCTAGCCATGTGTACTGTTTTATTCTAAATAGGATGTCTTTAATACATTTTATTGCAAGTTCCTTTACCAAAAAATGGATCAGAACCAGGTTATATGGGGCTTGTGTCTTTGTTCATCCTGCCTACAAGTCTAACTTTGGAACAGAGACTCATTTTGAGTTGGGGCTCTTTCCTTTTGGTGCACAAAGTATCAAACACGCTGTACGTTAACTTGGCTTTGCTCCCCATGGTAACCTCAGCCAGCTTTCTTTAAGATAAAGCTAAATCATTTCTTGAACTGAGGAACACAGAGAAGGTAGAAGACACAAAATGACAAACGGGGGAGACCCGGGTTAGTGTCAGAGCAAGGAAAAAGGAGGACATGTTAAGGCCACGTGGCAGAGGCTGGCCATTTTACCTTCCTTTCCTTGGGTTGTGTAACGGCACCAGGCCTAGTGTCTTTAACTTGACTGTCAGTTCGGGCCTGCTCAACAGGACAGTTTGAATTTACATCCATAAAGGAACACTTCTGGAATGCCTAAAGAATTAAAACACTGCAAGTTAACATGCATCCACTCATGACCGATCGGGAAAGCCGGAGCAAATAAAGACGATCCAGAAGGCTTGGGGGTTCTAAGTCCTGGAGCGGGCACACAGGCTCAGAGCCAGCTGAAAGTCTCATGTGAAATCTAAGGTTGAAGACTAGCTCTGAATTAACTAAATGTGCTCAGTAATGTTTGGGAAAGAAAGACGCATCGGAGAAATGACCAGGTATGGATTTCCCTGGTGGGTTATGCAAATGAACAAATAAATTTTACATACAATCTATAAAAGTACAAATAAAATATACCAATTGGAAAGAAGGGGAAAAAAAAAACATCTCTTCTTCACATCAGGAGAGCCTGCTGCAGGAAAAGTGAGTAGGACATGTGCACTGAATTGATTTTCACATAGAGTTTTCTCATAGAACCACAGAACAGAAAAACTGGACCTTAGAGAGACTCATCTGAGAAACCTCAGATTTTATAGATGGTGAAACTAAGGCATGGAGTTGGAGAATTAAAAGCCTACGAACCAGTCACCCACATTTCACTTCTCTCTGTGGAAATTAGCATCTCCCCAAATATTAAATTTCATGAGTCTTGAGATGAAAGACTATTCTTTCCCAACCAAAATTCTGTTTGTTAATGTATATTGAATGCAATAACAAATATTGAAGAAAGGAACCAAAGTTCCTTTTGGATTGGACAATACCGTCAGCTACTGGATGTGGATGATAGTCCAGCATCTGGAGCCTAGTTTCATCTCTGGGACATAATTTGTCAGAGAAGCTATTTTGGCTCTTCTGAAAATAGGATGACCAGACACGTCACAGAACAATGGGGGCAAATCTATATTTCTAGCTCTTACATCCTAGATGAATACTTAGTCTGAAAACTGAAAAAAACAACAACAAAATGGCCCTTAACGTCAAACGGTTGGCTGGGGGAAGATAACATATACATATACATATATATGTATGTACATATACAGATAATTAAGAACAAAATATGGACAAAGAAAGAGTAAATTTCTGAGTACAAGGTAATAAGCAATTTTGGAAACCAGATGAGACTTGCAGTAGGAGGTGGCATTGGGCTTAGCACTGCAGGAAGCCAGGTAGGGGTTCTACAAAAAAGGAAGTGTATTCCAGGTATAAGTAACAGCCTATTCAAGAAAAAGGAAGTGGAAGGTGATATGTTGCAGATGGAGAACAATTTCATTTTGGTGGAATGTAATATATGTGAAGGAAAAGGATACAACATAAAACTGGAAAAGTAAATTGCGTCAGGCAGTGAAGGACTTTAAAAGCCAAACAGAGGAATTTGTATTTTAAGAGACAAGAGGGAGTCACGGAGTTTCTTGAGTTGAGGAGAGGCAGGGACCTTGTTAGTTTTATTTTAAATCATGAGCTTCATAAATCTGAGGACTTAGAATTAAGCTCATTAGCTCTTTTAAAAACCTGGAGGAATCAGATGGGCAGACAGGCTTGTATTCTGGCTTCCTACCTTTAGGTGAGGATCTCACCTGGTTTAGGTATCAGCACCTTATCTGGATCATAAAAGGAATTTGGTAGATCTCCTTCTTGGAGGCGAGGCTCTCAAGGAACCCCCCAAGAGACAAAGCAGATGATAATGACCCAAATGGCCTTGCTTTTAGCTAAGTCTGAACAGCCAGTTTTAGCCAACTCTTGTTACTATAGCAACCAGGTTATGGTCATTGCAGTAAAAAGGAATAGGTGATTTAAGTCTCACATAGCCTGGTAAAAAGGCACATGTTCAAAGGAGAATCTTCAAAACCATTCGTGGGATGGGGATATGGCAAAGTTTCCTTAGAACACAGAGCTAGCTTTTGGGCAAAACTATCCTAATGAAACATAAAGAGAATCGATGAACTAATGAATGCCTGATGGGGGAACTAAGTCAATAGTAAATAAACCCTAGGGATTTGTTGGGGTTAGATGACTTAATCAGGGTCAGGTCATGTAGCCAGTGGAAGGGATGAGATCTAAACCCAACTCCTTCTCACTCTATGCTCTCACTGTCTCTGTATTCCATGTCATTAGTCAAAAGAATGTTCTGTGTAGTATCTTCTCTCCATGACTGTCAATGAATGAGCCTAAACACCATGAAAGTTCACATCACTCATGTGAATATGAAACTGGCATAGGATTTGGTGTCCCATCTCTGTAGCTCATGATTTAGTTTCTTTTGATTCTCTATAGAAATTGAAAATCAATCAGGAAAGTAAAATTTATACAGTCAGGTTAAGGCAATGTATCCCAAACAGGGTTGGTCATGACACTCAACCCAATCCTTCAACTTTTCAGAAAATTTGAAAGGGGAAAAAGATTGCCTTTGAGAAGGTGCTCAGGATTAATAGGTGACCAAGTCTATGTTTAACAGACCACATGCTTACAGATCAGCAATTCCAACTACTGTGCTCAAAAAATTGAAACCCTATGAGAATGAGAACCAATTTTGGATACACTAAGTAAACAGACTATCTTTTGTTGATACCATCATATTTGAATAAGCAGATCTAAGCACATAAGATGGGTAGTATTTTATACCAGTTATTTTCTGAGAGAGAAAGAGAGAGAGAAAGAGAGAGAGAGAAAGAGAGAGAGAGAAAGAGAGAAAGAGAGAGTTGCTTCTATATCTGGTACATGAAATATACATTCCTTGTACATGTCTTAAGAAACTCTGATAGTCAAGTTCTATGATCCTTAGGATGCAGAATCCCAAGGCCAGTAGACACAGATGAAGCTCTTCTGCATACTGACCAGTGCCTTCAAAAGCCCCTTTTGTCTAAATAAATTCATTTACTTGAAACCTAGATTCTGGAAATAGCCAGGGGGAATTTCCCCAGCAGGCCATTTCAGCATCATCCTGACCCCATACCTGTAATTCAGCCATTATTCTATCTCCTTCTTCTTCTTCCTCATCCTTTGAGGAGGAAACTGCCACTGGTGGTGGGGGTTGTGACCGGGCTGAACCTTGCTCCTCTTGTGGGCCTTTTGCGGCTTTGGCTGGTAGCGTTGGTCCAGCATCTTCGCTGCTTTCCTACAAGGCAATGACAGCACCCTCAGTGATTAAAAAGGATGCCCAACTGCTGACAAATCAGAAAACTAATGTATATGAGCTGAAACAATCCCTCTGCACAATATGTCTGTTTTCTGGCCTCAAATCCAGTGGGTACAGTTAGTCAGTCTACTTGAAATTAAACTGAGATTTTTTTCAGGTACCATCACTTTGATTAATAAAAGGCATCATAATTACAGTTTAAAGTTTTCAGTGTTTAGTACATTGGCCCTTTGGGGATGTTCTTTTATATTTAATATGAAGGATGAGCAGGGTGACTTTGAATAACATAAGAGGTGAAAGACCTCTTGACTGATCTCGGTCATCTGGGAAAGATGTGCTTTTTTCATTTTCATATGATGCCCTGACCTGGAAGTAGTTCGTGATTTGCATTTTACATTGTTATACTCAAAAGTCAAATAAGAGTAAACCTTATGATTACAGGACTACTCAGACGATGGAGAATGTACTTCTCAAACTGTAGTGTTTCTCAGCAGTCTTCTTTAGTTCCCTCTTCATTTCTTTTCTTGTTTTAAAAATGGTCTAGGTCAGGAGCTCTTAACCTTTTTCAGTGTCATGCTTTCTCTCCTACTGTCTACCCCTCCCATCCCTTTGTCAGTGTGATGAAACCTGTGGACTCCTTTCTAGAATAATGCCTTTAAATGCATAAAATAGGTAGAATTATAAAAGAAACCAATTCTATTGAAACAAATGTAACACTTTTGGACATGGCTATGTGAGAATTTGTTTTGCAGCACTATCCATATTTATGATGAGTTTTCTTTTTCTTTTTAAAAATTATTCCATGATAGATGTGTGGGATAAAAGAAGTGGCAGGGAGAAGAATAAATGCTTATGTTTTAAAAATTTTTTTCCTATTCAAGTTCATGAACTTTGAATTTATTCAAATCTATTCAAAAACCCTAGGTTCTGTAGACCATAAAGTTATGTGTCTTAAACTAAAACAAATCTTATCTGAAGATCTCTTTGCTATCAGAATGCGAGAGTTTAAATTATCCAACCTTAGTGGACATGTTCTCTTTCCTGATGGTGTAGACCACATCTCCAGATCGTGTGGTGGTCAGCCCAGATCCTGGAAGGTAGCTTCTGCGTGGAGGAGGTGGCGGTGGCGGTGGAGACTTCCCTCCCATCTTCTCTGAATCCTGTTCCGAATTTGGAGATTCTTCTGGAAGAGTGCATTGTTGTACATGATGACTCTCACAAGAATGTCTAAAAAAGGACCGTCCTTCCCACAACTTAATCTTAGGCATGATTTTAGGCTTCATAAAAACTTCTCCATCATTTTGAAACCAATTTCTTGCTTTTTAGCAGAGCACTGAGTTCTGTCGATGAGCTCATACTAAAGTTAGAATATTTTCTCTGGTTTTTGAAGCCTTCCTTCTCTTTTTAAAATGACTAACCTTTGGCTCCAGTAGAAGGTTTTTAAGGAAGCTAAATGAGATGTAAAGTATTTTTCATCTTTCATTTGGACCAACCAAAACAATAGGGTTCAAAGAAAGGGAGTGAGAACCAGAACAAGGAGAGCAGAAGTAGAGATTTGGGGACTAGGAGAAAAAAGAGAGATGGAGGCCATGAGGTATATAGTGCATAGGGCACCACAGCAAGTCTCAGAGAAGGTGCTTCAGATGCTTTTTGGTTGCAGAACTCTGGGCAAGAGCCTTAATCATTGTGCCTTGGTTTTTTCATCTGCAGACTAAGGGTTGAGTGTGTCCTCTAAGGACCCTTCCAGTTTTCACAATCTAAGACTTATGAATACTGCTTTAGGTTAGTAGCTAGAAGGAGGACACCACTGGACTGGGAAATTTGAGGGTCGTAGAATTTGTACTTGCAGCAGCCAGAGCATGGGGACCTCTCATTTACACATTGAGCAATCTCTAGCAACTAGAAAGTGCACATCGGCATTTCAGAAGCCAAATATGCTTATAGTATGTTTGATAAATTATCAACCCCCTCTTCCATTAGAGTGGATGTGGATGTTCTAATCCTATCTTTACCCCGAGCTGTCTTCAGGCCTTTTTGGAGATGTTTTGACTTCCTGAAGGTAGGTATTCTCCCCTGAGAAACCAGGCCATGACACCCACCCCCTCAGGACTGCTCAGAGGGGTCACTGTGAAAAATGAGAACTGGGTGATTATTCCAAGCTACATGCCATTGATTATTGTGTTTCATAGCCAATTACTCATTTTCACATATGGAGTAGTTATTAGAACTATGTTATGGTTTTCTCTTCTTACAATGAGAGGGACTTGAAGAGCTGATCACTAGAATCCTATCAAAGTCTCAGTCCTACATTTCTATGGCCCATTCCAGGCCAGGGTCTTTCCTTCTTTATCTCCATTTTGTGTAAGGTGACTTTAGGTGTACGTGGCAAAAGGAGCTATATAGCAGGAAATAACCTGAGGAGGGGGAACAAGGTGTGCAAAGGAGGAAAACAGAAAGGCAGTAGTGAAAGATTGTTCACAATGATTTTGTTAGTGAGTAGCCTGTACTGTGACGGGGTAAAGACAAAGAAAGCTGGGTATGAGATGATGTAATGAGATGGTATATAAGAAGGAATGTAACTGTGAGACAGACAGACGCCATTATAGAAAATGTAGAGAGCTTAATAAATGCTTGCTGTACAACATCTGGTGTCCCAGGTGTTCTGTGAGGGAAGAACACAACTCTAGAGAGCTGTACCAAATACGTCTGAAGACCGGGAAAAGGTAGGAGTCTAGTTGAGACCCTCTAGATGAGTAGAGGGACCCTTACAATTTTGTGCCATCTGTCTTGAGTCCAGGTACCCTTTGATGAATACATTTTGGTAACATCATTTGTTTGAGTTCAGTGCACTGAGGCAGATGTCCCCCAACTCTCTGCCGCTGAGCAGTAAGGAGATATTAAAAATTTTAGTGCATATTTAAGCTCTAATAACTTAAGCTCTATAAATGCTAAAACTTACAAAGAACAATCTCTGAAAGGTTAAGTTATTTAAATATGGATATTTCTCATAAAAATGTAACAGCATTTTCTTCAGTTATACATACATCAAGTTGATGTTGTTTTCATTTCAGTCATGTATGACTCTTTGTGACCCCATTTGGGTGTTCTTGGCAAAGATACTGAGTTTTGACATTTCCTTCTCCAGCTCATTTCACAGGTGAGAAAACTGAGTCAAATAAGGTTAAGAGACTTGCCCAGGATCACACTGCTAGTTAGTGTCTGAGGCCAGATTTGAACTCAAAAACATGAGTCCTCCTGCTGCCAGAGCTCTATGCACTAGGCTGCCTCACTGTCCCTAAGTAAAGATGAGTCATTCTACAGGAGCCAGCCAATCAATTTTAGAGGCTTGTAAAGAACTCTCAGCAGGTGTGATCAGTGACTGAAAGACTTGCTTTATAATCTTAGCTTTCAGCTCAGCCAGAGAATGAGATTTCAGTGCACACACAACAATTTTGATGTGACCTTCCCAAAAGTCAACTGCAGACAGATAAGTAATGGAGCAAAAGGACCTCCTCTACTGAGCCACTGGTCTGAGAAGGCATCATCCAGAACAGTTACATACCTAATGCAAAACTACAGGGTGTCCTATCTTAACATTTTAAAATTAAGAACCTATCATTCACAATTCACAAATTCAGTAAGTATAAAAGAAAGTCTAATAATGAACATTCTGAATGCTGTCTTCTGTGTCTAGCATTTATATTTCTGAAGCTATTAAAGTTTAAGACTGCACAAAAATACTGAAACACAAATTTTACACTGATATTGTCAAGTCTCTAAAAAATTCTGTTTCTCTTTATTTACTCCTGATATTCTTTTTAAAAAAATATTTTGTTTTTTCCCAGTTCATGTAAAGACAATTTTTAGTATTCATTAAAATTATTTTTTGAAATTCCAATTTTCTCTCTTCCTCCATTTCTTGTTCCCTCTCTAATACAGCATATTCAATCATGCAAAACACATTCTAATATTCTTTAGGAGACCCAAGTGGTGTCATTTTTTAAAAGAAGCCCAATTTTGTCCCAATCTGTTTAGCTAGTTTTGACCAACAGGTCACCTGCTGGAATGACATCAAACCACTAGGAAATCCAGCAACAGAGTCATTTCCCTTTTTTTTAATGGTACCACCAAGAAGCAGAGATTTTCCTGTCACTACTACAGTTGATCAAGAGAAGCAAACCCCTTGAGACCCCATGGAAGAACATGCTCTCCACACCCTCCAATAGTACGCACTAAGTACCCAAAATGACCAACACCAGATTGAGAAGTGCTCACGATCTGCAGCAGGCCAAAGTCAAACTGTGGAACAAGCCCGAGCTCACCCAGAAGTTCCAGCTTGTCCACTGGGGTATCCCCCTTGGGCGAAGCAGCGGAAGACGGCGGCATCTCTAGGTTGGGGATAGACTTCATGATATTGGCCTGAGCTTCCTCCAGGAGCTTTTCAAATTCTTTTCCGTTATAGTGGTCCAGGTTTTGCCTTTTTTCTTCCCACTTTTTTTCTGCCTTCTGAAGGGAGACATAAATCATTTAGTGCTCATCCATGATTTCTGCCACCGTGAACTGCAGCAAACCGTTTTTGTGGGTGTGCAGAGGGAGAGGGGGACATCTAAGACTTTTCTATGCTGGGCACCAGGCGGTCAAGGAGCGATGAGGAACTCTCTGGATTCTGTTCCCTGTGGAGGGTCCTTCAAAGTCAGGCACCCCTTGAAGAGCACCGTCCAGGTGAGCTATCTTATCGGTCACACCTTCTGGAACTGAGCTGGTGAGTGGTACGTTCTTTGTTCTCAGAGGACCAAGACACAAGAGTCCATGGACTGAAGCGAGAGGTCAGGCTGCGCGAAGTCACCAGCCTCAGTTTCCTCTCCAGAGCCATCTGGCTCCAGGGGCAGCTACAGATCAAGCCCCGAGAAGCTATTGTGCAAGGGCTGGAGTTTATCCTAGGTGAATAGAACACTGGGGGCCTGGAGTCAAGGAGGGCTGAGTTCAAATCCTATCTCCGAATTTATTAGCTGGGCAAATCACTTAACCTCTGAATGCCTCAGTTTCCCCATCTGTAAAATAGGAATACTAATAGCACCTACATCTCTGGGTTGTTGTGAGCCCTAAATGAGATAATATTTGCAAAAATGCCTTACAAATCTTAAAGAGCTACATAAATGTTATCTATTATTATTATTCTTGTGAATAATGCTTACTAGAGATCATTCATAATAATCACCATTACTAATAATTAAAGGATGGTTAGGTTCTAGTAGCTAGGAAGGGCATTTCAAGTAGAGGGAATGGCATAAGAAAAGACTTGTCAGATATATCTGGGGACTGATATATCTGCTATTCAGTTCAGTCAAATTGACATGAACATAGATTTCATGATGAGAGATAGATTATAAAGTTGAAAAGGTAGTTAGAGCTAGATTATCAAATCCAGAACCCAGAAGATGTGGATAACCTGTGCAACCTTAAATCAGTCACTTAACTTTCCCTGGACCTCAATTTTCTCATTTGTAAAATGGGGAGTGAATATTCCAAACAATTCAGCTCAAATTCTATAATCTTTGGGTCCTAAGGAGCTTGAAAGTTATTTTAATCAATCATCAAGAATTTATTAAGTACCTAATAGGGTCTGGAAGCTCTGCTAGATCCTAGGGATATAAAAACAAAAATGAGATAGAACCAGAAATTGATAAAAACAAAGAAGCACTTTTGGGAGAAGCCCTCTTTGACAGGAGGCTATAGAATGATGGATTAAAGCTGGGAGATCCAAGAGCTAGAGAGTCTTCAGTTAGAAGGCTCGCGGCAGAATGCCAAAGTCTAAACTAAGGTGGTGATGAGATTGGAAAGGAGGTCTGATTCGAAGGGAAAAAAAAAGTACTATGTCTTTTAAAATGTAGGGAGAGGGGCAGCTAGGTGGTGTAGTGGATAAAATCCACTCTGAAGTCAGGAGGACCAGAGTTCAAATCCAGCCTCAGATACTACCTAGCTATGTGACCCTGGGAAAGTCACTTAATCCCAACTGACTCAAAAAATAATAGTTATTGTTATTTTTTATTTATTATAAATGTTTTTAAAAAAAGCAGGAAGGGGTGTGTCTCTACCTAAGAGATATGTACAAGAGGAAAAGCTAGAAGAAAAATCAACATAAAAGCTGAGAGAGGAGAGATTATTTTGAAGGAAAAGACTGGAATTTGTGATTTAATCAGTACTGAGAACTCCAAAGTGAAAATGCAGGTCAGCAACTTTTCAGTAATTTATAAACTTAGAGAGGTACCAAGATCATTGGCAGGTTAAGTGATTTTCCTGGGATCACACAGTCCATATGTGTCAAAGGTAAGATTTGAATCAGCTCAGCTTGGCTTCAGGCTAGTTCCGTATCCACTAAGCCACAGCTGCTTCGATCACAAATGATTTTTTAAAACCCCACAAAACTGGTGGTTGACAGTGTCATATGTGCTGTTAAACTGATCACCATCAAAGCCAAGTCTGACTAAATCACCCCGTATTCAATAAGCTCCAGTGACCTCCTCTTGCCTGCAGAATCAAATATAAAATCCTGGTTTTTAAAGCCTTCACAACCTGACCTCATCCTAGCTTTCCAGTCTCCTTAAGCCTTACTCCTCTTCCATATATAGCTGAGATAATTGGGATTAAGTGACTTGCCCAGGGTCACAAAGTTAGGAAGTATTAAATGTCTGAGACCAATTTGAACTCAGGTCCTCCTGACTCCAGGGCTGGTGTTTTATCCACTGCACCCCCATATATTCTTAGATCCAGGGACACAAGCCTCCTCATCTTCCTTGCGTTGTACATCCCATTTCCCAACTCCAACAGTTTTATCTGGCTGGGGCCCAATACTGGAATTCTCTTCCCTCCCCCCTCTTCTGCAAGAAACCTTTGGCTCCTTAGTTTTAGTGCCTTCCTCTTTCTCAGAAGGGAGAAGCGACCCTTCTTTCCATTTATCCTACATTTATCCAGTTTTTATAAATTGTCTCCATCCTGTCTCCCCAGATACTGTTAATTTCATTACAGCAAGGATTGCTTCCCCAACCTCACCATTGCTTAGCACAGTGCCTGACCCCTAAGAGATGCTTAATACATGCTGGTTACTTGACAAAGGACAGATAAAAGAGATTAAAGAAAGAGAAAAGGTCAGAGATTTAGAAATCAAAAGCTTATTCGTGATCATCACCACGTTTTTTACTCAATCAAAATCCTAAGAGGTCAGTTTCAAATCCCTCCAAACCCAAAAGTTTTGTCATTTTATCCAATTCTCTCCAAAATCTGATTTCAAACAGTTTTCTAGCATCTTTCATGACTTGCCAACACATATTCTCCACTCTGGTCCAAGTGATCTAATTTATTAGATTTCAAGCTCCTTAAGGACAGAGACTATCTTTTGCTCCTTTTCCTATCCCTAGCATTTAGCATGGTGTTTCATACATTGTAAATGAATAAGAAATATTCACGGGGTTGTACACAGTAAGTGCTGAAAAAAAATTTATTGGTTGTTGAAGTCCTTATATTTTCTGACTTCACTGTTTTGATCCTCCCGCTCTGCCTTCTCCCTGTTCTTCACCAATTATCACTCCTTCAAGATCCAGATACAATCCCATTTCTTCATGTCATCTATCCAGCCACTAGAACTAATTTCTCTCTCCTAAGACCTCTCTTAACACTTAATTGACTCTCTTAACACTGAATTAATATTCACTTGGTACTGCAGAACTATTTCTCTCTCTTTACGTGTATCTGAGAGACAAGATAATAACATAGAAAGAATACTGGACTTAGGAAATCCAGATCTGAATCCAAGCTCTGATATTTCCTAGCTCTGTGCCCACAAGCAAGAGGAACTATTTTTCTAAACCTCAGTTTCTTAACTTGTAAAATGGGAATGTTAATAGTTACACTATTAACCTCAAAAGCTTGTTGTGAGGGCAGTGCTTTATAAGCATCAAAGAATTGTTTTATTTAATATTTAATTATGCTTTAAAATTTCATTATTAATTTTGCCTAACTAGACTGTAAGTTCTTTGAGAGTAGGGACTGTAGCTTGTCTTCTGCTGTATCCCCTTTCACCCAGTGCTTAATAAATAGCTGCTGCTATATTTAAGTCAAAGGACGCAGAAAGAAGGGACCCTACCTCTATAGACACAGCTCGGTTCCGGCTGCTTGCGCTGTGAATCTCTTCAATGAACAGACTTTGCATGGTGGAGCCGTTGGTGGGAGGAGGTGGGGACTGGGGGGTTTGCACCGCCTGGCCAGTGGCGGTCGATTCCTGCGTGGATGCTGGGGGGCTGGCGGGGGGCCCTCCCGGCAGGCTCTGCGTGTGGTTGACCAGTGCGGAGGAGTGCTGTGACTGATGGATGACCACGGGGGAGCTCTGTGCATGGTGGACAGTCATGGTGGACAAGGGCACCACTTCTGACTTGACGGATGAAGCCTGGGACTCTGCATTCCCCCCAGGGGTGCTCTGGGATGGGGGGCCATGGCTGTAGGCCGACTCTTCCTGGTTTTTCAAGATCTCTGCCGCTGTGGCTTTTTCCATGGCCACATATTGTGCTACTTGGGCGGCATCGGCACCTTTGAGCAGTCCGTCGGTGACGTGTCTAGGAGGAATTTTGCAGAGGAATATAGTATTAGTTATTTGTAGAAAGTATATACAGGTTTTGTCTACATAATTTTAGCATCCCATGCTGGTATATAAATGCCCAAAGCCTGACAGTATGTTGTTTTTTTTTTTTAAGAGTAAGATATTCCACAGCTTAGAGAAATCAATTGACAATTATTTACTGAATGAATGAAAAAGCATTTACTAGGTGATTTATTATTTATTATGTGTCAATTATGGCCAAGACCTATATTAAGTGCTGGGAATACAATAGAAAAAAAAGACAAAAGAAATGCCCAAGACATTTTTTGTTCTCAAGGAGTTCTAAGATATGTACCTAGTAGATGGAAGAGAAGCTCAAAGGGGAAGGTTCTAGACCTGGGACCGTGTGTGTGAGCTCAGGTAGAAGGAGGCAATTCAAGGGGGTCTTCGAGGATCGACAGAGATTTTAAGAAATGGAAGGAAGGAGAAAGGCATGGCAGGCTCCCAGAGAGGAACAGCTAATAATCCGGCAGATGGATCATGGAGTAGATGGAAGGAAGTGAAGTTTAAGACTAAGAAGAGAATGTCACGGCTGTTTCCTGAATCCCTTCTATCATCCCCTGACGACCCCCAGGAGACTCGGGAAGAGAAGCGGCTCTGGCTGTTGGTGGCCCTGACCTCAGACGGCCTTGGGGTCTGTTTGCACCGGCGGCCAGGGTGACATTACTGCCACACTCTGCTACTCCCCCGATCCACTTCATTCAGTTTTATTCCTAACAAGTGACTGAGAGCCGGGAACAGGGGAGTCAGCAGCTGGCGTGGGGCGAGCTGGCTTTAATTACGTGGCTGTGTTCCTATTATCATTACTCAGTGCTTACTAAATATACAAAGTGCAGATCTGCAAAACCTATTTCTCCACACGGCGTATGTTCCAAAGGGATGAGACTTGAGACCAACACATGCAGACTGTTCTCCACGTACTCGGTTTGTAAGATGTTCAAAGCGTATCTCTGTATTACGATCTGCCCGACTGCCACCTGGAATGGGTTCTGGGGTCTCTGTTCTGAAAAGAGATCCCTCCCTCTCCCCCTTCTTGGGCCCAGACGATTTCCAGGGCTCTCTTCTCCCTCTCTGCCTTGGCGATCTCATCAGCTCCCAAGGGCTCAAGCGCCATCATCTCCACACACGACTGAAATTCTATGCCCTGAAGCCCAAGTCTCTCTCAACGCCTCCTGTCAAGTACTTCTGAATAACTTTTCCAGGATGTTCCATCAGCTGCTCAAACTCAACATGCCCAAGATGAATCTCATTATTTTCTCACTTCTCACTCATCTTCTCCCCCTCTCCCTCCAAACTATCCCGTTTCTGTTAAACACATCATCATCCCCTTCGTCATCCAGGCTCGTCAGGGTACAAGTCCTGTCACAACGCTGCATCTCTGGCATTTACTCTCTTCTCATCTGATTACCTGCTCAGTGGTCTCACCCACTCTGGGCTTAACTTTCTCGTAGCCTGGGAGAGGCCAGGTGCACCTTCCAGGTCACAAGCGAATCCTGCAATAGTTAATTTGTCTTTGCAGGTATTAGTCCTACTCCCTATTTGGACCTTCAGAGCATTTGGTTTCTATCTCTATTATAGACATTACTTATTATTATATAATTAAGACATTATAGACAATATTATATATTCTGTTTTGTACAATAATAATAACATGTAAATTTATTATAAATAAAATAATGTGTATATGCTATAAATACTATTATAATTACATATTATAACTATTACATATATTATGGTACATATTATATATTATAAATAATATGTAATGGTATATATTTATATATATAATAGTTTTTCCAATTATATTTCAAAACAATTTTACATTCATTTTTTTAGAAGCTTGAGATCCAAATTCTCTTTTCCCTTCCAATTCCCCCTCATTAAGACATGTAATAAAAATTAGTAATAACAATAATATAGTTAGCATCTATATAGCAATTTAAAGTTTGCAAAAAGCTTTATATATGTTATTTTATTTAATCTTCACAATAACCTTGTAAGGTGGATGCTATTTTTATTACCACATTTACTACCACCCAACCCAAATCCCCAGATTTCCAGATCAGTTCTCTATCTGCCACACTCTGCTTCTTCTCAAAACAATTTGAGCTATTTAAAGTGGGGATAGATTGCCTTGTGACATGTCTCCCCCTCTGAACGACCACCGGTCAAGAATGTGGGCGATGGGACGTGTGTGCTTTACCTTAGGTAGCCTCTCCTTTCCCAATCCCAAGATTCCACAGTCCCAATGTTAATTGCAAAGTTTGATTCTCTTTTTTTTTTCCTCTTTGAGAAAATTAGGTTATTGGCAGTTATTAGTTCAGGGACTCATCACAAAGGAATTCCTGTTTGCGGTTTCTTTTCCACACTGGTTCTATTTCTGATGGGGAAGAATCTGACCCGGTACAAGGTGTGCGGTATGATTTCCTGGAAGTTTTCTGGGCCATGTCCTCTCAAGTCCCAAGTGAAAAAAGAAAAAGGCCACGGCGCTGCGAACAGTTTTTAGTGTTCTTAGTTACAGGTGAACAGCAACAAAAAGAGAATTTCTAACCCCCAAGTGCAGCACCAGTTGTGGAATACCAGAAAATGTCATTTGTGACTGTGTAATGAATCAGTGAATGAAACTGCTGTGAATGTCAGGGGCAGCTTCTCTTGTGCAGAGATGGAATCCTGAATATCTGGTTTAATTCAGAAACCAGGAACGAGTGATGCAGTTTTAGCCAATTTTTTTTATGGAGCACAGCCCTGCGAAGCTATAAACAGGTGCTTGCTGGATCGCAGGGGAGGCCATTCTCGAGTGTTTCTCTTTTCTCTGTACAATGTATAAGAATGTTCTTAAGCAGGCTCTTTTTTTTTTTTTTTAACCCTGAGGCAATTGGGGTCAGGTGACTTGCCCGGGGTCACACAACAGCCAGAAAGTGTTAAGTGTCAGAGGGCAGATTTGAGCTCAGATCCTCCTGACTTCAGGGCTGGTGCTCTAACCACTGAGCCACCTAACTGCCCCATAAGCATGCTTTTTTAAGAGTAGATTTGGGCATTATACTCGGCAGCAACAAGACCATACAATGATCAGTTCTGATGGACACGGCTCTCTTCAACAATGAGAAGATTCAAACCAGTTCCAATGATGTTGTGAAGAAGAAAATCATCCACACCCAGAGAGAGGCCTGTGGTTCACAATATAGCATTCTCACTCTCTGTTGTGTTCGCTTGCCTTTTGTTCTGCTTCTTTTTTTGCTTCTGCGGCACGATAATTGTATGAATATGTGTGCATATATTGGATTTATCATCTATTTCTACCATGTTTAACATATATTGGACCACTTGCCATCTAGGGGAGGGTGTGGGGGAAGGAGGAAAACTTGGAACACAGGGTTTTGTGAGGGCTAATGTGAAATAAGTGTCCACGCATATGTTTTGAAAAAATAAAAAGCTTCAATAAAAGGGAGGAAAAGAGAGTAGATTTAGGGATGGCTTGATTTATGTATAATTATCTTCCTTTTGACCAAACTCATCCAGAGATCCCAAAGTGAATGTACAAGATGTCTGGCTGCATGGTATGCTGCCCAACACGTGCCATCACTCACAGATAACAAAAAGAAATGGATGCATGCAATTAAAAATGAGGTGAAAACGACCTAAGGGAACTTTAAAAAAAAACCCAGAATTCGTTGTGCAGGCTAAGTTTTGTCCCAACGGCGTTTTAAATGTGACAAACACATTACAGAAGAGTCTTCAGCCCAGAACCACAGAATATTAAGGAGGGAAAGATTAGGAGTAGCTGCGACTTCCCAGTACCATGGGAACTAGGAGGTTGTAAATCATCATGGAAACGGACACGATCTCAATGAGAGGGAGAGGGAAACCACATGGAAGTCCCTTCCTCTGAACCTTAATGCCCCACCGCTGATCAGAATGGCCAGGAGCCCCCACCCTGGCTGTAGCCTAATATACCTTCTTAACATTGTCAACACATCGGTCATGCTGCGGACCCTCTTGAGGAGGCTGTCCAGTTTGTGGGGCTCCTCCTTCAGAAACCTCACAGCCTCTACCTCGATCCGCAGGATGGCCCGCATCTTATTCTGCAAGGTTGGAAATTCTCCTGCAGGGACAAAGACAGATGGACAGTTCAATGGGGGAACATCAACGGGGGCCAACATAGCAGGAAGAACTGCAGCGGAATAAGAAAGTGGCAGGGGATGCTCACACTGCCACAGCACAGAATGGCTGCACCCAAACGGGTGGTCTTTTGCTGTATTGGTGGCCCAGTGGGTAGAGTGCTGGAGGTAGGAAGACTCATCTTCATGAGATCAGATCTATTCTTAGTAGCTGTGTGGTCCTGGGAAAGTCCCTTAACCTTGTTTGCCTCCTCTGAAAATGAGCCAGGGAAGGAAATGGCAAACTACTTCAGCATCTTTCCCCAACCCAAATGGTGTCGAGGAGTCAGAAATGACAGAAAATGACTGAACAACAATACATTTATTATCACCCTACTAAATACAGTGGGGAAGAGATCATAAACCTTGAAGGGATCTCAGGTCATCCTGTCCAACCTCCTTTCATCCAAAGGGTCACAGGTATGACCCCTTCTCACCTACCTAAGGGAACAGGAGAAGGAACGGAGACTCAGAGGGGTGAAGGCACTTACTGGCCTGAGGTCACATAGCAAGTGGCAATGCTGAGAGCGGAACCCAGACCCCTGAACCCAAATTCAGGGATGATAAATAAAGCCTTTGCTCTTTTCCTTTTGCCCTTTCCATGAAGAAGGAGGCTCACCTTTCAGTGCGGCCACAGCTTCACCCACTTGTCGAAGAAGAAAAGCCCCATCTTCCACATCCTTCAGGGTGACCACACGGCCGGCTGAGGTGGAGTCCTTCTTCAAATCTTCTACAAAGTCTTCTAGTTCACTGCAGAAAACAAACAGGAGGGTGAAAAAAAGCAAAGGCAAAACAAAACTAGAGTGTGCTAAGTCTCACATAGCATGAAAAGAAACACCTAAGTGTTTATTTTTGACTCAGTCTTAGCTCTGAATCCCCCCCCCTTTTTTTTGTCAAAATGGAGGGGAAGAACGGGATATACAGATAAAGGGAAGGAGAGAAAGCAAGAGAGAGAGAGAGAGAATAAAGGAGGGACAGAAACACACAGAAAGATGTTATGGGAAGGAGGAAGGGAGGGAGAAAGGAAGGTAGGAAAAGAGAGAGGTTGACAAAGAGGGAGAGAGGAAGAAGAAAAAAAGAAGGAAGAAGAAGAAGAAGAAGAGAGAAAGAGAGACAGAGACAGCAGGGGGGAAGAGAGGGAGAGAGAGAGAGAAGGGAGAGAGCATACATACATGCTTGTTAGAACACACACCTTGTTTTAAGTATCTTAGATTTGTGAGTGGTATCCCCTTCTAAAAGAAATTATCATTAATAATTAGTGAATTAGGGAGATTCAGAGTTTCCTCCTTTTTTGTTTTCAAGATCTCAGTCTCCCAAGGTTGAGTTAACTTAATGCCACTGAACCTTACAAGGAAGCTCTAGTCTCTGGTAAATTCCATTCGATCAAACTTAGGTGGAGACAGACCATTTTGTCTAAATTGCCCAAGACTGGAGGTGTTCTGGGTATAAAGATAATCTCTCCATCCAAGGGGGATATGCCATTCTCAGCCCCTCATTTTCATTTTAATTTTTCATTAATTGATCACCAATCAGGGTTGATTCCCACCCTGGAGAACACTTCCTCTTTGAAGAGTAACAAACTGAAAGCCTGCCTGCCATGATTATCTTTGGTCTAAGAGAGATAGCCAAATGATCAATAAACATGCTGGCCTTTTAATACAATGATTAAATTATCTAAAAATTATGTCTTGAACTTTTTAAACTGCTACACTTCTCTCCACTCAGATGGTATCAGTCCTATTTCTTTTACCCTTACATCTCTCCTGAACTGCACCCATAAATAAATAAACTTATTTCCCATTTGGCTCCTCTGCATTCAGTCTCTTCTCTTCCCAAACCACCTTACACACCGTCGCCAAAGCAGCTGAACTGCCAGTGTGTTTTGCTCAGAAAGCTCCCACGGTGGCCAGCTGCCTTTAGGATCAACTATCAGCTCTTCTGCTGAGCACTGAAAGCTCTTGGCCCCAGCTTCCCTTCCCAGACTTACGTGCTACCTCCCTGTACCCAATTCTATGGGCTCGCCAAACTGGCCTTTTCCCTGCTGTCCTGCTTCCCTTCCCAAGCCCATGCAAAGAATCGGTCTCCCAAGTTTTGAAAGCGCTCCTTCCTGACGATACCTCCAAGAAAACCTCCTTCCCTTCAAAGCTCAGTTCATACACCCTCTCCTCCAAGATGCCTTTTCTGGTCCCTCCAGCTGTTAGTGCCTCCCATGAAATTACTTTCTATTACTCTGCATGTTTTACATAAATTTTATTTGGATGCACAAATTATTTCTCCAAGAAAATTTTAAATTTTTAGGAGCCAGGAACTGTGCTATTTTCATCTATGCATCTCTAGTACTTACCACAATGCCTGACACATAATAGGTGCTTTATAAATGCTTGTCAATCGACTGAATATTTAACAAATACTTGCTGATTTGGTTTGGTTTTGTTTTGGTCTAGGGCAATTCCAAGGAAATTAAAGGAGTCCATCCCTGTTTTTACTTACAATACAGGACTATTTTCTGTGATGCTCTTATGAAATAAGAATAGCAGATATGTGTATATGGAGCACTCCTTTCTCTTTTCATTTTTTTAATATCATAATTTATGTCACAGAGGTCTAAATATAGGTTATCTTCCCCCCTCAAAATCTACCCTGCATGAAATATCTGAATGCAGTATGAATTCAGCGGACACTACACATTTAATGCTTTCAAACATTTCTCATTTTAGTGCTGCAATATAAATTTATGAGCAGTATCTATTTAGATCAATATGACTGTTATTTATACTTATGCTTTATTTCTCTTACTAGTTTGTGAATTCATTAAAGATAGGGAATATCTTAGTACTTTTTGATCCTCTCAGTGCTCAGATCAATTTTCGATTCAACTCTAGTACATATTCAGTGCTCAGTAAATGTTTCATGGACAAATGAATGAATCTCAACTCAAACCCAAATCATACCATGACTCCACTTTAATATCACTTCACACATTCTTTTCCCTAATATACTGGCAATAACTGTGCTCAGATGCAAAGGTCAGAACATTTCAATCTGTCTCTCATGAACCTGAGTTTCCTGATCTATAAAATAAAGAAGGTTGTACTGATAAATGTTCTGATTCCTGGTAAATCCAAAGAATCGAAGAAAAAAAAAAAGGGGGGGGGAATAAATAACCACTAGGTGGCAGTATGAGAACAGATATTTTACTGAATTTGAGGAGCATTTTGCTTTTTTTTTGGCCTGGTTTTGAGACATATGAGAATGAACAGGGATTACCTATTATGGCCAAAGTATATGTTTGTATGATATTGAGGGTGGAGAAGGGAGGGTAATCCTCTATTTAACCTAGCTACTTACTATAGTATTCATTTTTTAAAGGAGTATGTACAGGAAAAGGTTAGCAAGGGATGAGGCAAGGGAAAAGATAGGAAGGGAAAGAGAGAAAAGGGAAGAAGGAAAAAATTGGAGAGCGAAGGGCTGCTATTTGTCCATCAATCTCAGAGAGGACCACGACATCAAGGAGGTGATGTCATGACTTAGAAGTGAATTTCAGTGAGGGCAGGCTGGGCAAGGTTGGCTCCCCTCTAGAACCAGATGGGTCCAGTAGCTAGAGGGAGATCAGGATGAATGGGAAGGGAATTGGGAAAGAAAAGGAAAAGGGAAGGGAGCCACTTAAATAGATGAGTTTATTTTACAGATTGCTCATGTTGGTCACATAAAATGAGGATGCTAGTAAAAAGAAGGGCAGCTAGATGGTATCTTGTGTACAGATCACTGAGCTTGGAATTGGGAAGACTCATCTTTATAAATTCAAATCTGACCTCAGATGCTTACAACCCATGTGACCCTGGGCAAGTCAGTGACCCCTGTTTGTCTCAGTTTCCTCATCTGTTAAATGAGCTAGAGAAGGAAATGGCAAGTCACTCCAATATCTTTACCAAGAAAACCCCAAAATGGGATCGTGAAGAATCAGATATGTTTAAATATGACTAGACAACACCAACAATTAACACATTAGTAAAGTGAATGTGAGTGTCACTGGATTTCCCTGAATTTCAATTTCTGTAAGTACAGAACGATTATAATATTTGATGTGTGAAAAGAGCTTTGTAGATCTTAAGCCTTCTTAGGATACAGATGATGGCACCTTTTCTTTTGTCTTCAGATTTTTAAGAAGACACTGAAATGTTCAGTGAAGACTCAGGAAATAAAATCCCAATTTTAAACCAAAGCAGAAGGCCCTGCCCTTGCTCCAAAAGCATTTTTTAAAATAAAGGATCTGTCCCGTGACTACATCAATAGTCCCGCACTTCAAGGAGGGAAAGAAGAAATGGGATAATTCATTTTTTTCCCCCTTTTTAAAAAATGTCTGCCCATTGCAGCTCCAAACTTGTGACCTAAAGAGATCTGCCTGCCTTGCCTTCCTCAGTAGTTGGGATTTCAGACATGTACCAATATACCCAGAGTGGCTACCTCTAAAGGAGTATGTGGCAATCCCTCCTTCTTCCATTTCCTGCAGCTTCTTCCCTTGCCTTGCTTCTCTTTATTTGCCTCCTAGGTCTAGGAGCTTTTACTTCATAAAAATTTCCCATCTCAGATCCCAACGGAATTATGTTCAAGATGGATTGGTGGCTAGCATCTCAAAACTGTCCGGCAGAGAGATCTGAACATGACGGTGTGTGACTTAACCTACAAATCTAGATGTCCTCCAATTTGCAATTAATTTTCAAAGGAGTTGTCATTTGACCCTCCGTCTGCCTCTGCCTGGAGTCTTGTTTTAATCACTTTTCTCCTACACGCCTCCTGGGTCTCATAACCTCTGCTCACTAAAGACCAATAAACTTCCCAATTGGCCTTTCTGTGTCATGGCTGTTGTCAATGGATCATCCGGAAATACACGGCAATTTTCTCATGCCCCCAAAGTGCCACTTTTTAATATAATATGTACTGGTTACAAATAAGGCATTATAGTTTGTTGAAAAAAAAAGTTTTAAAAAAAAGGCCCTGGAAATTCAGAAATGAAGTTTTTAAATGCCTTTACCAATCAGTATGTGACTGCTTGGGAGGTAATTCTGGCAAACCTGTTTGTTGCGGAGAGATCACAAGGATGCTGGAGCTTCTTTATTGCTACCTGATTACTATGGGTGCTAGTTCTGAGATATTTTATAAGCAGTTTTCATCCTATTCCTCATTTCTTAGTGAGAAAGAACATGACATTGCATAAAGAGCAGTGGATTTGAGTATTTATTTCTTATTTTTACTATGAATGAGCTATGTGATCTTGAATAATTTACTTTGATATCTAAGCCTCAGTTGCTTCATCTGTAAGAGATATGAACCAGGAGTATGTCCTCTGAGCCATGACCAGCGCTGCTTTTTCTTGAGTCCAACTTGTAAAATACTCATGAGGCTCCAGACCCTCAGCTGGCTTGGAGTTAGGGAGACGAGTTTGAAACTCGCCTCAGAGTCTCTCTAGCTGAGCCATCCTGGGTGAGTCATATTGTCTCCTCAATTCCCTCATCAATAAAATGAGGAAAATAAAAGGCCCCCCCTAACCCGGTTGTTACAAGGAACAAATGAGTTGCCATTTGTAAAGCGCTAGAGAACTATTAGATATTATTATCATAAACATCATTACTGGCTCCTATGCTAGGCCAGTATGGAATAATTGTAGAAGAGATCAGAATTTAAACACTGACAAAGATTTTGTTATCCATGTGACCATTGTAAAGTCACTTCATCTCTCTGCACCCCCTCCTCCACTGTAAAATGAGTCAGAGTGGATGACTTCTTATTCCGGCTATCGACTTATAATTGAAAGTTCCTCAGCCACTTTGTTTCAGTTTCCTCATCTGTAAATTGGGGGGGAGGATCGGCTGATTTCTGGCCCCCTCCCTGTTCTAACCCCATGATCCCATGATTCTCATTTAAAATGGTGATCGATAGAAATGTTTGACCTTCCTACCTCACAAGGTTATTGGGAGAACTCTCAGTAAGACTTATGGATGGGAGTCACTGTTATTGTTATGGATGCTGCTGGTTGGGTTAGAAAGCAATAGAACTTTACTCGAAACTTTCTGAGTGATTATCTTCCTGTATAAGTATCTACATGATTTTGAATAAAATACTTAACTTTTATGGGTCTCTTTGTTGTTGTCATTTTTCAGTCACGTCTGATCCATTTTGAGGTTTTCTTGGCAAATGTACGGGATTGGTTTACCTTTTCTTCCTCCAGCTCATTTTACAGAAAGGGAAACTGAGGCAAACAGGGTTAATTGACTTGTTCAAGGTCATATAGCTACTAAGTGTCTGAGGCCATATTTGAACTCAGGAAGTTGTGTCTTCCAGAGTCCAAGTTGATACTTAGCTGCCCCTCAGGTCTCATCTTATCTGTAAAAGGGGGTTTGATAAGAGGATCTCTAAGATACTTTTCATCTCTAGATCCCAGGAGTAGGTGCTAAAGAAATGTTTATTTAATTGAACTGAACCATCTGTCTGGTGGGAAAATGAGCCTGACTGATCAATCAACCAATTAGTAAATGCATAAAGTATTTATGAAGTGCTTGCTATGGGCCTGCAGCCAGGCTCTGTGCTAGGGATACACACAAATAAGCAAGACACCTTCATCCTTAGGACTGACATTTGAATGAGAGTGGGAAGGAAGTCACTCTATAAAGAAGGCTAGGGAGAGGGGGCAGGGAATGCTTACACAACTTTGGGGGTGGTTGCTGGAAGGCAGAGGCTGAGTTTCAGATAGACTAAAATGGTATCCCTGCGTTTTCCCCAAAGGTCTAGAAGCATCACCATAATGCTACGACTGGTACTTTCAGTTTGTCAGACTTTGAAGTAATCCCCCAGGACTAAGGCATTCCACTCATATTTATCTTCCTTTCAGTGCATAAGCATCTATTAAGTTATTCCACATCAGGGATTTTTTAAGGCACTAAGGAACACAAAGACAAAAACAATCAATCCCTACCCTGGAGGAGCTTATACTCTATTGGAGAGAAACAACAGGTGAGTAGAAAACTAAATATAAGATATATATAAAAGGATTTCCAGGAACCAATTGCAGGATGGGGGAGGGGGTGTGTGAGATTGTCACAGGCTTCCTATAAAAGGTGAGGATTGAACTACACTTTGGAGGAAGCCAGGAAACCTGTCAAGTTCATGTAAGAGAGAAGTACATTCTAGGGACAGGTTATGGCTCATTTGAAGATAAAGAGGAAGAATATAAAATCTCATGTCCTAGAACAAAAGCAAGCAGGACAGCTTGACCGTAAAGCCTGACCATAAAGGAGAATAATACGCAATAACTCTGGACAGTTAGGCTGGAGCCAGGTTGTGACAGGCTTGAAGAGGTGAAAAAAGAAGGTTAAATTTTATCAAGAGGGAGCCACAGGTGTTTCTTGATTAGGGGAATTACATGGTTACTCTTGGGCTTTAGGAATAACCAATTTTTAGCTCCCTGGGGTATCGATTAGAGAGGGGGAAGACTAGAGGCAGAAGAATCCTTCAAATTGTTACTGTCAAGGTTTACAGGTAAGGGGGTGAGGGCCAGAATGAAGGCAGTGGTCATGTAAATGGAGACAAGGGGATGGATAGAGATAGATTAGATTAGAGATGGATAGTTGTTAGCCAAAGTTTAGGGAGGTGAGATAAATTATTTTATAATAATTCATTTTTTAGGAGGTCAGCATTATGATCTCTATGAGTAATTTTATTTCATAATTTTTGTTCAGTTATTTTCAGTCTGACTCTTTACGACCCTATTTGGAGTTCTCTTGGTAAAGATACTGAAGTAGCTTGTCATTTCTTTCTCCAGCTCATTTTGTAGATGAGGAAACTGAGGCAAACAGGTTCAGTTGACTTGTCCAAGGGCAAATAACTATTAAGTTACTGACCAGATTTGAACTCAAGAAAATTAGTCTTCCTGACTTCATACCCAGCACTCTATTGCAGATTCACCTAGCTGCCCAATTTTACTTCAAAAACTGTTTTACAATTATCCTTTGTTTTCATATCATAATCATTTGCTTTTAATCTTGACCTTTAGATTGAATGCTCCACCATAATAGCAACAACAACAACAGCAGCAGACATCTAAACAAAGTCAAATCAACCCAGGGATCCTGTCTGCCAGTGCATTCCATATTCCCATGTATACAGTCTCATCTTTCTAGAGAGAGGAAGATGAGTATAAACAAATTGGCACAAGGAAAGAATAAGCAACATCACTCCTGTCCAATTCCAATTCCAATTAAGCCAAACAAAAGAAGCAAATTTTGAAAAAAATTTCTTTTCTGATAAAATTTGTCTGATGAAGCATGTTGCCTTTGTGACCATGATGAACTGATGTACAGAGCTATATCAAGAGAGAGCCACAGGGGGAGATGACTGGGACTTTCTCCCAGGCCACTGAAATTTAGTGGATACAAAAATTTAATCAAACATTCTTTGTTGTAACATATATGCCACTCTATCAATCCCTTCTCTCATTAAGTTGAATTTGCCATAATAACTTACTGAATTATTTTTACATCATTAATTTCTAATTTGATTTAATGTTTGATAGTTTGTTCTGGGTGACAAGTTATGGATCTGATCTCAAGACTATACTCTGAAAAGTTTGAATTCTTAAAATAAAACAAAACAAAAACCTTCTAAAAGTTGCTTAAAATTTGGAATATCCTTACTACCTGTTCACAAAGGCACACAAATATTACATCGATTTTAGGGAGTATATAATTTCATAAAGAGGCTATGCAATTCAATGGCATCATACAAAAACTTGGATGAATAATTTTAACACATTAAAAAAATTCCAATTTTCATCCTTTTTTTGCTCTGTCCATCAGAGGAAAATTCTCTATCCAAATATGTTAGGTCAGTATCAAAGGAAATTTGAAATATCAATCAAATAAAGACAAGGTGATAAGAGTCTAGTCTGTAGATCACAAAGAATAGTGGCTATGAGGACCATTTGAAAGCAATTCTCTTAATATCTCAAATTACAGGAATCACACTCCCCAGGAAATGGCAGAATTATAGCTTGTGTAAGGGCTAGAAGCACCCAGAAAAATGACTCTTCATTAAAACATAAGGTGCAATAGCTCTGTGATGAATGGCCTGGTAGAGCCTCTCACATATCAACATAAAAAATGTATTTCTGGTGACTAGGCATAACTAACCAGCGCTAAATTTCAATAGTGTGGTCTGAGAAATGCTTTCAAAGAGGTCTGCTGATAAAACTCTTAACATTTAAAAAAGCATCTTTCCTCATTTTAGATCAGACACTGTTTAAATTGTTTTCCTGGGGATTTTATTGTGAAGATATATTTATTTCAATGTCATCTAGATTTGGTCTTTAGTTACATTAATTATTAATATCACACTTATCACATATACAATTTTACTATTTGCTTCTTTTAACTGAGTGTGGAGTTGAACTCTGGCAATAAATCACCGGTTATAAAGACCACCATATTATACTAAATATTGGAAACATTTTCCAATCAAATTGGTTCAAAAAAAAATCTGATCTGGCTCATAATCATTTCTCTTTTTTCCTAATATACTTTTGTATTGGATCCTTTAAAGTGATCTCATTTATAGGTAGAGACAACACATCAATTAAGCAAGCAAAGAATACAAAACAATATGGTGCCCCAAAATTTCATTCAGCAGGATATGAAATAAGCAGACGCTGTATTCAGGAAGCACCTCCCATCTGGAGGAAGCAATTTTCAATAGTCAAAAGGCTATATCTTTATTTTAGCCCAATCCCTCCCCAATCCCCCAAACCAATTCTCACCATAATTTCTTAACTATTTTTTCCTCTTCGTGAAGGTACTTCTGCCTTTCTTGCTCCACCAGGTGGCGCTGCCGCTGCACGGGATCCTCAAGCCTCTTCAGGGTTTCAATCACTTTGCCATTGATTTCCTGCTCAGCCTTCTTCATCATTGCCCTCAGCAACTCCTGATTCTGCAGCTGTTTCACAAAAGAAATCAAGTTCAATTTTCCCTGCCCGGCTAACGTCTCTGGCAACTGGAAGCTCTGCAAGTGCTCAGGAGTGGGTTTAGATAAACACGCCTGCAGCTGATGATTTAGTTTCTGGGTCTGGGAAGAGGCTGCGAACCTTGTAACCCAAATCTGGCTGGTACAAAGCGTTTAAGTATTTGTCAATATACTTGTGTACCCGTGCCCACAAACGTACAACATGCAACAATACACGGATATGATACATACTTTCTTTCTAAGGTACATAAATGGATACATAGACACATATACAAATATAAATGTGTATGTGTCCATTTCCATACGTGTCTAATGAATGCGGTCCCTGGTTCACTGCGGAGAATAAACATTCCGGGATCACGGCAATCTGTATGCTCCTTCACTCCGTGTCTAGCTCTTACCTGACGCTGGAAGAAACTGAATCCCTCCCCCACTGACTGCATCGTATCCAATGTATAGGAAATGTCACTGCTATAGAATAGTTCAAATTGAAGAGAAGCCATTTCTCATGCTCTGGCTCATGGCCCAGCTCGCCCAGCTCCAGGAACACACTTACCCATAGGTGAACCAGCAATTAAAGATTATCACCATTATCTACGTTTGTGGCAAAAGACCTCCAAATCTGCGTGTGAATTTGTAGATGTCACGTATTTTCACAAAGGCTGTTTGTAGCCCATGTATCCAGTTTCTATATGATTTTGTGATTGCCCTCTCCTTGTCCCCCTCTTCCCCTCAAGATAGCTAGAGACCGGCCAGTTTAGCGCTGCAAAGACTTGTGGATTCTACCTCAACAGAGTCCCTTAAATCTGCCCCCACTCTCTTTACTCACCCAACTATTACCCTAATTCAGGCTATCATTACTTCTCTCCAAAACCACTGCAATACTTTCCTAATTGGTTTCCCTGAAATTAGCCTCTACTTCTTCCGCCTCACTTTCCAACATCCTCTACATAGCTATTAAGTTTAATACTGAGACTATGTTTCCCTCTTGCTCTAAAATATTCAGTTGCTTCCTATTGTCTCTAGGATTGGACACAACTTCCTTTGATGGCATTTAGAACTTTTTCTATGCATTTGCCGCCTACTTTTCAGTTCCTATAACATAGAACCCCTCTTGACACATTCTACAATTCAGTCAAACTATGCTCTCTGTTGCTGTTCCTCAAACAGGATTCCATCTCTTTTTTTACATGCTTTGAATAAGACATGTTGGGAATGCATTCTTTTTTTTTAATAAAGCTTTTTATTTGTAAAAGATATGCATGGGTAATTTTTCAACAGTAACTCTTGCAAAATCCTCTGTTCCAAATTTTCCCTTCCTTCTCCCCATCCCCTCCCCTAGATGGCAGGTAGTTCGATACATGTTAAATATGTTAAAATATACGTTAAATCCAATATATGTATACATATTTATGCAGTTATCTTGTTGCACAAGAAAAATCAGATCAAGAAGAAAGAATAAGAAAAACTGAGAAAGAAAACAAAATGCAAGCAAATAACAGAGAAAGAATGCTATGTTGTTGTCCACACTCAGATCCCACAGTTCTCTCTCTGGGTGTAGATGGCTCTCTTCATCAATTGAAGACTGATTGAACAATTGAAACTGGCCTGAATCATGCCACTGATCATCAGAATTGACCATTGAATAATCTTGTGACTGTGTATAAGATTTCCTGTTTCTGCTCATTTCACTCAGCATCAGTTCATATAAGTCTCTCCAGGCCTTTTTGAAATCATCCCACTGGTCATTTCTTACAGAACAATAATATTCCATAACATTCGTATACCACACTTTACTCAACCATTCTTCAGTTGATGGGCATCCATTCATTTTCCAGCTTCTAGCCACTACAAACCAGGCTGCCACAAACATTTTGGCACATACAGGTCCCTTTCCCTTCTTTAGTATCTCTTTGGGGTATAAGCCCAGTAGAAACACTGCTGGATGAAAGGGTATGCACAGTTTGATAACTTTTTGAGCATAGTTCCAAATTGCTCTCCAGAATGGCTGGATGTGTTCACAATTCCACCAACAATGCATCAGTGTCCCACTTTTCCTGCATCCTCTCCACCATTCATCATTATCTTTTCCTGGCATCTTAGCCAATCTGACAGGTGTGTAGTGGTATCTCAGAGTTGTCTTAATTTGTATTTCTTGGATCAATAGTGATTTGGAACACTTTCCTATGACTACAAATAATTTCAATTTCTTCATCTGAAAATTGTCTGTTCATATCCTTTGACCATTTATCAATTGGAGAATTACTTGAATTATTATAAAGTTGAGATAATTCTCTATATATTTTAGAAATGAGGCCTTTATCAGAATCTTTGAATGTAAAAATGTTTTCCCTGTTTATTGCTTCTCTTCTAATCTTTTCTGCATTAGTTTTGTTTGTACAAAAACTTTTTAACTTGATATAATCAAAATTATCTATTTTGTGATCAATAATGATCTTTAGTTTTTCTTTGGTCACAAATTCCTTCCTCCTCCTAGAGATTTGAAGTAAACTATCCTATGTTCCTCTAATTTGTTTATAATTGCATTCTTTATGTATAGATCATGAACCCATTTCGACCTTATCTTTGTATACAAGGTAAGTGCCTAGTTTCTGCCATACTAGTTTCCAATTTTCCCAGCAGTTTTTGTCAAACAGTGAATTCTTATCCCCAAAGCTGGGGTCTTTGGGTTTGTCAAACACTAGATTGCTACAGTTATTGACTATTTTGTCCTGTAAACCTAACCTATTCCACTGATCAACTTCTCTATTTCTTAGCCAATACCAAATGGTTTTGGTGACTGCTGCTTTATAATAGTTTTAGATCTGGTACAGCTAGTATATCTTCATTTGCTTTTCTTTTCATTAAGGGAATACATTCTTTTCTTGCTTCCACCTTTCAGAATCCTAGTTTTCTCCTCAGCACAGTTCAAATACTGTCTTCTACAAAAGATCTTTCCAATTCCCAATTGTTAGGATTTCTTCCCTCAAATTATTTTGTTTATGTTTTGTTTTGTTTTATTGCTGAGGCAATTGGAGTTAAATGACTTGCATTAAGGGTCAGAAGTACTTAGGAAGTATTAAGTACTTCCTAAGAAGTACTAGGAAGTATTAAGAGGCAGATTTGAACTCGGATCCTCCCTCCTGACTTCTTCAATTTGCTTTTTATAAGATGTGTGTGTGTGTGTTTGTGGGTATGTGTACAAATGATGCTTCTCTGATAGAATGTAAGCTTATCAAGGGAAGGGATTGTTTTATTTTTTGCTTTTGTATCCCCAGAACCTAGTATGAAGACTGGTACAAAGAAGGCTCATAATAATAACGTATTGGCTGGCCGATTGGTTAGTAGATGTCAAACAGAAACTCAGAATTGAGCCATTACCCATTAAGCCTGAAACTGACAGCATTCATTTTTGGGACATGAGTTTCAGATGTACTTTGCCACTTGCATAGAATTCTCTGCTCTGTAGATATATCCATACTTTCTGTGTTTGCCATGTGCCTTGTGATTTTTGACAGCTCATTCATCAAGTCAATTCATTTACTCTGCCTCCAACACAATCATTATAGTCTACCTGTCTAATGTTTCCCTGAAATTTCAATTAACTATTATTGTCTTGCTTGCTTTCTGATATTACTCCTATTTGGTATTCCATTTCACAGGTGCCATATTTCATCTTAGAGCTGGTGATAAAGAGAGATTTGTGGAATGGTCCTGAGTGCAAAGAGATGTGTGGAAAAACCTTAATGGTGAATAATCCAGAAATCATTTGTATTTGGTTTTGGAATATAGATGCATTGATTCATGTTAGATGCCTACACAGCAGTTCCTATTCTTACATATATCCTTCTGTTGATGATGATCGATAAGCTCAGTGGTGGGACAGAAGCAGCAGAAGGTTCATGATATTCACTTGTGTTATATCAGGAGCTCACCAGCATCGACTTAGAAAGGACCTTAGAGGTCACCTAGTCCAACTATCTCATTTCACAGAGAAGGAAACTGAAACCCAGAAGGGTTAAATGACATGCCCAAGTTCACATAGGTAACAGCTAGGGACAGAGTGGCATCTGAAAATTGATCCCGAGGCCCTCTACACTCCACCATGCTGAGTATAAAGTATATTTCAGGCTAGGACCTGAAGCTTATCCAGCTGTTAAATCTCATCCTTCACCAGAAGAAAATAACAGGAAAAGAAAGCTGGCTCTGAGGACTGAGTTCAGATCCTGCTTCTGACATTTAGTGCATTTATGATTTTGAAAAGTCATTTAATTTCCCTAGGCCTAAATTTACTTATTGAATTAGGCAGTTTCTAAGGTCTCAAAATTCGAGATAATATGACTCTATGACCCTAAAAAGGGTTAGCAATAGCTAAAAATAGCTAGCATCTAGAAACTTTATAAATTTAATCTATGAAGAATATATACATTATCTATCTATCTATCTGTTTTAAGGTTTGCCAAGCACTTTACAAATATTCCATTTAATTCTTTAAACAACTATGAGATACATACTAATCCCCATTTTACAGATAAGGAAACTGAGGAAAAGTCAACTTGCTTAGTGTTGAATCCTTAACAAAGTGATAAGTCAATTGCCTAATTTAGCATGGTACTTAGCAAATCCTCTAGCTCACTATTATATTTAAGTACTCATTGGAGTTCACAAGTATGGGAGATTTACAAAGTTAACTTTGTTAATTCACACCTCCCTTAATCCTTCCCTCAAAGGAGGAGTCAACCTTTGGGAGATCATATATATAGAAGCTCTTAGAACTTCAAGTTAGTCTGTTCTGAACATTACCAGGAATCAGAGAGGAGCACTCTGGGAGGAAGCCCAGAAGCCCATTCTCGGAGGTGGAGTCAGATTCATTCCAACTTTCACCTTGGTGCTGGCTAGAGACATTTGGAGTTGAGCTAGAGACAAAAGACTAGCAACAAGAGCTCTCAGAACCAAGGAAAGCTGAGGCCTTTAAGAAAGCTACCTGGGCCCAAGGAAGGAGAAAATAAAAGTCTGAACTTTTATCACCTGGCTGCCTTTGGAGTGATTATTACTTGGAACCGAAACTAAGGCTGCCTCCAGAAAACCTCCTTGAGAAACCTGTTCCCAGAGAATCATTATATTAAAGAAGAAGAACACCACAGCCTAAGGTCACACAGATAACACAGTAAATTTCTGAAACAGGATTCAAATTAAGTATTCCTCACCACAAGTAAGATCCATGCTCTACACACAGGGCTATCTATCTGCCTCTATATCACAGAATATCTTTGAAAAAGTGAAGGGGGAATTTCAGTTTTCTGTACTGGGAAATGGGACTGATTAGTATTATATGGCCAAATACTGGGGAAGCATCTATAGGATCAAGAAAATGAAGCAAAAGTCTGATGAGCACCGAGTGCTAGTAGAGGCTGTGTGTGTGTTATCAAAGTCTTTAATAAGAAGCCTTTGAAGAGCATATGAATTAAAGAAGCAAGAGCCTTCATTTCCTAGTAATATCCTTAAAGTTAATTTCCTTTGAAAATGCTTCCAAAATTGGACTGTGTTGGAATTAAGCCTTATTCATCTAGGTATTTTTACAATTCCTGCTTGGGAAGTTGGAAAGGACTAGATTGGACTGGAGTAGGAGGGACCTTCTTGTTCATAGGTCTTGGTTTTTGTTTTGCCTAACCAGACTGATTTGTCTTCTTATTCACCTGGCCTGGATATTCCACAAACAAGACATTCCATTTCTTGGCTCTGGGCATTTTCTCTGGCTGCAACTTGTATCTGGAACACTCTCCCTCCTCCATTCCACTGACTTCCCCGACTTCTTTTAAGCCCCAAAGAAAATTCTAGCTTCTACAAGAAGCTTCTTCCAACTCCACTTAACCCCAGTGCTTTCCCTCGCTAAGTTATCTCCTATTTATCCTATAAAACAGTTTGTTTTGTATCTATTTGTTTGCATGTTGTCTCCCTTATTAAACTATAAGCTCTTTGAAGGCAGGAAATGTCTTTTGCCTCTTTTTACATCCTTAGTATTTAGCACATAGCCTGGCACATAATAAATACTTAATAAATGTTTACTAATTCATTGGCTCAATAAATCAAGTAGTGCTAAACTCAGGACTTGGATAACAACAACCCTGTGGAGTAGGTGTGACCATTTTCTATACTTTACAGATGAGGAAACTGAGGGAGAGAGAGGTTAGTTAACTGACTTGCTCAGGTTCACAGTCTATACTATGTAAAGACACTAAGAATACAAATACAAAAGGAAAAAGAGGTCTCCACAAAGGAGCTTTATTTTATAATCTTTATGTAAATTGGATTATATGCATTTCTAATCCTATTAGGGTTTTTTAATTGCTTCAGCTGCTTTTATTTTTCTTTCATGAAATTCTTAAAATTGACTTGAATAATTTATGCATGAGTATGTATAGGTATGTCTATTTCTGAAGCATTAAAAAAAATTTGTTTTGACTTGTCTCTGATCTAAATCCAAATTTTTGATCTCTTCAAGATAGCCTACACCTCTGATGGGATTTTTTTAAGGGGTCACAAAGGTATAACAAAGATCACTAGTAGCCAGGGACATAGCCTGCCAAGGGATGGGCCTTCCCCCAGGATCTGAGTCTTAAAACTCAGGTTGCCAACCTGTTGATATAGAGCAGCACAGTGAGGACAATGGACCTGGTTACAATACAGAGATCTAGGTACAGTGCCAGCTTTGTAGTGACTAATTACATGACTTTGGAGAAGTCATTTCTCTCTGGTCCTAAATTTTCTAATCTGTAAAATAAAAGATTTAAATGAGATGATCTCTCAGACTTCTTCTAGCTCCAATATCTTATGCTTTTACTTTGCTGCACTCCCCCATGACCATGTAGTAAAGAATACAAGAGTGTAGGAATGTGGGGAATGGGGTTGGGGCCAGCTATATGAAGGCCTCTCTCCTTTCAAGTCCTAGGATTTAGCTCCAGTACTAGCATGAAGGAATAGTGTTTTCATCTGTCCAGGGATTTACAATTTGAACCCATAAGCTCTATTCATTATTTCTGCTGGATAAAAAGAAAATGCACCATTTTCATTAGTTCCCAAACTTTATAAGCAGAGAAGGGGATTTGCTTTGAAGAAATGCAAAACCTTTAAGGTGCTCACATGGTATTATAAGGCAGTATGGTGTAGCTAGATTCAGAGAACCTAGGATTACAACATAACCTCTGACAATGATTTCCTTTTGGATTGTGGGCAAGTCACTTAACAGTAACCACTAACATTTATATGCTTCTTGAATGTTTTCAGGGGCTTTCCATATATTATCTCATGAAATTCTTAAAACAACCTTGTGAGGTAGGTATTATTATCATGAGATGATTTTACAGGTGAGGCAATTGAGGCATAAATGACCGGTCATACAGCTAATAAGTGTTCATGTCAACATTTGAACTCAGATATTACTGACCGGCCCATACAATATCCACTATCCAGTCAATTCACCCAGTTGCCCAGTTACAAGATACTCTCCTCTAAAATCTCTTCCAGCTTTAAATAGATAACTGTGATCATCTAACCTTTCTGAGATTGTTTTATCACCACTAAAATGAGTGGTTTGATCAATGAAATCTTAGGCAACAATTCAATTTAACAAACTAAGCATCTACTATCTAATATGTACTAATCTATTATTTAGTATGAAAACATCCCTGGCTCTGAAGAGTGGGCTGGATTTAAAATAAGAAAACCCAAGTTCAAATCTAGCCTCTGTTGCTTGGGCATCTCTCTAAACCCCAGAAGAACTGGCTTTTTAAGGTTTCTTCCAGCTTGAACACTAACAATAGTGCAATAGCAGTGAGGATAGACTATGTTATAAACATTATATATAACTTATAACTTGATGGAGAAACCACTTACAACTAGTTGAATATCAGTAAGAGTTTCCTCTAGGAGGTGACCCTTTGGCAGAACCTTGAAGGGAGATAATAACTCCAAAAGGTGCAGGTGAGGAAAGCCTGCATTCCAAGCACGTAGAAGGCTGATACAAAGCCCTAGCAGCTAGCCCTCCAGCTTAAAGTGGGGTTAGGTTGAACTACATGTCCTCCAAAATTCCTGCCAGTTCTAATATTGTGAACCTTTTCAAATACATCACTCTGCTGTAATATGAAAAATGACTCATTTACTTTCTCTCTGAAATGCCTTCCCTTTCCTTATTTATAAGATTGTGGCCAAGACATGAGTAAATATGTCCTAAGAGAAGCAGACAGTCCTTTTCTTCCCCAGGAGCTAGGTAGGTATCCAGAGAAAAGCCTGTCCCAGGGATGCAAGCACGGGATTTAGTTCACGGCTCTCTTGCCCTCTGTCATTCTAGGACTGCATGCCACGTGTGGCTTCATAGGTGGCTAAATGGAAACCTTGGACAATGTAGCCTGGTCTGTTTGCTTGCTAACTCTTCTTGGTAGAGTGCATGTTTTCCGTTCTACCACCTGGGGGTGTAGGTAGACAAACTGAGATTCAGGATTATTGCCTCTAAGGCATTATCTCCTAAAAAGCTCCAAACATAACTCAAACCCACGTTGTCATCATTCCAAACTCAAGGACTCTGTGTTGGGTCTATGTTTCTTTTTCACTCTGATAGTTTGTATCCTCCTCCCTCTCTGAGCTGTGATAATGAGTTTCTGTAAAGTCTCAATAAATGGAACAGTATGTGCAAAATCATCTTCCTTTTATCAGGAGATGGAGGGTACAGGAAATGAAAGGGTAGGCTCTTTCTTTCCTGGGCCCTACCTTTTCTGGCTTTCCAAAGTCAGCTCATAGTCTCCTCTCTTTAAAATGCTGCTCTTCCTCCTCAGCCCAGGGACAAAATGAACTGTTTCTCAGTCTCTGAAACCATTCTAGGAGACATCTCTATCTGTTATGTTGGAGAAAGGACATGCCTCAGATCAGGCTGATTCTGAGATAAGGAGATGGACTTGTTGGGGGACCTGGATTCAAATTCCAGTTGTGTTACTTATAATGGAATGACTTGGAGTGTTAGGGACTTTCTTTCTGAGAAATGCCATGTGTACCATGTCAGCTGGTGGGGTGGACCCAGGAGGTAAAAATGACTTTTTCTCTCTAACACTCAGTTTTCTGTTCTATAATAGAGTACAATTGTAACTAAGGTAGGGCATTCTGACCTTTTGTCCCAGGGAACTTAATGGAGAAGATGCTAACAACATTTGCAGCCTTTCAACAAGGTAAAAAATAAGATGATTTAGAATCTAGGTAGCAGGTTATGAAAAAAAGGACAAAAATAACCAAGTACTTGAACCCAGTTCCTATATACTATAAAACAGTGCCTCATTCTAATAGAAATATATCACATTAATACGCACATTTATGTTTAATGGTCATCCACCTCTAGGACAGGGCAGGTAGGGATGTAGAAAAAAAGTAAAATATAAAAAGTTACATGACAACTTTATTATATATTTAAAATAAATAGTAAGCTGTAAATAACAAATTTGTAGTTTCATGTACAATCATCTTTTTCCATCTATTTTATTACATTACAGAAATGCTTGCTTTATAAATTCAGAATAAAACAAATAAAATTTCTAAAAATTAATCATGGAAATTAATGATCTGTTATATAACATTTGATACTCATACTATACAGAGAAGGCTAGGTGGCAGAGTGGGGGCAGGGGTGAAGGGAGACAGACAGACAGAGAGAGAGAGAGAGAGAGAGAGAGAGAGAGAGAGAGAGAGAGAGAGAGAGAGAGAGAGAAAGGGGGGGGAGGTGCTTAGAGCCCAGGAAAACCTGTCAATTCCTGCTTCAGACATTCATTAGCTAAGGAATCCTGAAAGTCATGTAAACCCTCTGTGACTCAGTTTCCTCTTCTCTAAAATGAGAAAATGGCACATGCACACAAAAATAAAATGAGTATATTAGCACTTACTTCACAGTATTTTTGTGAAGACCAAAAAGAAATAACTTACATAAAGTACCTTGCAAACTTTAAAGGCCTAGATAAATGGTCACCATTTTAAGGCCTATGTTCTATCTCCCATGTTAATTCCATGCCTAAAACTGAATGTCTTCAAGATAGACTAGAACTGAAAAAAAAAATCTAGGATCTGTTACCTTTTCATTGGTACCAGTTATGTGGATAGAAAATCAGTGATATTAAAATTTCTTAAAGTTGGGGATCCTATGCTTCTTAATTTTTAAAACTAGTATACATTAGAGTTACATAGTGAATGCACCTATTATAAATGCTGTCATATTGTTTTTACAAGAGAAGAAAAGGCTGGACTAATTCCCTGTGCTTTTGTCCTAAAAAAAATGCTGATATTTGTTAATGTTCCTCCTTTTGGTGATAGGAACAATGAGGCCTTTACTTGGCATATGAACATATAGCCCTAGGAGTAAGTTGTTCAGGCTCAGGAGCAACCAGGAATCACTGGATCCAGGTTCTAATGGCCTCTCTCTCCAGAGTGCCTCTTCCCTGGCTTACACAGCTTTTGGTTGAAACTAATTACACTGTCTCGTGCTCTTGGCTCCCCTCCCCAATTTTTCCCTCCCTTTTCCTGCTCTCCTCTGCCCACCGATTCTATCCTCTCCCCTCCCCTCTCCAACATCTGCATCAAGTTTCTGTTGCTGAGAATAATCCATCAATTCTGGAAACGAAATGTTCATCTACAAATAGGATATGCTCTGCAAGCCTGGGATTTTCCTATGATTTAATTATCTAATTACTGTAGTCTGTTGCCAAGCACAGAGGATTTCAAGCAGTTTCACCATTTTATAACATAGTTCAGAGTGTATTTGAATTTCTAATTCCATTCTGTACTTTCAAGGCTATTTTAGTGAGTCCCCATATACCACTAATGACAGCCACATCATTGAATTTCCACTAGATTTGGGTGGCTCTCATTTCCTGGCATATTATATACTTACTAAAGGAGAATTGGTGCTGAGGTAGCTTAATTATTTTAAACTATTTTTGTCTTAAATAGGCTGCACAAAACGGAAGGACAGAAATCCCAGGGAGAAATAAATTGAAGAGATTATAAGCCCAGACACCAGGAAGGAGGGTGAAGAATACCAAAATTATAAGGACTCTGAAACAAAATGTCTCCTTTCTCCCTGCCGGGCCCAGAAACAAACGTGATTTTCAAAGCTGCTGTCCAACTCCTGGAGGTAACTATATATTTTGGTAATTAGCTATCAAACCTAGAAACCTAAGAGAAGCTAGAAAGAGAAGAGTGGAAAGGGAGGTAGCCAGCTGGTTTCTCATTTATTAGCACAGTCCCTGTGCTCTTTGAGCCTCAGTTTTCTTATCTGCAAAGTGGGTATTCTTTACATGCTTGCACTCTCAACTTCAGAGATGTCCTAGTCTAAGGCATTTGGGGATTTGGGAAGCTTTTTCTGGAGTCGAGGATGCTGAAAGTAAGAGGTTTTTCTTTTAGATGATGCATCATGGTAGAAAACTACCATGTCAAGCATTAAATAAATGCTATTTGTTTTTGTTATGACTCAAGACTAATAAATAGTTTAATTAAGCTGGGTTCCCTAACATCCAATTAAATCTTTAGCTTCTCTGTTTCAATTAACAAGCAACAAGTGTATATTATGTACCCATGATGTATTAGGTACTATGTGTTAGGTCCTGCCTGCATGGAGTTCATATTCCAAAGAATGAGAAATACAAACACACCTAGAATCAAAATGAACTGAAAAGCTGTGAAGCCACTGAAACAAGTAAAGAGGAGAAAGAGACAGGTTCTTTTATGCAAAAGCAATTAAAAAGAATTTGCTGCCCCAATAGAATCAAGGTCCTGTCACTTAAGCTGATTTCTTGTAAGGCTTAAACCTCTAAGCTCTTCTCTGTTTGCGTAAGAGCTGTCACCGAGACCTGCAGATGCCAATGGCAGTCAACCATCAACTGCAGAGGGCCTTTCCCTAGTCTCTTAGCTATTAATGCCAAAACCAAATCCCCATCAAATTTATATTGCATTTAATATATGTATGTGGGTGTATACATATGTGTTCACACATAGAGGCATTGTTTAGAATATACAGGACATAAGATAATTAGTATATATTATATTTAGTGTGTATACATATCTCCATGCAACCCACATATGCAGACGTACACAGCATATGTACACATAAATAATGTCTTGTACAAAATACATATGTTCACTCACACATATATACATATATTTTTATATATACACACACACATACACAATTGTAGATGTGTATATAAATTGTCTCAAAGGCAGCATGATTTAGTTGATGGAGATGTGGTTCTAGATCTAGATTCAAATGATACCTATAGGTTATGTCAAGTCATTCATTTCAGAAGTCTGGGCAGCTCTCTACAACCGTAAGTCACAGAGAAGGTGCTGACCTCCACTGGGAGCAGGGGTTCTGGCACCAGAGAGTTTGCTATACCAATGAAATTTCTGACCTATTATTTTGTAAACAACTATTTTCCTCACTGTAAACAGGATACAAACCCATTCATTATGGGCAGGAAATGTTTCATTTCTGTCTTTATATCATCAGCACCTAGGACAGAGTCAACACAAATATTGTGTATTGACTGAGTAAGGGCAAGGGAAAGAAAAACACTGGGTGTACCTCCCTAAGTCTCCACAGCCCAGTTAGCCTTTTCTTTTTTGGAAGAGACTATAGTCTTCTAGCCAGTGTTATTCACAAATTGTTTCTTTGAGATGACTGCAGATTTTCAAAATAAACAGTGCTAGAGATTAAACAATCTTGCTCGCCCTGAAGTGCTGCTTTCTATCAACTGAATAGGAGAGTTGTAGGAGACGGAGGACAGTGCTTTTATTCACTTTTTGTCTAACTCATCTCCCCAGCTCTGGATCATCTGGCTTAGAGGACCAAGAGAAACATTCTCCCTCATATACAAGTAAACCATCTGAAAAAAATGTAGGACTGATGCAACAAACTCGGTCTAGGAGATAAAACTCAATGAAGTGATGAATCTTTTGGGTTAATGAAGGAGAAAAATACAATCCAGACTTTGAGCTGCCAGGGACCTCAGAAGCATTTAGTCCAACTCTTACAAAGGAGGAAACTAAGACCTGGGGCATTAAGTAATATGCAAAAAACTAAAAGGGAGGAAGCATGCTCTCAGTTTTTCTGAATCTAGAGTCCTGTTTTGTACTCTTAGATATTATCTTAAGATATAGACCAGTGGTTCTCAAAATCTGGTAGAGTATCCCCAGAATCTCTGAAATCCTTTCATTGAGTCTACAAATTCATAATTGGTTTTTATTTTTAATGTGATCAATATGTATAACTATAACCCACATAAACAAAAAACTCTTTGGACAGATCCTCAATCATTTTTAATAGGACAAAGATACTGAGAACAAAAGTTTGAGGACCACTGATATAGATACTCCACTAGCCAGAAAGACAATTGTGTGTGCCACAGAGCATTATTCTTCATAAGATTGCAGATTTAAAGCCAAAAGTGATATCTTGTAAACAGGTCAGACTCCCGAATTCATAACTCAGGGAGGTGAAGCTCTAGAGACTTGACCCCCTTGTGGTGTCCTTGCTAGCATGCTGGATCTGAAATCAGGAAGCTGAGAGTTCAAATTCTGCCTGCACTCTAAGCAAATCACTTGATCACAGCAGAAATTGGCTTCCTCATGTCTAAAGTGAGTGTGGTAATAGCACCTCCCTACAGGGTTATTGGGAGAATCGGATGAGATGGCACCCCTAAAGAATTTTGCAAACCTTTGGGCGCTATATAAGCGGGAGCTAGACTAAACAGCAGAAACATCACCTCGTTGACAAAGGTCCATGTAATCAAAGCTATGACTTTTTCAGCCATGGTGTCTGGCTGTGAAGGCTAAACTGTGAAGGTTAAGCTGAATGCCAAAGAATGGATGCTTTCAAATTGTGGTGCTAAAGAAGACTTCTGAGTTTCTTGGACAGTCACGAGGTCCAATAACGAGGTCAATTCTTCAAGAAATTAATTCAGACTATTCACTGAAAAGTCAAATGCTGAAGCTGAAGCTTAAATACTTTGGCCATATAACGAAAAGACCCTGATGATAGGAAAGAATGAAGGTAAGAGGAAAAAGGGATAACATAAGAAGAGATGGACAGAGAACATCATGGAAGCTAAGAACATGAACTCGGACAACCTTTGAAAAATAAAGGAGCATAGATGGACCCAAAGTTCTATGATCCAGAGGGTCACAAAAAGTCTCTGACATGAGACCAAATGACAGAAACAACAAAATTATTGTGAATTCTAGGGCAGGGAGAGGCCAGAACCTATGAATGTCCAGTCTTATCTAATACCATATCTACATAGTTTCCAGTCAAGGACCAAGCAAGGTTGATTTAAGATAACTATCTTTTTATTTTCATTGATTTATAACATGAAGGTTTTAAATTTTCCCCAATATAGAGGAATCAGAAATGTACAATCCCTCCTACATTAAAATGTCCATACTATCTAGCAAGGCCCTGAAAGTATGATTCTCAAGGATTAAATCCATGAGAATTGCTGACCAAGAAAGGTGGAATTAACTGTTGTTGCTCAGAGAGCTCTTATCAATGGGAAGAGAAAAGGGATATATTACTTTCTTATCTATTTCCAAAGAAACAACTTTATTTCCAGCCCTCATTACCACTTGCTTGGACTACTGCAATAGCTTCCTTTGATCCTGATACAAGGTTTTCTTCCAGCAGCCTTTGCACATCCAAAGGGCTTGTGCATTTGAGGACTTTGCTCATACCAATGACTGTTCTGCTCACTCTGCATGGCATCGGCCAAGATTCCCACGTTTCTCTGAACTCTTCATATTCATCTTTTCTTACAGGGGCCACATGGATCCCCAAACAGCTCTCTAAATAGCTAGGACAAACTGACAGAGAATCACAGACCAAAAGTTCTTGATTGCCCATTGGCTTTTCAGCCTTTCACACTCTCCAAAGTATTCAGAAAAAGCTACACCAATGCTAAGAGCTCTTAACCTTTTTTATACAGGCTCTCCTAAACAAATTCCATTTTAAGACTTGCTGATGAGATTTTCTTTCCTGTCTCACACAATCCAGTCAAACGTAAAGGCCACATTTTCTCTATCAGCTAAGCTTATTCTGTTTGTGTCTTTTGAATTTCCCATAAGAGAAAGATGAAAGAATAAAAAAAACAAAAACAAAAACAAAAACCTAAGGGGGGCAGGATGAAAGAGAGATGACACAGTAGAAACGAGAAAGGCTTCAAATGGATAACTCAGGAAGAGAGACTGAGGCTGACGACTTTGTGCAGCTCTGTCTCACTGAAATCCACTTCCCACACAAGTCAAGACATCACTGTGAGGTCCCTGGGAACAACAATAAGAAGCCCCTGCGTCAGTCACCTTAGAACTCATACCTGCAGTTCCCGCATCTGACGGAGCTGGAGCCGTAGTTCCGACACGTTTCGCCTCATGTCATACAGGCTCATTTGGATCGCTGTTGAGCCAGCTGGCGGTGGCTGACTGAAGAGTGCACTGGACTCCTGAGAGATCTTCCCCCCAGAAACATGAGGGGTTCCTGCAAGAAGAGCACCAGAGATGGCTTAGTATGTCACAGAATAAAAATCCAGTTGCATCGCTCCCCTTCCTGGCACAGGGAGATGAAAGGAGCAATGAAAAGAGCAGTGGCACCCAATAAGGGTTTAATAAATGCTGGGTCATTCCTAAATTCATTTGAAAAGCAACCCTGGGTTCAAAATCTGGGTTTGCCATTTGCCAGCTGTGTGATGCTGGGGCTAAATTTGCTCATCTATAAAATGAAGGGTTCTCTCCCTAAAAGGTCCCTTTTAGAGATAAATCTATAATCCCACATCCAATGTAGGGGGTATAAGTAATTCCACTAACATGTCTTACAAAATTAAGGAACAGGAATTGAATCTGTCATTTCATCAGTAAAGGGACTTCCTAAGGTGAGTAACCACACAGGTCTATATCCTCTCTGTAGCTTATGGTCTAAAAAGTTGCCTACATCTCTGCAAGGTTAAATTAAGCCCAAGGTCAAACAGACAATAATATTATCAAAGGTGGGACTATTTACTTAGATATTTGCAGCTTCCAAACTGGTTCTCTACCTGCCATATTAAACAAACTCGTAATAATAAAAAAAACTCTGATACCTAACAAACTCTCTCTTTATATATGCATACACACACACATACACATATACACACATATGTATATATAATGTATATACATGTACATCTATACACATACACATATGTGTATTATCTTTATCTATCTATAATATATGTATGTATGTATATAATCTCCTGTACTGCTTATGTACCCTAGAGTTTTGGTCAGTAACACTGGCAGAACTAAAAAGAAACTTCAAGAAACACTCCCAGAATGGCAAATAATAGTAGAGAAGATGTGGTCAATGACTCAGTCCTCTCCTAATAGGAAAAGAAGGCACAATCTTAAATTCTCCGCCGATCTTCTCAAGTTATCTCACACCTGTTGCTTTCTCTTCTGCAATCAGTGATCATATCAATCAACAGGTATTTATGTTCCAAGCACACAGTGATTCACTGTATAGGACCTTAACTTCAGAGCTAAATGAGATTTTAGAGGTTATTAAGTCCAAAGACTCCTTGATTTTATAAATCATACTGCCCATAAATACCTGAGGTAGAATTCAAACCAAACTCCACATCTAGGGTTTGCCCCCCCCCCAAATTATGTATTTCGTAAGCATTCCCTTGAGAGGTCAGAGACTGACCAAGGTGATCCTGAGTCCTGATTTTAAAATACTCCCAAAGATCTTGAGAAAAGGAGTCTATGTTTGGGAGTTGGAAGGAGGGGGCAATGTCTGGACTGGCGAGGAGTTCAGGAATAATTCATTCTACAGGCAAAAGGAAGTGTTCTCTCCCCTTTCCCTTCCCTCAGACCCCTCCAGAAAACAATATAGTCTTAAGGAAAGGGCCAGCAGAACAGTCTGTGAGTCAGATTAATCACACCCACGCCCACGCCTCTGAATGGGCTTTTCTGTTCCCTTTCCTGTAAAGGGCAGAGTTGAAGCTTTTAAATAGGCCAAAGCCTCCCAGCAGTAATTACTCCATATCAGTTTATCTCTCACACCCTTCTCTTTTCCAGACAGGGCCTAGGAAATAAGCAACACTTGAGTCTGTCAGATTTTCCTCCTCGTCTTGTAGAACACAGAAAAACTTAAAAGACAATTTCTCCCATCAGCTAAATTGGAAATTCCCACTGAATGAGGGAGTTTGCTCATAGCCTGTCCTTATACTCATTTACTAGTTAGAAACTTGTCCTGGAACCACAAAACAAAATCCAAGTGGACAGGACACTCAGTTCCCTATCCACTTAAATCTTACCAAAGCAAGACAGGGTCTCCTCTTTCCTAGAATAATGTCTTTAGGGAGGAGAGGAACTTTCCAGAAAGTGGCAGAGGGGCCTGGAGTGAGTAAGATGCTCTGACTAATGATTATGTTTAATTTTTCTTATATAAAACCAAATCTGTCTTTTTGTCTCCCTCCTCTCCCCCCAACTCCCACTCCACAATCTATTTTTCTTCAATTTCTACTCGTCATTCCTCCTTCTGTCTTCTGACCTTCAAGGTCTCTTCCACTTCTAAATCTTATGATTCTTTGATATTTTCTCATTTTCTGATCACAGAGAATCCAAATATAATCTTAAATTTGGTCTTTCCTCTGTGTCTTAAAAGCAGAAAGCTCCTAAGCACCATTTTAATTGTGTCACTCGATGGAAGAGTGGTTTGGGGGTCTGTTTAGTGCTTTTGGCCAGGGATGGTTATGCATTTTACCTGTTTGTGTCACTGAATGCCCCCTATTCTATGGTACCTTCCATTAATGGGTTTTTGAGATCTTGAAAGTCACAATTTTTCATTTCATTTTCCTGATCAAGCTATATCTCTTATGTTGGTCACACTCCAAAAATTACTTAGTATTTGTTTTCTGTTCAATAGGTTGCCAAGGTATCACTCCACAAAAATTAATATTCTGGCATAGAAGAAAAGGAAATGATTCCAAGTTGGGTTTTGCTGAGTGACCTGGCTAAAAAAACTTACCACAAATTCACGATTCCTGCACCCAAAGCTGCCTGACAATCCTTTTGTTCATTCTTTATTGGTTCCTATCACATTCCCCGAAGAAGTACTTGCAAGTACTCTTCTCAAGTCTCAAGGACAGGTCTGCCTTCTGAATTCTCACCAGATCATCTGGTTTCCTACTTTACTGAGATCAAGGCCAACTGAGTTAAATTCCTTCCAAAAGGTTTTAGTCTCACCCCATCTCAATACCTTCCCTTGATTCTCCAATAGCCTTCTTTGGGAAGCAAAAGGTCCCATCTGTGCTCTTGATTCATTGTCCTGCCACCTGATGACAACATGGTGCAACAACACCGGCTTCTACAATGTAAGTATCTTTATGTATCATCCGTAACTTACTTGACCTTCCTAAGCCCTAGGAATCTTAGAGGGTCTAAAAAATGATCACTGCTACAGCTCCTTCCAACCTCACCCCTACCTCTCATAAAACCTGACTTTGTTTCCCATTTCTTTTCCTCTCTTTTTCTCATCTGTGGAATTTTTCCTTTCTACCTTCAAACATTCTTAGGTCTCCTTTTTTTATTCTTGAAAGGTTCTTTGATCTCTTCAAAGCAGGTACTCCGTGCATTAATGCACAGTGTAACCCATTCATGTCTTCTCATACTGTACAACTTCTGAACACATTTCCTTGTAAATCTAAATCTTTCAGGGACAGAGCAAATCCAACTTAGTGGGAGCCTTCCTTTGGATCTCTTGATGTTGAATGAATATCAATGGAGCACATAGGCTCTGATGGTTTTACCTTTCATTCTTGCCACATGACTTAGCCTACTTTCTTTTCTGGCACTATACCATTATGATGACTTCTTTTATGCAGTTGCTCTAGTGCGGGTCTTGGTTGGTGATACACTGTGACCCTAAGGCGTCCAACCATGCACTTCTCCACAGCATTTTGGGTGATACTCAACTTAAGTTTTTGGAGAATCTGCTATTCTTTGGCCTATAGCCAAACAGCATCATTGAAAGAATATTGTTCTTTTATCTTAATTTTTTTAAGGAAAAAAAAAGATCTTTCCTTGACCTAGAACACATTTATTCGCCAACCTTATAGAGTTAGGTCCCTTTCTGTTCTATATCTGCATCCCCATGACCATTTTCTACTTGTCAACCCAAGCCTACTTCTCCTGATGGGAATAGTGCTCAAATATTTAATAAAGACAAGCAGCTAATTAATGTCTAATAATACTGATCAACTTGCCAGGCTTCAGGAAGAGTGTTTTGATTGGAAAAGAGATCTGATTTAGAAAACAGTTATAAATAAACCATAAGTTTGGGAACCAAACAATCAAGGAAAGGGCACTGGATTTACTTATCCTAAAAGATGGAGGGATGGAAGGTGGGATGGGGCAAGTTTCCATTGTTAATTCATCCCTTGGAGGATGGCTGAACTTTTTTGGATTCCCCACTGGATTCAAACAATTAGAATATTGATAAATAGTCCCTTTGGGCATCATCAATTAGTTCCAAGATGACTTGCCATAGTATAAGTAAGTGTTGAGCCTATCAATTTACCACCCACCATTCTCTTAAAACTCAAGAATTATTTGAACAAGTGACAAGGATGCAGGAGGGACTGTAACTTCTTTATATGGATTTCCTCCATCCTCACCCTTTTCATAATACACAAGCTACACAAAATAAGAACAGAGGAAATGTCCTCCTGAGTCAGAGCCATGGATCACTCAGCACAGCATCCCATCTCTGACACTGACTGTCAAAAGATGTGCAGTGGGAAAGCAGGATGCCTTCTTTAACCTTTAACTAGAAAGGTCAACCTCAAAGGTGCTGAGGAAAAAAAACAAGGCAGTCTTTCTAGCTAATGTATGATTATTGCTTTTTCAGTGATACATGGAACCTGAAGGAGTTATGTCCAAAAGAACAGAATAACATAAGCACTTTGGCTTTTGCCATCATCTTGAATTGAAATATTTAATTCCATTTCATCTAAATGGGAAATCAAAGTAATTGATGTGTCTGGTTATGCACCAAAAGCCAAATTACTCAGAACCCAGAAATGAGTGCAATGTTAGACAAGACAGGGAAAAAAGGTCCAGGTCTACTTCTACCCAGCCACTGCTACCAGCTGTGACTTCCTAATTGGCATAAAGGAGAAATAATTGCATTTACATTTGGACAAATTCAACAAGTGTACTGGGTTTGCTTAGGACTTTCTCTATTTCATTATCCCCAATACCTCAAGGGTTTCTTAAGTTTTTCTATTAGGGACCCCTTTGGCAGCCTGGGGAAGTCTAAGAACTCTTTTTGAGAATAACGTTTCTAAATGCAATATAATATATGAAAACAGACACATACACAAATACCTATATATACCTATTTTTTTTCTCTGTCCCTCTACATACACATACACATACTAAACACACATATACCTAATGGTGGCCATCTCTAGGACTGGGGATAGAGAAGAGAAGAAAAAAAAGAAATTTACATGATAATCTTGTTATATATTTGAAGGAATAGCAAATAGTACATAGCAGATTTGCAGTTTCATGTGCAATCTTTTTTAATTGTACTATGTTATGGAAATGCTTTAGTCTATAAATTAAAAATAAAACAATTTTTAAATGCATAAATTAAAACACATAAGATTACAAAGGAAAATAATGATATTTAAATATATATATTAAATCTAGAGCTATAGCTATAGAAATAAAATAAAATTAATTACACAGACCTCAGGTTAAGAAGCTACCAAGCTAAAGGCAGCCAGGGGCAAATTTCACTATACTAGCACTAATCAGAGTCAAATGGCCAAGCTGGTGAGGGCAATTGCCTTTATTTCTATGGAAGCCTTTCCTGGTACTCCATGCCCTGCCCATTGAAGGGCACGTTGTATCACAAGACCCCCATCCATTGCCTATTAATGCATTTGTCTCACCCTTAAACCCATATCCTCTTTTTATGATTTCCAATTTGGATCAGTAGAGTGGTGAGGAATGGGGGAGGACATAACACTCTTCCAGAGGAACCTTAGTGGTGACCAACATTTATTTCCAAGAGAAGTAATTTCTGGACACTAGCAAACAAGGCCCCTGGAAGTAAAGGTTCCTTGCAATTTCTCTCCAGAGGTAGTGTTACAATTATTATTGTTGTATTCTCAAAGACAGAATATCCTTAATTCTGTTTTTGGATTCCTCGTATGGTCTTAACAAGTGTTTCTTCCTTCATTCCATTCATTTATTCATTCACTCATGATTTTCTTTACAAATTAAATCTAAGTACTGGGGAGAAAATGAAAAGAAGGAACTATTTGAAGGGAGAGAACAAGCACTTATTAAGCACTACGTTCTAGGTACTGTACTAAGCATTTTACAAATATCTCATAACAACTCTGGGAAGTAGGTACTGCTATTATCTCCATTCCATAGATGAGGAAATTGAGACAGAAAGAGGCCCCACAGCTAACATATGTTTAACTCTAGATCTGAACTCAGGTCATTTAGATTTTAGATCAGCTTTCCAACTGTTGCACCACCAGCTGCCATTTGAGCTTGATTAAAGAAAAAAAAAAACTAGGAAAAGGAGCTTTGTTAGTGTCTATTGTCACCAAGAACAGAAACAAAATCATTCTTTTCAGACTTTAAAGCTTTAACAGAGCTTTAAAATAACATAGCAAGTGACAAGTCTCTGTGTGGAGGTACATAGATCATCTGTCCTTGTCCCAGTGTTGGGTGATCATGATCATAAGAATAATCTGCATTTCTTTACTATTTAAAGGATTAACAAAGTGCTTTCTTCACAGCAACTAAATGACTCAAGCAGTCAAAGTGGGTATTATCCACATTTTTCATAGGAGAAAATGAAGTCTTAGAGTTAAATGATTTATTTGTGGATTACATAGCTAATATTAGACCGGGTTTTCCTTAATCCAAGTGTGGCATTTTCCCCACCGGTTTATGTGACCTTCTCATGTTCAATTTGAACTCAAATCAACTTAAAATCAGATATTATATATTTATATTTAGACACACATATATGCCTACAACATATGTATGTGTACACAACACACACACATATATATGGTGTATATGAGAGAGAGAGAGAGAGAGAGAGAGAGAGAGAGAGAGATCACAAACTGTGGTTTTATCCATGGATGGAGCTCCTCCTAAGAAATTTCCTTTACCAATTCAGATTAGCCACTTCTCTGCACCATCTAGTCTTAAGGAGCTTCCTAGGAAAGCTGGGAAGTTGGCGTGACCAGGTTCACATAGCCCATATGAGTCAGAAGCAACACCTGGACCCTGACCTTCCTGACACTGACTCTAACTCTCTATCCACTATAGCATGTTGCCTTTCACATAACTAACAATCAGATATCATTTAGTTTATTTGAAAATTCATCCCCGTAAGTTGAGTTAGAAGACTCGACTTTGACCTGGTTGCTGTTTTTTTCCTTAAACTGACAGTAGAATTTATTAAAGGCAAATTAAAATCAGGGATGATAGAATCAGATTGACAGAGGAAGAAGAAAGCTCGGAAATCATTTAGAGCCCAGTTTCTTAAACTGTGGTTTGTGACCCTATATGGGATTTCATAACTGAATATGGGGGTTACAAAATGATGATTTATTATCATTAAATGTTTGCTTTGTATACCTATTTTATTTACTTATGTACTCAAGGTCACATAAAATTTCTTGGGCAAAAAAGGATCGTGAGTGGAAAAAGTTTAAGAAGCCTTCCTCTGGGCTATTTCCCCAGGGTCTTCCTAATGTTTCTGAAACTACACCACACCTGTGAGTGCCAGCCTGTGTCAGGCTGGCCCTCCTGCCATCTCACCCAACCATAGGGGAATACTCTCAGAGTCCCATCAGAGCACAGCAATGACCTCAGGCCATATTTACAGAAGGAGAGATCTGTAAAGAAAGTTGTAAAACTACAGGATGGGATTGGAGTCAATGCATTATAATGGACAGTGCAGTGAACCAGGACATATGTCCCCTCTGGCAATTACTGCCATGGAAGTGAGAATATCACATGACCTCTCAAAATTTCCATTTTCCCACCTGTAATGGAGGGGCTGTGCAGTACAATCAACAGTGTGGAATTTTTGAATTTGTCTTTTAAAACATTATTCTGAGAAGGGGTCCATAGGCTTCACTACACTGCCGAAGAAGTCCATGATACAAAAAGGATGAAAACCCCCTAAATTAGGTGATCCCTTCCCAGTCAAACACTCTATGATCCGAGTTGTAAGTCCTTGCTATTCTAGCCAACTGGGGACAAAGTTTTGGTAGACCCTCCTCCAATAGTCCTGGATTTGGAGACATGGGGCATCTTTAAAACTGTTATTTTAAAAATCTTTTAAGATTTTCATTAAAAACAAAATAAACAAACAATAAAAGTAACTTATTAAGAAAACAATCAACTTTAATGTGTCTAGGTGAAAGAAATTAGGTTGTCTTGGGAAACCCCTAGATTTGGAATCAGAAGTCTTAGACTTAAATACAGTTGCTTACTGTATGATCTCCACCCACTGGCATCTCAGTTTTTTCATCAGTAAAGTTGGACTAGATCAGGGCTTCTTAAGCTTTTTAAATTTTGTCTGAGAGATTTTTACATGATCCTGGGAATTTTAGGTATACAGATAAAACACTGATAATAAATCATAATTTCTGGATCCCCACATTCAGTGATGATTCCATTTTCTTCTCCTAATCCTGAGTTAGCCTTCATTAGGATTCAATTTACCCATCTACAAAATGGAGTCAGTAACTTCTGTCTAGTCATTTCTTTCCTGGGATGTTGGCTAATCTTTACAGTAACTGAAGCCTCCATGAACGGATACTCTCAGGGGTATGTTTGTATTTTGAGCTGGATATTGTGTACTGAAAAGCCTTAAACTAAATGGAAATAGCTCTTAAGGCAAGTTAATTGACCTTTATGAAAGAATCTTAGGTACTCTTTCATTATGTGGTGGGAATGGGATTTCAATGGCTTTACTAGAGCAAAACCTTCTTGACCAGGGTCTAAATTGTTCCCAGAACCTTGCAGCTAGAAGTAATTTCTCTCTCCCCTGGATTTCCTGCCTGTCATACATATTTCTCTTAAGCATTTGATGTCTCTTCTGTATCATGGTTATTTACCAGACTGTATTCTCCTTGAGGACAGAAGTCTTACTGAAAATCCACGACGACTTCTGGGTGTACTCCCTCTAAAAATGCAGGTGGGAGCTCCTCCACACTCTAATAAAAGTTTTAATGAGCTGTTAACCAAAAAGTCATCACCATCTGGTACACAAGCGATGAGATGAGTAAGATCAAGTCAATGACTGGTCTGATCCTCCAAGCCCTTCCAGCTCACTGGACCCAGAGAGCTGCAGACCCTTGTGGATGGCATGCTAGTCTGGGAGCTAAGGGAGCCGGATTCAAATATTGCCTTTGATAGCTATGTGACTCAAGTCACGTAAGCTATATGTGCCTCTGGCAACTCTTTAGGACTTACTGATAAAGTGATAGCCACGTTGCTCTCTGCCCCAATGGAAGAATTTCCACAGAGGGAGTTTTCTGAACCTTTGCGCATTTATGGAAAACCAGCCAGAATTTGTCTTCCTTACATAGCTGACAAGAACTCAGAATAATCTCATTTCACATCATGATGATGGCATGGATGAGCCTTTCTTGGAAGCCAGTTTGTGGGCATTTAATAAATATTAGTGAAATGGATGATGTAAAGGGATAGGGAATCAAACTGGTAAATTTAGCTTCACAAATTCCAAAGTTTCATCCTGATGGATCATATTTTCCTCTGATGAATCTCAGCTGCAAAATTCTCATCCTATCTCCTAACTATAGCTCTGCAAGCTAATTCTAACCTGATGGGGGAAAGAGCTCATTTTTCTGGTGATTGCACTGGCTAAAGAGGCTAAGTGAATTCTCCCAGTGCATTTGGCAGGATGAAACTCTTACTGAATGTAATTAAAGGTTATTAAACTCCTCTGCCCTTTTCCCACAGAAGTCACATATTAATCCTAATGAATGTGGTCCATTTATTTTGCCTTTCTTTGCCCACCCCCATATTCTTTCCATTTCTCTACTAATCTCACTTGTGAAACATGGGGGTACTTGGGCAGGAGGAGAGATACTGATCCCTGAGAAGGGACTAAATTGTGTTTGATAACAGCCATGTGACATGACTGTTTAGCCTTGTAGAGAGGCCACATGAGCATTCTCAAATTGATAAATCTGCAGGGATGATTTCTGGGAGATTTGCAAAAAGGTGATACCATCTCCAATTTATCTATAGCTTAAGGGACACCTGCCCCATGGAAGTTTGTGGGATAGATAGCCCAGTTAATATCATCCTTGAGATCTGCCAGATGTGAAACACTCTTTTTTCAAAGAGATCAAGCATTTTTCCAGAGAAGAGGAAAAACATGACCACTTTAAAAAAAATCTTCAGATATATCCTGATATATACTGTATCTTTTAAGAAGTCTCTAAGAAGTTTCAGGTTTTTTGCTCAAATGATTAATGAGCTCCTATTCTAATTTAATTTTTAAAAATGAGTCATATTTATACAAATGAACTGTAATAAAATGTATTATATAGAAATGTCTTACAGATGAGGAAACAGAAGCCCAGAGAAGTTTGTAATTTATTCAAAGTCACACAGCTATTAATCAAGGGAGTTAAAATTCAAACTCACATCTAGCTGAGCGCTCTCTTTCTTCCTTGAGTCTTACTTCTATCTTTTAGTCACTGCAGTACATTCATGATAGCTGTTGTCTTGAAAAAGAAATTTCATAACCTTATTCATACCAAGACACTGACTGGAGAATTAGGAAACTTGGGTTCTAATACCTGTTGAGTAACTTACTGGCTATGTAACCTGTGTGTGTGTGTGTGTGTGTGTGTGAGAGAGAGAGTGTGTGTGTGTGAGAGATGGACTTTTTCTCAGAATAATATTTTTAAATAGTTGAAGGAAATGCCAAATTTAAATTAGAAATTAATAGGAAAAAATGCAGTTTTCCCCCCAACCAAGATCATGGACCTTGACTTGAGGGTTCATATATCACAGGTTAAGAACCCTTGGAGTCTGTAATCACTAAGGTCCCTTATAGATCTAACATCCAACAGTCTTAATAACTTTATGAGTTACCTCTCCTAGGACTATTTTCATTTGAAAAGACCATAGGGAAAAGTTAACACTTAAATACAAAGGAATTAATCCATAATCATGGATTTTCATGTGTCAGTTGGAGAGATATTTGGCAGAAGTATCTTCCTGAAAAGTCCACGGTTCCTACTAGGTAACTGATGTGTTTCTTCTCTTACAAATCCATTGGAAGACTTACCTGCACCATCTGGGAGGCTCTTGTTGACCATCGTCTTCATCTTCTCACTGAATAAAAAAGAACAAACTTAGACAGAATGCTCAGACTGGATTTTCTCTCTCTCACTTTTACTATGTAAGCAACCAGCAAGAATCAGTGATGATATTAGGCAATGAGGGTGTTCTAGCATCACAGCATAAGCACTGATTGGGATGGACAAGGCTTCACAAAGTAGCATTCCTTAACTGCCGGTGAAATGTGGCTGGAGAGTATTCATGATTTTCCAAATGCACGGTGAACATGGGAGGGAGGAGAAATGTAAATGGCGGTTGCAGGAACTGAGCTGTGTAACATCCATGAAATCCCCATGCACTGGAAAGCCCATTTACCTTTTTTGACCCCAAGTTTTAACTTGCATTCTCACAATAAACAAAGCAAACCCACAATTCATAGATGGGTGAAATTTTCCACTTTATAATGATTATAAGGAAATCGATCTGGGCTGATGAATTATTTTAATGATTAAAGAGAAACAGATTTCATGATTTGCGAATTTTTAAATTTTTTTTCTTTTACCTAGAAGCATCTTTGCTATTACTTGTATTTGGCCCTTTAAAAAGCGCAGACTGAACAAGACCAGTTAAGCTGGCAATCTGTTTCTCCATGGCTTGCATCCTCTCTCTGTAAAACAAGAGAATTGTTTGTTAAAGCTTTGTTGATTTTCTTCAGACTCATTTTTCTAGGTGAATGATCACCTATAGGATTATTAGGGTACCACTTAGTCTGCTGCAAAAGGTCCTAACAACCTGCTCGTAGGGAAATTGAGAATCTACAAATGCTCTGTGGAGATCAAGGGCAGATTATCAGAGGTTAGCAGCAGTGATCTCATTGGAAAGGCACTTTTAAAGATCAGCTAATGCCTCCTGGAAAACTTAGGGAAACATTCCTTCATTGGAAATAATTCTGCCTCTATTGACATAGAGATTTTCATATTGACATATGCTTTCACCTGTCTCTGTTTCTTTGGTTCCATATTATTTTACCCAACACAAAAAAGGAAGCTATATTTCTCATCTGGGAAAACTGTAACTGCTCTGGTAAAAATGACAGAGGTGTCTGTTCATTTTGTTAGGGGGAAAAAAAAACTTGTTCTGTGGTCATAGGGAAATGTAAATGAAAACAGCTGCTCTTAAAAAGACTACAGAATGATGTAGTTGAAATCAATGTGTAAGTAAAACGCAGAGAAAGCTAAATGAGGTCAAAAGGACTTCAATCCAAGCTTAAATTAGTAGGAAGTAATCAGGGGAAAAAAATCAATAATGACATCAATTGGCTGATCAGAAGACACTTGCTATATAGAGTTACTTGGCCACTATTGTCTTTAAAAAAAATGACTTTAGGGAGAAAATAAGCAGGGAAAACTACTGAAAGCTCTTAATGTGAAAGCAGAGAGGATCAGAGTTCAAATTCTGCCTTTGATACTTAACTAATTATGTGACTTTGGGAAATTACCCTTACTATCTGGATCTCTAGCTTCTTCATCTATTGGACTAAATAGCTTCTCGGTTCTCTCCAAACTCTAGATCTAGGAATGTCCTGCTTTATTCATTAATGATAAATAGAACAGGTATGATTAAAAAAACCATGCAGAATTACTTCCTATGTATAATGGATATCATATTGCTTGCCTCCTCAATGGTTGGTGGAGAGACTAGAGGGAAAATAAAAATTTGGAATTCAATTAAAACATGAATTTATAAAATCCAACAGAGAATTAATTACTTTGGTCCATATGCTGAACCTGACAAATAAAAACCTTCTATTTCAGGAAGCACAACTTGGTATATATGGTCAGGGCAGTAATTCCAGATGGAACTAAGTGAAAAGCCTAGTTCTCAGAATGGGAGTTAAGGTTTTCTAATGCAGTCTGTCACAGGCTTAGAAAAGATTAAAGTGATCCTACAAAGCCAAGGCTTTGTCATCTTAGGGAAGGCCCGAGTGTCAGGGACTGTAAGTCTGCCAGTCCTGACATGTGCCACTGACTCACTGGATGACCTCGTGTCGGTGATTATTAGAGTGGAACTTGTGGCCTCTCTGCCCAGGAACCACCAGGCTCCATCTCCAGCTAAGCTTCTTAAATGGGCTCAATCTTCCATCCTGAACACAATGTAGGTTCTCCCAGCTCAGGAAATGGCAAATCACACCATTATTTTTGCCAAGAAAATCCCAAATGGGGTCTTCAAAGAATTGGACACAACTGAAGAACATCAACATTTAAAAGTTTGTTGTGTTAATTTGTGTTTTTGGACCAAAAGCTAGGACATATGGTCTTAGCCAAAAATAAATAAATAAACAAAAATAAATAATAATAAAAATTAAAAAAACAAAACAAAACAAAAAAAAAAACAACAACACTTTTTATCACCTTAATCAGAACTGTCCCAGGAAATCCTGAGCATATGGTCACTATGGGTACAGGGCCTATCAAAATGAACAATGAACATGCCAATGTTAAAACTAAAAAATTCATTAGAACATACCACTAGTCATACAAACTATAGTGACCATCCTGTGGATTATGGATGCACACTGTGTGGTTATGGCCAAAATCACTTAAAGAAAGTATTTTTTTTTTGATACATGGTAATGAAAAAACCTTTTTCCTTTCCTATTTAATCATCAAAGTGTTTCTGGTTTCAGGATTCATTTGAGGGAGATTATCTGATTTATAAATTCATAAATAAGATTGTCTTTCCATTTCATGGTTGGTAATCTGGAAACAATTTTATGGTTTAACTAAATTACGGCAACTCAAAGCTTATACAGGCTTCTCTATGAAATGTTATGAAATATGCTTTAATATGAAAGAGGAAAAGAGGAAACTAGTGGAGGAAGAGAAATTAAACAGGCCCTGTCATTTTATTGAAATGACAATTTCGCACATTAATCATTTGAAGAATGCTAAAGAGAACACACATGTCAATATTGCTGTACTTTAAGGAAATACAGGATTGGTATAACTACTGAGGATACCAATAGTTTTTAAAATGTTCTATCTATACCGCGAGCTACCTTACTAATCTGGTAAACTAGTCATCCAGTTTCTCCAAATAAAACTGCAAGTAAGGATATCTTTAGGAATCTTCTCCAGGTTTTAAATGCCAAGAGAAACAAAAAGTTCAGAACAGAGTCAGAAAATATGCTGATGCAAAGTATAGAAGACCTGTTAGAGTTCAAAATGTATCACTGTCTCTTGTAGAAATGCAGAAGATGAAGCAAGATGTTCTATCATTTTCCTTTCTATTTTTTCGATTCCTTCCCATTCCATTTAATTCCAGTCCATTGAGTAAATATCGATTACATGCCTACTGTATGCAAGTCACTGAGTCTAGCATTAGGGAAATGGATCAAATATGAAAACTTCTGTTCCCAAGAAAATTTAAGTTCCTACTACAAAATAGGTGCATGATAAATGCTTGTGTATTGACTGTTGTTGGGAGGAGGTGGTGGGTAAGTAGATAAAACAGTAATGAAGGTAATTTTGATTCAACTAAAATCTGATTAAGTACAAAGGAGATGATAGAGAGGAAGATAAGGGAGAGTTAAGAAGGCATTGATTTCTTCCAAATGGTATCAAGAAAGACTTCACAGAGAAAGTGGTACCTAATCTGGGAGTTAAAAAAAAAAAAAAAAGAATCTTTCAACAGGATATTGGGGGAGATGATTCCAGTAGTAGGCAGGAATATGTACAAATGTCCCCAAGAAAGGAAAAAAATGATGTAATAATTAGTCCATTTTAGCTTGAATAAAAATACATGGAAAGTCTCTGAAAAAAGTGGATTACAGGTAGATGGTAAAGGGCCTCAAATATCAGATGATAAAGTTTACATTTAATTCAGCAAGAAAAAAGAGGATAGTTGAGTGATCAGACCTATGCAATAGAAATATTACTCTGAATGAGGCGGATTGGGGGGGATTGGAAATTGGAGGAGGGAAGGCGATTAGCAAGCTTTGGCAGTAGTCCAGAGGAAAGCAAATAAGGGTTTGAAATAGGATAGTAGAATTGAGAGATATTACAGAGGGTGAAATCTGAAAGCCTTGGCAACTGATGGATGCACACTGTGTGATTATGGCCAAAATCACTTAAAGAAAAAACTTTTTTTTAATATATGGTAATGAAAAAAACTTTTTCCTTTTACTATTTAATCATCAAAGTGTTTCTGGTTTCAGGATTCATTTGAAGGAAATTATCTGATTTATAAATTCATGGATGTGTGACATAAAGATGATTTAAGTTTCAAGCTTTGGTAACTGGGAGAATGGTAGTAACTGTTCTCAAAAAAAGGAAGGTAGGAAGGGGAAAAAAAGTTTATTGAAAACATGATGAGTTCCATTCCAGATTGAATTTGAAATGTTGGGACAACCAAAAGATAGATCCTATAGTCATTTAGAAATGTAAGCCTGACACTCAGGGGGGAAAAGCAGACGAGATGTTGATTTGAGAATCTTTTTCAGAGATAATAATTGAAGCCACAAGAATGGATGAGATTAGATTGCTAAGTATAAGAGGGCAGGAAGAGAAGAAAAGTGGGCCATAGTCAGGACCTTATAATATACTCACTCTTAGGAGACAAAAGCAGAAGAACCAGTGAAAAAGTCAGAGAAATCAAAGAGGAAGGAAAAAGTTCAAGATAAATTTGTAATGAAAGCCAATTGGGAGGAAATTTAAAATATCAACTATTACAGAAAATTCTGAAGATAAATTGGAGGAGAGGCTGTGGGATTGGCAACTGGTGACTTTGGAGATAGCTTTTTCAGTAAAGTAGTAGGAACTGCCAACCTTGGAACAGAATGAAGAATAAGTAGGTTGTGAGGAAGTAGAAAGCAACAACAAGAGTATTCTGGTTGTGAAACAGGAAAGAGAAAGCATGATACATGAATAGGCAACAGAATCACAGGTAAGCTCTTAAAAGCCCTTTTCAAGCTGGTCATGATTTATTTTTCCAGTATTATAATATTTCCCTTCCTTTGATAATTTTTCCATCTATACATCTATACTTGAGCTCTTTACTGATGAATGTCTCATAGTTCTCATTTACATATGAATTTAACTTAAAGGCTTATAAGAAAAAAGAAAACATTGAAAACATTTGTTTATGTTGCAACTCTGGGTATTGCTAAACATTCCTGAAAAGAACCTTGTAGGCCAAATCTTTAAATAGCCACAAGTTGCACTCCTTCAGGGGTTGGAAATTGTAGAACCGAGCAGATGGAGGTAATAAAGGTCAGGAATCAGAGTGATCTTAGTCTTAGAGTCACTAACTATAGCAACCAAAAACATAACAGAGTTGAAAAGTTGTCTGAGAAAAAAAATCCCAAAACCAAAAACACCTTATCTCTTCACAAAAATAGTAGCCAGCAAGATGCTTTAATGGCTTCCTAAACCGCATCTCATCACCAAAAGGATGGCTCTGAATTCTATTTGATTTCATTTTTAGTTTCAATTTTTTTTTCCATCTACCTTCCCCATCCCACTAAGGCACGAAAAATAAAACTTACTCCAAGTATGTATAAACACACAAAACAAATTTGTGTACTACCTATGCAGATGAATAGCTTTACATTAAAAAAAAAGTTAAAAGGAGGAGTCATTAATAGATGGCCTCTGGACTTCCCTTCTTGATCATGATCTAGAATCCTCTCATCCATGGTATTAGATCCATGGTCTGATTGATTCAAAGAGTATATATGGGGAAATTCAGTTGCCCTGGGAGCAGAAGCATGGATGGATACACTGACAGGTCCTGGATTATCCATGTTATGTGAGGCAAGTCCCTTGGACAATGGATATGAAAAAAAAAATAAAGCCCTTTGTCTAACACAAGTTGAAGGGGCAAAATACGATTAGTTGAAAAAATTCATTTGATCATGTTTCTCTCTCAGAGACTGTGTATATGGACGCAAGATCACTGTGTGTACTGACAGCAGAGATCTAGGTTTGATTGTTGTTTAGATTGTGTGACCCAGAGAGTTACTTAGACCAGATGAATCTCATTTTCTTCATCAGTAAAACAAGGACAAATGAGAACAAGTCATACTTGTCCCAAATTCTCAGAAGATTAAATGAGATACTACATATGCAGTACTTTGCAAACCTTAAAGTACTTCAACTTTTATCAGCAGTGAGTTCTTTTACTTCTCTGGGACTCAGTTTCTTCACCAGGAAAAAAAAAGAGAATTGTTGAAGCTCAAAACCCCATGGAATTCTAAATTCCTTACTTTTATAACCTCTTCCGTCTCTCTATCCTATCTCATCTTTTTCTGTCTCTCTTAAGCCTCTGTCCCATTACAAGGAATCGAAAAGAAAAAAGATAGTTCCATCATAACTCTCCCAATGTCTTCTGGGGAAGCAATATGTATAGCTAAATCTCTTCTGACTTGAAAATCCAGACCTGAATGGTCCTGTCATTTCTATAGTCTTATAGAACTTACAGCCATTTCTCCTTGTAGGCAAGGTCCAAACTATTATTTTGTAGACCGAGCACCTGGCACAGAACTGGTTTCATAGTATGAATAATAAATCGTCAATGGATCAAACAAACACAAAGAGATGAAATAAAGCTTGGGGTGTTCATTTGCCAAATTCCTCAGTCATTTGGGAATTGCTTCTTAGAAAAATAGAATGGGGAGAGACCTATACTTGCTCATCTTTTTTCTTCCTTTCAGAAAGTAATATTTGTTTTTAATGTTTTAAAATATTTAATAATTTCCAATATTCTTTTTAAATTTAAATATTCTTTTCTTTTTAAATTGTGTGTTCTTTCTACCTTTCCTCTGCCTACTAAAAAGGCATGCAACATATCTATTACATATGTGAAATCATGCAAAATATATTATTTGCTTATTAGACATATCATAAAAACATAAAATAAGGAAAGTGAGAAAATTATCATTCAATTTGCATTCAGAGTTCAGTTTTTCATCATGAGTCCTTTGGAATTGTTTTGGATTATTATATTGATCAGAGCAGCCAAGTCTTTCACAGTTGATCATCATCATTACTACATTGTTGTCAGTATCCAATGATCTCCTGGTTCTTCTCACTTCACTTTGCATATGTCTTGCCATGTTTTTCTGAAACCTTATTATTTCTTATATCATAATAGTACTCCATCACAATCATATGTCACATGTTGTTCAGCCATTCCCTAACTGATGAACATCTACTTAATTTCCAATTCTTTGCCACCACAGAAAGAGATGCTATAAATATTTATGTAGATAGATCGATGGACTGATACTTTGCCTTTTTCTTTGATCTTTTTGAGGTACAGACCTGGTTGTGGTATTACCATACCAGAGGGTATACACAGTTTTTATAGTCCTTTGAGCATAGTTCCAGATTACTGTCCAGAATGGTCGGTCCAGTTCACTACTCCATCAATAATGTATTAACATATCCATTTACTTTCCTCTACTCCAGAGTTTGTCATTTTAATAGATGTGAGATGGTATCTCTTAGTTGTTTTAATTTGCTTTTCTCTAATCAATAGTGATTTAGGGTATTTTTTCACATGACTATGGATAACTGATTTCTTTTTCTGAAAATTGCCTGTTCATTTCCTTTGATCATTTATCATTTGGGCAATGGTTCTTTTTTTTTTTTATAAATTTGATTTAATTCTCTATATATTGAAAAATGAGACATTTATCAGAGAAACTTGCTGTAAATTTTTTTGACATTGCTTCATTGTCTATGATACCTTTTAGCAAAATGTAGTTTCCCTGATGATCTCTTTTAGTTAGCTCTATTTTGCCTTTATTGTTTGAGATCATAATTTATACCCCTGGTACTTTTTTTAAAACTTCAAGTGAAACATAATAGATTCTGATCCAGGCCTTTATTTTAATTCTGCATGTGTCTTCCTGCTTCAAATATATCTCTTGTAAAAAACAAATTATTGGATTCTAGTTTCTAACTCATTCTGCTATCCATGTTTATTTTATGGGTGAGCTCATTGCAATCACACCCACAGTTAAGATTATTGCCTTTTGCTCCATCTGATTTTCTTCTATTTTTCATCTTCTAGCTATGTTTTTAACCCATTTCTCTTCAAAAGTCTTTTTTGCTTTTGAAACTGCCTTCCCTTTATCATCTCTCTCTACCTTCCCACCCACCTCTCCACTATGTTTTATACTCTTCTTCTCCAATTCCTTATTGGGTAAAATAGATTTCTGTATCCAACTGAGTGTGTGTGTGTGTGTGTGTGTGTGTGTGTGTATGTGTATGCATGCATTTTTCCTCTTTGAACCAATTCTGATGAGAATAAGGTTTAAGCATTATCTGTCATTACTCTCTTCCCTCTCCACTATAAAAACGCTTCATTGTGAGAAAATTTTCCCATTTCTGCCTCTCTTTTCCTTCTCACAGTGCTTCCCTCTTTCTTATATCTTCATTTTATTTTTCTAGACCTCATTCCAGCATAATTGATTCACATCCATGACTCTGTCTAAATAGACTCCTTCTAACTGTCCTAATGATAAAGTTCTTAGGAATAATATATATATACATATATATCATCTTCTCATATAGAAATATAAACAGTTTAATTTTATTGAATCATTTGCAATTATTATTACGTGTTTACTTTTTATGCTTCTCTTGAATCATGTATCAAATTTTCTACTCAATTTGGGTCAGAAATGTTTGAAAGTTCTCTATTTTATTAAATATGCATTTTCCTCTTGAAGGATTATACTGTTTTATTGCATAAATTATTCTTGGTAATTCTAGCTCCTTTTCCCTTTGGATTATCATATTCTAAGCCCTCTGTTCCTTTAGGATGGAAGATGCTAAAATCTATATGAGCCTGACTGTGACGCCATGATATTTGAATAATTTCTTTCTGACTGCTTGTAACATTTTCTCCTTGATCTGGAAGCTGTGGAAGTTGCTTATAATATTTCTGGGTGTTTTCATTTTGGTATCTCTTTCTAGAGGTAATTGCTAAATTCCTTTCATTTTAATTTTACCCTCTGGATCTAACATATCAGGCAGTTTTCCTTAATTTCTAGAAATGTGATATGTAGGCTCTTTTTTGATCATGGCTTTTATGTAGTTCATTATTTATTATTATTATTAAATTATCTCTCCTTGATCTGGCTTCCAGGACAGTTCTTTTTCAAATGAGATATTTCACTTTTTTCTTCTATTTTTTTCATTCTTTTGACTTTGTTTTATTATTTCTTGATATCTCATGGAGTCATTAGCTTCCACTTGCCCAACTCTAAGCTCTAAGCAATTACTTTCTTCAGTGACATTTTTATATCTCCTTTTCCATCTGGCCTGTTCTGCTTTTTAAGGAGTTCTTCCAGTCAATTTTTGTAATTCTTTTACAAGCTATTAATTCACTTTTCATAATTTCTTGTATCACTCATTTCTTTTTCAAAAATTTCCTCAATCACTCTTGTTTCTTTCTTTAACTTTTCTCTGAAATTCTTGTTGGGCTTGGATTCAATTAGCATTTTTCTGTGAGTCTTTGTTTATAGATGTTTTCCTCTTCTTGTCATCTTCGAGTTTATCTGTTTTTGTTGTTTGCTCATTTCCCCAACCTATTTCTTGACCATGGATTCTATGATAAAGTTGAGCCTTGCTCACCTTGAGATAGAAAGGCACTGTCTAAGCTTCAGGTTTATGAGTGCTGCTACTTTCAGAGTTAAGTTTGGGGATCTGCAATTTTCCAATCCTTCCACGGTTGTGGGATCCAGGTGTGGTCACCAACCTCCTGGGCTGCTCTTTGGTTTTTACCCAGGAAGGACTCCTTCTCAGCTAGCACAGCTCTTGGACTTGGAACTCTGATCCCGACCCCGACCTGCTCCTCTGGGACCTCTAAGAGCTGCTCTTCCCCGCTCTACCCTTGAATTGTGAGACAGAACATCTCTGGGCTCAAAGTTCCCAAAGATGTCACTGTTGAAGCCATCTCCAAAGCCTGCTTCTAGTGCCCCTCCCTGCCCTGAGACCTGACCCAGAATTGTTAATGGACAACAGAATTTCCAAGCAGTGCCTGTTGTACCCAGCGCCAGCAATTTCTTTATGACCAGTTCTCTGACTGCCTTAACATATCTGGGCTAAAGCTCCCAAAGCTGCTGCAGCAGCTCCTGCCACCTTCAAGGCCCACTAGTGGTGCTGGGGCTGGGGCTGTGCTCCAGGGTGACCTCCCACCCCATTGTCACTCTAAGTTGCTTTAGTTTGAAAAAAAGGTCTCTGATGTTTTCGTTCTGCCTCCAAAATTTGATATGAAACGTTATTTTAAAGTTGTTTGGAGGAAATATCATGATATTTCAGCTGTCTGTCTTCTTGTCTTTGTCCTTGAGTTTGCTTATCTCGATTCCCAACATTTATGTTATGATCTGATCAAAATGATGTTAAATTTCATTGTAAAATGCACAGGAGAACCCAGGATCCTTCTACAATGAAGCTAAAGATAGTTCCCCCCCTTCTTCCCAGAAGTATTAAAAGAACACACCCATGTATATGAATAAATCTGTAAACACATGTATGTATGTATATATACATATACACACATAAAATTTGAAGACAGAGAGCTTCAGAGACTCCAAGGCTCCCTCTTACAGTTCTTACTTCTCAGACTAGCAAGGGATTCCCGAGCTTTCCGCTGTATATGAGATATAGTATAATCTGTGCCTTCCATTTCTCTGAAGCTTTGGTCTGCGAAGTCTGCTGATGGTATGATTAAAGAGATATTTTTTAAAGGAAGAGAAAATCATACTTTGGATTATGGATTTAGATCTGGAAGGGAACTTAGAATCTATCCAGTCTAAGCCCCTAGTTTTACAGATGAGGAAAATAAAACATAAAGTGTTTAACTGACTAGTCAGTCACCCTGATAGTTAGTATCACTGACTCCAGATCTAGAGCTCCTTAACGCCTTCAAGGCTGCCTCACCTGAGCGTGAGATCACAGAGATCTTCCATGACCACCCAAAGACATCACATCTAAGATTCTGCCTCATCGAGAATAAAAAATTCCAGAACTGGGATATTTAGGTGGTAGGCTGAGTTGGATATAGAGGGCCTACAAGGTTCACCCCAATATCTTAATTTTTTTTGGTATTGTGTGTCTTAAAAAAAAACTTATAGGTTTAAAGTAAAGATGGTTAAAAGGAATCAAGTTGGTTAATATTCAGTTTCTTTCCTTTGATTAAGGAATAAAAAATAATGAAAAGTTGGCCTCAGGAAAAATAAAATACCCTAAGCATACACCCTAATGAAATGTGCCACTCACACCTATAGTGTGAGCTCTTCTTTATTTAATTCCAAATTTTGGGCTCTAGGTGGAAGCCACTAACTATGTGGGTGGATGGTAAGGAGAGCAAAGCTCGGCTCTGTCCGGGGCCAGTGGATTTCTAGCTCCGTTGGATATGCGCCTTTCCAACAATTTAGCCCAACCAAAGCAAATCCCTGGGCGCCCATCCATCCCGCTTTAGGTCTGGAAGCCATGCTCTGTTTCACAGTACTTTCCTTCCACAGCACATCACGGGCTTAGAAAGGGATTGACAGAAACCCATTACTAGAGGGGGCCCCGAGTGTCATTCCAGCCACACCTTGAACACGGCTCCCCAGAAGCGCCGGCTTCTGAGTCATGTGTGTTCCTCAGCAGAAATCCGGGGTGAGGGCCTTCCACCCCATCCCTCCCCGCAGGCCGTCGGCCTGCCCGGCGTTCCCCAGGAATGATACAACTACCAACTCCTTCCTGCTTTATTTACATTGGCTTTCCCTTCCTTGGGGGCAACTTTTTATTCCAGAGGCCACAGCTCATTTCTGGTACAGGTACCAACTGGAAGAAGTATTTACTCATTCATGATTATAGGCTGCAGGGACTTTGGCTTAGAATTTTCCTGCAAATAAGAAATGATTTTAGGAGCTGGAAGAATATACAGGATCCTATGAATCTATGGAAGTGAGGTCTGGGGTGCTTTGGAGTTGAACAGAACCAGGATGGCCCAATCAGCAAAAAAGATTTTGGGCCTAATGGAAAATCAGCAGGGAACCCAAAAGATAATTTTTATACTAGATCTCTTTTGTTTATTCCTAAGGGAGGGTTTTCTTGATGCTTGTGTTTATGACCAGGGAAGAGGTTCATCTCTCTTTGTATCTGTGATCATTCTCTTTCAATCTCTCTTCAAACGTACATTCTTCTCTTTCCCCTTCCCCTTCTCTCTCTCCCTATACCCCTCTACCCTCAAGAATGTGTGTCCGTACATATACACTAGAGAAAGACAGAGATAGAAGCAAAGATAGAGACCTTTTTCTTCCTTTCTTCTTTCTTTCCTTCCTTCCTTCTTCCCTCCCTCGCTCCCCATCTTTCTGCTTCCCTTTCTCTCTCTCCTCTCCTAATTCCTTCTTTCCTTCCTTCCTTTCTCCCTCCCTCCCTGTCTTTCTGCTTCCCTTTCTTTTTTTTCTCCTAATTCCTTCCATCCTTCTTTCCTTGTCAACTCCCTATTCACTAGGCCATGTGGCATTTCCCCTGTATTTTACAAATAATTACAGAAAATTTGAGCACAGTAGAAGAACCACAAGAATGGACCTCAGGAAACCCGGGTTCTTGTCATGCAGTTGTATGATCTTGAGTAAGTCTCTTGGTTTCCTTGTTTTTAAAATGAGGAATTCTGAGCTGACATTCATTAAAGTCCTTCCAACTCTAATATTCTATGCTTTTAAATTTGGATGGAAAGGAGGAAGTAGCACTGGTCATGTGGGTAGAACCACTGTAGATCTGGCAGGTAACACAGAATTTCTGTGGCTTACTGTCTTTAAAAGTCATCAAATTTGAAGCTCAGGTTAGGCAGATTTTTTTTAAAAAGAAGGCCTCCTCCATACAAAATGAAGCTGTAAAATTCAAGCAAAACCAAGCAGATACAGCACATCTCAATTTAGCTAGAAAGGCCCACCAAGAAACTATAAGTGGTGGATGATTTCTTTTTCCCCCACTCTCATTCCCTCCCTCTAAGGGACACAGCATGAATTGGGGCATGTGGTTAATAAGCTGATTACTGTAAAGAGTAACTAAAAATGGCTCCTTCCCAGGGTCCAATGTAAGAGCACATGCTTTGAATGGAATATATGATTTCTTTAGGACGCTACCAGTCAGTCTGGGGCAATTTCCCCTCTAACCAATAGGGACAAAGGCACAGAGCTTATCTGGATCTCCTTATATTTAAGCTTAGCTCTGCCTTTGTTTTGGTAACTGGTTTCAATCATAAAGATTTGATTGACAGTATCTTACAAGCTGTGTACAAAGTATATTTAGAAGTAGAACATGAAAGCCTTTGCATTTGAAAATTTGTGGCAGATAATGGAGTACTTTTTTTTTTTTTTGAGAGAAACTGGATTGTTTGAAGTGACATGTCATGCTCTGCTCTGTGACAGGTTGCCCATAGCCTTGATGAAATCCCATGGGTTTTCCTCAGTGGCTTGGCTAGCCAGCAAGTTTTACTTAGCATCCATGGTGGATTGTGGTACCTGGGGGAGCCAGAGAAGCAGAGAAAACAGCTTATTCACCAATGCCTCCCTATGGGATGGAAATTCATTTTCTCTAACTGTAGTTAGCTCATAGAGTCTGAAATCACTATATCAAGATGTTTACTTGATAGACACCTTGGAAAAATAGTGAGAGCTATGGAACAGAAAACTGGAAAGGGGCCATGAGGATCCCTAGAGGGAAGATTTATGGTCCTCAAATGGAGGATTGATGGTCCCTGTCTTCTTCAAGCAAGAATCATAATTAAAGAGGAGCTATAACTTTGGAAAGTCTTCAAGATTTTTAAGAGTTTCTGTCTTCATCGATGAGAAGATTTCATTTCATTCAACCTCTCTTTTAAGGAGCAAGTTGGGTTCTTCCTCCTCCTTCCATGAAGTCTTCCCAGATCACTGTGAGTCCAAAAAGAATCTCTTCCTCCCAAGAACTCAGGGTGATTGCTATTGATTTTATTCATAGTAATTTATAACAAACAGGCAGTATCCAATTTATTAATAAAAGGCAAGATTATTTGTTTGTATATTAATTGTTAGGAATTCTGAAACACATATTCTTACAAAAATAATTTTGTCAATGAAGTGTTACTGAATAATCAAATCTCAGAGATGGAAAGTCATACCTGAAAACTCATAGTGTGATCTGATCCAAACAAGCACAGATTAACAGAATCACAGACCATTATGTCAGCAAATCCAACCCTTTACCCAACCAATTTTTACAAAATCTCTAACAGGTATGATATCTATGGAGTGTACAAAATAATTATTCATCTCTCCTGACTTGTTCTTTCCTCAGAGGAACAAAAAGTAAGGATTAAAAACTTCTCTCCTCCCCCAAATCCCTTTATTGTGGATGAGTGTCCACAAGAGCTATTAACTTCTAAATAAACTTTTTGACCATAAAGAATGATGAGTATAAAAAAATTCAAGGAAACATGGGAAATCTTACATGAAGTTATAGAAAGAAAAGCAAACAGGAACAAAAGAATAATATACACAGTGAAATGTCAGCATGGAGAGGAAGCAAAATTCTTGTCAAATAGTCAATATTACTATCGTGCTGTCCAAGTTAAAAGGGCACATCCCCTTTCTGAGAACATTTGATGGATTGTTTCATGGGAAGTAGACTAAAAGGATTTATCAGAGATTTGGTGAAAACTATTGTGGAAAAACAAAAAATGTCAATAAACTAGGAACAAAATGAAATTCTATGACTGTATAAAATTACATAAAACATAGTTTTACAAAGAAAAAATTCACCTATGTATAACTGTCAATATTGTCAAACCTTAGCCTATAATCATATAATTCTATTTTTTGGGGGGGGGAGTGGGAAGGAGAAGAGAAGAATAAAAGGAATTGTGTTTCATCTGTGCAATGGAGATTCCTTTCACTGATTCAGAATGGTGATTTATCTGTAACTTAGTGTGGGAGTTGTTAGGACCTCTGAGAGGGGAAGTCACTTATCCCAGGTAACTCCAAGGTGTTAAAGGTAATATCTGAATCTACATTTTTCCTATATTCTGCTGCCTCTCAGCATATTCCAATATAACAGAAAAAATAGTGAGAAATGGTTATTTAGATTTTGGTTAGCTCCCAGAAGTTAACCATAATATATAGCTTGAGCATAATGCAAATGATAGAGAGAGCTAAAGCTCATTTTCTTGAATTCAAATCTAGCCTCAGACATTTACAGACTCTGGGCCCCTCGGTTTTCTAAAAAAAACAAGCTGGAGAAGGAAATGGCAAACCATATAAGTATTTTTGCCAAGAAAATGTCAAATGGGGTCACAAAAAATTGAACATGACTGAACATCAATATTATTTAATTATTAATAATTACCAATACCAAAATTATATATTTTGTAAGGCTATAATGTTCAGAGGAACACATTTCTTCCTCTTTATTACTATTTCCTGTAATCCTTCTGCTGGAGAAGGAGGAATATAAAGGAATTCTTCCCTACGAATTCTTGGGAGTCCATCCATTTTTTCTCTCTACTGTCTGGGAACTCCTAACCTTTTCTATAGAAGTAGCAAGAGCAGACTTTGAGGGAGAAACTCCAGAGGGGAGCTATTCACATCTAAAAAGATCAAGTCAATAAGCATTTATTAGGCACCTGCTATCTTTGTGCGGGTTGATGGAGCACCTGGTTTCCTTAGTGTTTAACTATTAGGCCAAAATTAGCACCAGAAGCAGAGAATCAATCCACACTTTGTTGCATCTCAGCTTTGGAGGCTGCACACGGTGCACAAAAAATCATGCTTTAGTTCTGGCTTGTGGCTTTTCAAATTGAAGAATTTATCAGTTACAGCAAACAGAGAAGTTCTGAACGCTATGGATAAGTTCATCTATCTTGGCAATTGTTATTTGTCCTTCGTTCTCGAAGAAGAACACGATAGCAGGGAGAGGCTGCCGTGACGTGCAGCTGGATTTAGGTGAGGGAAGGCTGGCAAGGTCACTTTTCCAGAGCCGTCCAATAGAGATCAGGACGACTAGGATATTTTGCAGGGATGTCCACACTGATAATGAGATTGACAGATGCACATTGCCAGAGCTAGCTCAGTGTTTGGGAGGCTCTAAAGGAAGTAGGGGAGGTCTTAGGCTGGCTGTCTCAAAGTCTACAGGCCATTGATCTTATTGTTCTATTCCTAGGAAACCTGGAACTTGAATCGTTTCCATTTGAACTGTCTTAGGAAGGTTCTCAAGCTCACCTGGTAGATAAGACAACCAGACACTGAGTTCTCAAAGTTAACTTGGAAGCAATCAAACTCTACTGTGGGAGCACAACTCCACGGACTGGCCACGTTGTCCAAAAGCCAAACATAAGCTTGCCAAAAAGTCTGTGGAAAACTCACGGGGCCAGCGCTCACAAGGAGGTCAGAAAAGTGGTACAAGGACACGCTCAGGGTCTCTCTTATGAACTTACTGTATGACATGGGAGTCTCTGGCCCAGGACCGCCCAACACAGCGTGCCCCCAGAGCAGTGCCGTCCTCTGTGAGCAAAGCAGAAAGGAATTATCCCAGAAGAAATGCGAGATGTTCACATGGACTATTTGTGCCCCATGTGGCAGAGCATTTCGGGCTTGAATTGGTTAGAGGAGACATTCAAACCCAGGTGTTCTCACCCCAGGGCCAGAGCTCTAGCCAAGGTCTCATGAATGCATCTGCAAGCAGTCAGCATGGTTATTTACAGTCTATTGGAATAAGCTTTTGTCTCTCCAATTAGGTTGTGAGCTTCTGCTTTTGCTTTTAAAACCAGCACTTTGCACAGAGCTTGGTGAACGGTAGGTGCCTAATAAGTGCTAGTTGACTGTGATAGAAGAAATAGATTTAAGAAAGTTTAATGATTTTACCCAAAGTCACACAGGCTAACAGGAAAAGAGGAGGAATTAAATGTTGGTTTTCAGATTAGGAGTCAACATCTTTGCCACTCCAGAAGTTGACCGAGGGAGGAGTTTAGAAATCCCCGGAGGGCAGGGCCATGATCTCAAGCATCTTTATCACCCCCACTAGTAAGGTCATCTCTAACAGAAGATGCTCAACAAATAAAAGCAGAATTTATTGAGAAAACCGCAGGACAAGGAAAGATTCAATGAATGCAAAGACCTGTCAGTACAGGGAGCCTTAAAGGTACCGAGCAGCTATTAAAAAGCAACATTTCCATATGAATTATGAGTGAGACCCTTCACCCACTCAGAAGAGAACTGAATGATGAGGATCACTCGGGTCAGAAACAACACTGAGTGGAAATATTCACATAATTTCTTCAATTTTTCACTTCACTTTGTACTGAGAGACCTAGTCCAATTTTTATATGTCAGAGTCACAGTCTCAAGTCTTTGGGGGAATTTCTGATGCTGACTACTCAAGACTGGCAAGGAAAGAAAAATTCAATTTGCCTCAGGTCACCCAACCACTCTGCTCTCTTACTATGGGAGCAATAAGCCTTTTAAAATTTTCTGAATTATGCTTTTCATATCAACACAATTCTGTTTTTTTAGAATAATTTTTTATTAATACCTTTTGTTATACTATTGCCTACATTTCTTAGTATACTGCTCCCTTTCATCCTTCTAGGGAGTCTCCACTTATAGCAGTAAATCATAGCGCTGGACTTAGAGAAAGAAAGAGCTCAGTTCAAATGTACCTCGGGTATTTTATTAGTGTGTGGCCCTAAGGAAGTCACTTAATCACTAGGTGATTGTCTCCTCCTCCATAAAATGAGGATTTAACTTCCTTCCAGCTCTAAATATATGATCCTATGCATAAAAAAGGGGACAAAAATAAACACTTAAAAACATACTTTTTAGCAAAAGCAGACAAAGACAGGAAAATGTCTGCCATTACTTGTAGGGTTCATAGCCCCCCCCTCCCACATCTGCAATGGGGGAGCTGGTAGAGAGATAGGGAATAGAATTGAGATGGTATCTAGTCCTTTTTGCTTAGAGAAGCCTCTATGAGCTGCTAGCAAGCTCTCCATCTGGACAGCCCAAACCAACTTAAGTCAAGTCATATGCCCAAGGCCATGTGGTCAGTCACAAGCAATTTCCTTTCTGGAGGCTCAGACATGAGAATTATTGTCCTTAAAGTTAAAACAGTTGTAATCTGTTATGGAACCACATATTTCCAGGCAGTCAAATGCTTCAGCTATTATTTGGGAGGAGACTTCTAATATGGTGGACATCTGGGAGAAACCTGGCTGCCATTTCTTTTTCTCCCTAGTCCTATTAGTATTTGATTTTCTTCCATGGAGTGTTTTGCTCTTGCATCCCCCAAATGGTTAACGCTGAATTCATCAGACCAGGACCCAGACTTAACCAAAGGAATCTAGATTATATTACATCAGCCTCTCATATTTTATCTTAAACTGAACAGTGTTTGGAAAGATTATTTTTCTTCAAAAAACAAAATAAAAACAAAACAAAACCCCAGACCAACAAATACCAATTATTCAGAGAAGCTTCTTGAGGACAGATGGGAGATAGTTAATTTTCTCTAATTTTCAAAGACATTTAGAGGTTGCCCAGACTGCTGGGTACAAGTGCTTCTGAATAAACATATCCAGGGGTCTAGTGGAATCCAAATAAGGAAGAACATTTTGGGGGATTTTCACTTTCTTTTCTGGGTTTCAGTGGTTTTACGACTTAGCTGTAAAATTTCACTTGAGAGCCTCAGAAAGAAAGCACTCTCAGCTTTATTCACTTATTTATGTTACAAAATCCAAAGAGAAATTGGTTTGGCAGTTTATGAGACCCTGCATGAGGAAAATTAAACACTTTGTGGTGGGAGGCACTTTAAAATGACCTATGCAGCTCAAAATATTTCTAAAATAACACCAGATTGTAGGCTAGACAATGTACTAAATTTTATACTTTTGTAATTGCTTTTGTTATTCATTTCCCCCCTCTGAAATGAGTTTAGAACTGGTGTTTTTAATAATGAAAAAAACTCCCAAGCACGTGCACCCTCCTAACTTTCCCTAGCAATTTTTTCCCCTTATATAATCCTGCTAATATACTAGATAGTGCTGCTGTATTTTACAACATGCATATATTTAGCAATGCAATTATGCAAATTCCACAGCATTTATAATTATAAATATCTTTTAAGAACAGTTTTTTATATCTCAGGCCTACAATAATCTCTTTAGAATTCTGGTCCCTCAGGTACAGAATTCATTCCAGAATTCTGGGTGGAGTACAATAATATTCACAATTTACATTTCTCAGACTTCCGACTTAGGAAAGGAAGCCCAGGTGAGCAGTCTCAATGAGGTAATTCACTAGACAGAGAAATGGAAATAGAGTTGCTTGGGTCTTATCCCTCCTTGCTCATTCTTCACATTATTTTCTTGACTCTTCATGATTGCAGGAAGAGAAGTGACAATGCTGGTAGAAAATGCCCACTGTGACAGGTGATACTGTACCACTTCAGGGAACCCCACTCTCACTGCTATCTCATCTAGGTAGCCGAGGAGCTCCAGTCCCTTCAGTTCCATTTACTCTGAAACCTCCCAATTAAAAGGTGAAGATGTCCTCTGTGAGGAGGTAGAGTGATTCTCTTCCTTCCCAAAAGGGGCATCTTTCTCTCCTATTTCAAATCTGGCTATGGCAACTGTAAGACATTTTATTTAAAGTGACAACAAAAACTGAACCTATGATTTCATTAGTGGAGGGAGTTCCTGGCACTGAAGGGCATCTGCTCTATAACTTCACAAAGCAGGACCAAATCCCACTCTCTCCATTCCACAATGGTATCATCCAAGATAATTAACAGACAGTATGAGCTCCTAGGACCACAGAGGTGCAGGCTGAGTCGGGGGTTTAGAACCCCCTGGTTCAACTTCCTTATTTTATAGATGAAGAAACAGCAAAGATCTGAGGTGACTTGACCAATGTCATTAATGTTAAGTGACAGAGGCAGTATTTGCCCTATTCTCACTGCACAAGGAAACATCTTGGTAAAATAGAACATGGCTCTGGAGTCAGTAGAGGGACCAGCCCTTTTACTTTCTGGGATGGTTACTGCCTGGGTTATCTACGGTAAGTCACAACCTCCCCCGGCCTTTGCCTCTTCATGTAAAATTAAAAGGTTGGATGACCTCCGAGGGCTCTTCCAGCTCCAGTTCTACAATATCATGATCTTTAATCACAATAACAATAAGTTTTAGACAAATACAAATTCTTTCACTAAATCTTCCCATATTTTTGGCTCTGCTTTTTTTTTTTTTTAAGAGCAAAAAATGTTTGAGTGGGGGGGGTATCTTAAAATTTTTTTAATGATAAAACTGCCAAAAATTTTTTTTACATAACAAAACTTCTGAGGTTTATAGGAAATGGAAACATTTGAAGTTGAGAAAGTCTTTCTAATATGGAAACTGAAGACCTTTAGGAAATGTGGATGATGGTATTACTAAAAATTGCCTGAAAATTATTTAAAATGTTGAACTGTGGAAAACCTTCACTCCTCTCAACAGACATACTACACCCTGATATCTAAGATCTGTGTTTTGGGTTCTCCCCTAATCCCTGGATTCCATCCTAATGATCTTACATAGGACTCCCAAGTACTCACGTTATTAGTCAAAGCTAATGCCAAATTTTAAGTGGTCCAGAAAGGAGAAATTTTGAGAAATAAAAAGTCCATGCAATAGAATCTTAGGATTTACAACATGTTCTCCTTGGAACTATGAGAGGGAGGTAGTGCTGAATATATTGTTATCTTCATCTTGCTGATGATGAAACTGTGAAAAAAAAAGATTAAGGATTTGTCTATAGTCACATGCTAAGTCCTAGAGGGGGATTTCAATCCATCGTTTTCACTTTACCACAGCACAGTCTACCAGTATTCCCCTTGTGCAGTGGGAAAAGTGTTGAATTTGGCATCAGAAGAACAGAGTTCATATACTGCCTTTGTCCCCTGACATTGGTCAAGTCACCTCAGATATTTGGGTATTTCCTCATCTATAAAATGAGGGAGTTAGACCAAGAGGCTATAAGCCCCCCACTCAAGGCTTCCCGGGCTCTGTTTTCTCATTTGTCCTATCAAAAATTTTAGTATATTTATATAATATATATAAGTAGCCCACCTTTATTCTCTCTGTTCTGTATTTTCCTAAGTATTTAGTGTACTATAACTTTTATGATTTATGCACGTGTAAAAACTCTGAAACCTAAAAAAGGGGTTTATAAACTTGTTTTAAAAGGTCTTCTGCTGACTACATATCACTACTATTGGTTTCCTTTTTAATCCGATATATTTTACTTTCTGGATGTAAAAATATTGTTCTAAGAAAGGGTTCACAGCTTTCACCAGGCGGCCAAAAGGGTCCATGTCACAAAAAAAGGGGAGAAAACTCTTGTTTTAGGATCTGATCCTGGAGTCATTGCTTTGAAGTAGAAAGCTCAAATAGCATTTCTCATCTATTCTACACAAATAAGACACAGCCCCAACCACTTCTTCTATGTGTAAGAAGAGTGCTTTGGGATTTTTGGCATTCTTTCTCATTTCCCCCCATTATTCTGGACTCCTTCACCATTACGATATTTCTATTGCAAAGCCAGATGGATCTTCCTTTAACCAGTCATCACTATTATTAAGTACATAGCTTTCTCATTTATGAGTAAGAAGTACTGTTTATTACTAGTGGAAAGGATGATTATGTATGTCATCTGTCATTCACAATCTGAGCCTCCTTTTTACAAGATTATGAAACAGTACAGGAATAGTAAGAAGCTGGTTATATTATCTGGCACTGCTTGACTGAATATTTTTCATTTTATTCTATTGCTTCACCTCTTATTGACTCAGTTTCCTCATCTGGATTTTTAAAATTATTTTCATGGTAACATTCTTCTACCAAAATTAAGGCTTTAATTAATTTTTAATTTTTTCAATTAATTTATCTTCATTCATTCATTTGGTTATTTATTTAATGATTCATTTAAGAAAAGCCCATGGTTTGGGATTAAAACCTTCATTCATTAATTCATTTAGTTATTAATTTAATGATTCATCTAAGAAAAGTCCATGGTCTGGGATGAAAACCTAGTTCTTAAAATTTATCATTTATATGTCTAGACAAAACACCTTATCTTCCAGACGTCAGTCTCTATATCTGAAAAAATAAAAGGAATGGGCTAATGCCCCTCCCTTCTGGCTTTAAATTTATGTTCCTATCAATGAATTGATTTTTCAAAAAACAAAATTTCCAACTGGACTAATAATAATTTCATTGGTAAGAAGCTCCCGAAGAAATGTCCATATCAACACTGATCAATACTGAGAGCTTCCTAAAGCTTCCCTTTCTGACATAGCCAATATATGTCAAAGTGGGACTTGAACCCACATCCTCCTGAGTCATTGGCCAGTTCTCCTTCTACTCCACTATGTTGCCTTTATAAGAACTTTCACTACAGTTGGTTTTTTAAGGCTCTAAATCTGTGGTTTGGAGATTCTGGCCCAGTACTTAAGTTGCAAAGAATATTAAACACAAATCAAAACCAAATTGCTCTCTTCAGTGGAATCCTTTTGCTGATTTCAGCATCATTCTCTAATGAGTACTTAAAACGGAAACATTCTGTTTTCATGCAAATTTGTGTTTTACACCCAAGAAGATAGACAGTGACACATTTTTTCCATTTCCTCAAACCTTATGAGAAAAAAAAAATTCTATAATGGGGAAAACAGAAATCATCATCTCAAAGAGCATTTCTGCCAAATAGAATACATTCTTCTTATTTTGTTGTGATACCATCTCCTCAAGTACCACAGTCATCATCAGGCCATCCTTTAGTTAATTATGAACATTTCCCACACAACTGCAATTTACCCTGACAACAAATGGGCGAGTTCGGCTAAGAGAGCTCTTCAGGGCTGGGCAGCCTCTCACCCACGCCCTGAGGGTTCCCACCGTGTCCCGAGGGTGCACATGCGCAGTGTGGCTCCCGTATTTTCCCCGTATTTTCCCGCGCTTACCTCGTCTCCTTGTCTTTGGGCGATGTCATGGTGCTGTAGCCAAAAATCTGCTTCTCCGTCAGTGGCGGGCCCACGTCCACCATGCCCGCTAACACGGGAGGGTTCCTTGGCTTCTCTATGTACACGGCGGCCCCCAGCTCCTTTTTGAACGACTGGCGGCTGGGGGAGGCCCGGTCCGGCTGCAGGGCATGGGGCGGGATGTGATGGGGGAGCATGTCGATCATTCTGATGTCCCCCACCCGATGGGGAGAGGCTGGCGGGGTTTTGGAGCCCAAGGTAGGCAGATGGCTGTCTGGGTACTTCCTCGACTTCTGCCTGTAGAGCGACTGCTCCAGATGCATCTCGGCCTGGAGCGCCGGGTTGCAGTAAGCGCTGGCGGACCGAATCGCTGTGCGGTGATAGGCGATGACGTGGTCCGGGACATCCAGGGGGTGTCCGCCGTGGGAGGAAGCGATGCTCATGCGCCCCTCGTGAAAAAGGAAGGGGTCCGCGTAGAGACCTTCGTTTCTGAACAGGGCGAGGCTCTTGGCGCTCAGGTCCTCGTCCGGCTTTACGTCCCTGCGTTCCAAGATGGCGCTGGGGCTCGGGGAGATGGATCTCGAAACTGGCATGCTGGAGAGCCTGTCTCTGGGGATCGTGGCGTTGCCAGGGACCACCATCGTGCGAGCCCCCCCGTACGGGATTCTGGACGGGGAGGGAGGCATGGAGTGTGGGATGGGAGTAGAGGGCGGTGAATTGGGGATTGCATGGGAGGGGTGAGCCGTGGATCCAGGGCGAGGGACACCGGGGCCTTCTCCTCTTGCATAAGCAATTTCCCTCTGCATCTGAAAAGAGGCAGAACAAGCATGTTATTTTATGTTCATCTCTAGATGTATTTTCATACATTGGAATCCAATTGTTTGAATACCGCCCAATAGTCTATAGAAAAAAGACTGTAAATTAAACCTGGATGTCTTAGCTTCTCAAACCATCTGGCAAATTGGGATTAATCCGTGGCCAGAATGATACAATTCCCAATATCTGGCCTAAATTATTTTGATGTATAATTAGAAAATGATTAATATGGGAATTCTTTCCGCTGGCAAAGAATGAAACTCATCCATACCATCTCATCCTGAGCAGTTCTTGTTCTTGTACTTCCAAATCCTTTAGAATACTGTTGGAGGTCTTTGGATAGGTATCCAGCTGGTATATCTGGCACATCCTACCTGACCAGGTCTTTGGCAGTTTTTTGGCATTTCTTCAATGATTTTTAATGCCATTATTGTATCAAGATGGGGTTCACGTCTCTCTTAGTGATGGGCTACCAAACAACTTATTTATGCTCACCTTTACTCTCTGAGGCCCTCAATTGCCTTGGATTATAAATAAGGCTTTTATCAGAAACACTGGCTGTAAAAATCGCTGTTGTATTAGCATTGAAAAAAAAGTTATGTGATGATTCTCTGATCAAAAACTACAAGGAAAAGAAGGAATGAAGAAAAAAATTGAGATGAATTTTTTTTTACTATCCTTTGGTATTCACATGAACTTGTTAGTAATCCACATTGAGAGAAAAGGGGGCCTTTCAACCCCAGGAGAAGGAAGTGTAATCAAAATAAACTAAAATGTTAGCCTCTCAAGTTGGAGGACCGTGTACAATTGCTACATATCCTTCAAGGGTTTAGGACAGTAGGAACATCACAAATATTGTTGCCTGAATATCTGATGAATGGAAAGACAAATTTGAAAAAAATCATGTTGATAAATTAACAAGTTTTTTTTTTTGTTTTGCTTTGTTTGTTCACTGAGGCAACTGGGGTCAAGTGACTTGCCCAGGGTCACACAGCTATTAAGTGTCTGAGACCAGATTTATACTTAGGTCCTCCTGACTTCAGAGCTGGTGCTCTATCCACTGCACCACCTCGCTGCCCCAAACAAGTATGTTTTTTTAAAAGAATAGAAGCAAAATATGGCCCCTGATTTAAAAAAAAAAAAAAGGTTACATATGACTAGAGGGGAATGGGAACTTGCTCAGGTCCTAGTTATTAACGATGCCTTCAAAAGAGGAAAGGGATTAAAGATTCAGTTAATAAGAACAGGAGGAAAATAAATCATAACCACAAGCCATATGTGGTTTACCAAGGAGGAGAATATAAAGCACAAAATCATCTAGAAAAAGAACATTTGATACTTTCCATTTTGGTCCAAACACAGAAGTTGGGAAAGACCACTGGAGACTATTTGATTGGGTCTGATAATTAGAAGCAGGAGCTGTCATAACCTTTCTGGACCACCTTAAGCTCTTTCTTGACTGATGGATTACTTTAGGCTACCACAGGAGTTCACAGTGTTCTCAGGGGAAAAGTGTATAATCAAGGGGAAAGACAGGGTGAGTTCCAAAGGGACAGGAACTGAGAAGCTAGTAAAATACAACTGGGGTCCACAGCAGCAAAGGGAAAACAAAAACCCTTGCACAAAAGGAGGCAGGAAAGGTGTAGAAGATGGGGTCATAAGGAGAGTGGAGATGAACCCAAGCAGAATAGCAGATACAAAGTGAAGTGAATTGAGTCCAGTTTTTGGAAATATTCCTTTTTATCAAAATCTCTAAAAGTTTCTTGGTTTCCCTGACTTCTTTCAAGGCTCAAATAAAAATCATACCTTCTACAAAAAGCTTTTCCCAATAGTCCTTAATTCTTGCTAACATCTTTCCTTTGAAATTATCTCTAAATTAGTTTTTGGAAATGTTCCTTTTTATCAAAATCTCTAAAAAGTTTCTTGGTTTCCCTGACTTCTTTCAAGGTTCAAGTAAAATCATACCTTCTACAAGAAGCTCTTTCCAATAGTCCTTAATTCTTGCTAACATCTTTCCTTTGAGATTATCTCTAAATTATCTTGTATATATTTTGTTTATACATGGTTGTTTGCATGTTATCTTCCTCAGGAGACTGTCAGTTCCTAGAGGGAAGGGACTATTTTTGCCTTTCTCTGTATTCCTGGTACGTAGCATGAAGTCAGTGTCGGGCATGTAGTAAGTGCTTAATAAAAAAGGTCCTTTATTGCTACAGTGCAGCTTAGTGGAGAGAGCACCAATCTAGGAATCGAGAAAAGTTATGGTTAAGTCTCTTGTACATACTGGTTGTCACTGGGCATTTAAACTTCCAGTGCCCCAAAAAACCAAGGCTATACACTACTGAGATGGGTCCCATTTCCTAAACCAACAACATCATTATCATTGATCCAGAACCAACCTCTGAAAAATTAAAATTGAAGTTAAGAAGGTATAAAATAATAAGAACTATAAAGTTGTTCAAACTACTTGGTCCTGTGATCTCACTACTGAGATCTGGAGGATTTTATTGAAAGTAAAAAAGATCTATTTGTGCAAAAAGAGGCATAGCAACCTTATTCTGAATAGGAAGAAAACAAAACAAAACTAAGAACAAGCTAAATGCCCACTGACTGGGGAATGATTGAATACACATGATACGTCATGGACTATTACCACTTAAGTGACAATATAAATAGTAATAAATATAGATAAAAATTTTAGGAACTGATGGAAAAATGAAGAAAGCAAGATCAGAACAATAAATACCTTGACTGAAAAAAATTAGCAACAGTAACAAAACCTGGAAAAGTCACACAAAAGGAAAAGATCAGGAGACATGAAAATAAAAAGAAATTTTCAAGATTATTCAGTTAAAATTAATATACACATTTTTAAACAAATTGTAAATAAGTTAGAACTTACGATTTGATGGGAGGCAGTGTGGCCAGAGTCCTGGATTTTCTAATCTGAGGACCTGGCTTCTGTTCACAACTCTGTCCCTTACTACATTTGGGCAAGCTCCTTCATTTAAGACTCAGTCTCCTTGTCTTCAAAATGATCTCTCAGCTGTCTTCCAACTCTAAATCAACAATCTATGTATGTAAATCTTTATACTGCTAATTTCTGTTGATTATTAGAGTTAGACTTAAATTAAAATAAAATAGAATTCTCATGAAGCTACAGGGCAGCATCTGAGCCTGGCACTGAAGGGTTAACACAAAAGCCTATGACACCTGTAAACTCACAGCCAGACAGAGCTTTGTTAGCTTTTGTTTTGACAGCTGCCAACCACTCCGGCTTGCCTGCCCGACCCATCCTACCTTGCCTGCCTCTCTAAATTTAAAGGGCCTGCTGATCAAACTTCCTCATTGCTGAGATGCTCTGGTGGAGCCATCTCCTTTGGGGCAGCCTAGACTGAGGTGCAAATGCCTCATTGGAGTGTGTGTGTGGTCAGCCCCCTAATCTCTCACCAATTCTAATTCTTTTTATTTTTAAATTTTTTTTGCTGAGGCAATTGGAGTTAAATGACTCGTCCAGGGTCACACAGCCAAGAAGTGCTGAGTGTCTAAGATTGGATTTGAACTTAGGTCCTCCTGACTTCAGGGCTGATGCTCTATCTCACCAATTCTAATTCTAATCTGATACAATGCTTGGGGATTGTCCCCTTTAGCAAACAACGGCATGGGCTGATAGGAAAGCACGTGTTCTGACTTTTCAAATAGTCTGTAAGTTTTTTGGAAGTCTCATAATTCTTTGGGTCCCACACCTTTCAGCCCAGTGGTTTACCCATGGCAGACAGTATACTGAAAATAGCATTTTTTTCCTATTGGGGCAAATAAAGTTGAATGGATCTTTAACTGAGTTGGGGATGGAGGAGAAGGATGGGCATGGTGGTCTGCAGAGATCCAGGGGCACTAAGAGGGCACTAAGGTCTGTGTAGAGGCTGGGCAAGAGTTTTATCTGCTATGCAGCCAGTGGGAAAAAAGGACCTTCAGGTAACTTCCTATTTTAACTAATTATTCTGGTTAACTAGGTGCTAAGCTCAGTTGTTTTTAACCTGCTGGAGGTAGCAGAGGCCTTTACATTCTGAAGACTGGGTTTAAATCTTCTATCTCCTTACTCTAATTATGACTGAACTGCAATAAAGTTTGGTTGACTGACTAATTCCAAGGCCACTCAGTAGCTAGGAGTCAATCTCTAGAGACCAGAATAAACGAGAATCCTCATTCCTGCTGTGTTCTTTCCCCTAAAGTGCCTTGGAACCTCTAGGAAACTAATACATATTACAAAAAATGATCTTCTGAAACAGGTACTAATTTGATTCTAGAATATATATACACCTTAAAAGGCACCTAAGGATAGACAAAGAAGGCCTCCTGTGCAGGCTAGGGCTAGGATATGAGCTGCTGTCCACTGATTCCTCCTAATTAATGTTTCTAAGAAACATAGATAATACACATACTAATATGTGCAGAGACCTGACTTATGGCTCATCACAGGGTGCCAGAGGCATCTCTGGCTCTTTTCAACAGGCCGGCATCGATCTATTACAAATGCTCCTTTCTCTCCAATTTAGTAAAATGAGGATCACTGGATAGAAAAGACATCATCAGGCAGCTTCAATAAACAAAGCAGGGCTTAAGAGTTCACAAAATACAAATAAGATTGTTTCAGCCAACAGATAATGTCTGGCCAACTTCACCATGTGGTACAGCGAATCTGGAAGATGAAGGGTTTTAAATAGAATTTCATTACAATCCGCTTGAAGAGGGAGCTCAACTTGTACTGGAAAGGTCTCAAAAGCACAGAGCTTGTTAATTTAATAGATCTCCTTGGCTCTGTATGAATAGTTACTGTTGGCTACTTTGAATCTCCTCTTCATCATGGATAGAGCAGGGAAGTCCAAGTCAAGGGATTTTGGTTCAAAACCTGTCTCAGATACTAACTTTATGATCCTGGACAAATTGCTTTACTTTCTCAAAGCCTCTGTTTCCTCATCATTGAAATGGTTCAGAGAGTTACCATGAAGAAAGCACTTATCAAGGCTTAAAACTCTAGATAAGGATGAGTTTTTTTGTTTGTTTTTGGAGACTAAGTTCTTTTTATATTGTCTAGGCCAGAAGTACATCAGGTATTCATTTATGGAACTGATCCCCCTGCTAATCAGCATGGAAGCTCTGACCAGCTCTGTTTTGATCTGGGTCAATCTGCCTCTTATTGGGTAGCCTGGTCCTTCCACCCCGAGGACTCACCATATTGTGTATCAGACTTAGGACACCCAAATTGCTTTGCTCACCGTCACTCAGAACTCGTGAGCCCAAGTCATCTACCAGCCTCTTGCAGCAGGGATTACAGGTGTCTACCACCATATCCACCTCTAGTCCTTATTTATCCTTGGATTATTTTGCCCTTTCTGGGCAGCTGATGCACAAACAAAATTTAGAATGAAGGTAAGGCTGAAAATATGGTTGTCTTTTATCAGGGCTGCAAAGAGTACAGAGAAGTGTCAGCTGGCAATGGTCGAGCTTTGTGGTTGTTTGGCCAGACTGTAGACTTAATGAGATGACATGTATATGACTATATAAGTACCAACTATCATCATCTGCATTTTCATTCTCATCAAAACAAAAAATATGCATACCCAGAGGCTTTTCACTGCAACAGTGAACTGGGAAACAGGCAAGAGCATGAGAAAATACAGAAATGTAGCAAAGCAATAGCCGAACAGCCTTGGGAGTAGCAATGGCGCTCCATGGGTTGTCTTCATACTCAACCTAGAAAGGGTGACCATCATAAGACTGCATCTCTAAGGGACCTTGGAACCCATCTTGTCTGAGACTGGAGGACCAAAGACATAGAGCAACAGGGCCATTACAGGCCATTCAGTCCACCCCTCTCATTGCAGAGATGAGGAAACTAGGTTCTCGAGAGGTAGAATGAATTGTCTAAAATCACAAAGGAAGTAAGAGGTAGAGGTAGGATTTAAACTCTGATTTTCTGACCCTGAATGCATCACACTAATCCAGTCTCTTTATGGTACAAATGAAAGGTTTAGGGACTTAACCAAAGTTACATATGCAGATAATTAAGTGACAGATCTGAGAACTCAGACCCTCAAAAGCTAGAATTCTTTCCACTTTTAAAGAGTGGCTCTTGCTTCTGGTAGGAAGAATTAAAATTAGGATTTTAGTGAAGCTTAGGAAGAATTTCCCCAAGCTTCACCAAAATCCCAATACTCTACTAGGTCCTCTGAGTGGGTGGACAGGGAGAATCTGCAAGGTAGATGGGAGGTCCCCAGATCCCTAGTGTGTAACCTTTGTCCCTCTGGAAGGAAGGGGAATGCAGTTTTTAACGGCAGGGGGGAATTAGGACATTGTCCTTGTGACAGAAATGCTGAAAGGTCCTAAAGTCTCTCCCTGACAGCAGAAGTGCTGGAGTATAAGTTCACAAAAAGGTTAGACAAGGAAGTGGTGATGGTAAACCACAGCATGGAAAATAGGAGAAAGAAATAAGAGAAGGAGCATAATGATTGAAAATGCAAGTCTGTTGTTAGTATCTTCATGGGAAAAGGAGACACAATCAAATGGGGGATTTTTCTTTTTGATTTGTTTGATGGTAGGAAAAAAAAATCTGTAAATTTGTATATTTAGGTAAATAACGTTTTATAATTTAAACAACAACAAAAGAAAAACAATGAAATTCTGGAATAAGTGCAGAAGTGTGTGATAAATGCACATTTGAAAATACATGCGGCTGTTCTACCTCCCAACAAGGGCTGTCGTCCTGCCTGGAGAGGCACAGCATTTAGTCCAGCAAAGGTCACCATTGCACAGAATATTTTTGGAACCTCATTTAGAGCTGGCAGCATGTTCTTTTGAATACTCTCCTTGGGAGCAAGTCTGTAGTCACTGAAAATGGACTTATGATTTAGGGAACAGCCAAAATCATGAGGAGCCAGACCAATTGAATGGGGGTAGTTGTAACGAGGTGAGATTTCTTGTGTAACTAGAGGTCGGCCTTGAAGACAATTCCAAAAAAGGAACTCCAAAAATTTATTGAGTAATAATAGCATCACCTCAGTTACTTAATGACTTTCTCCTCCTCCAACTAACACCTCAATGTGGATGAATTTCAAAGGTAAGCATCTTAAGGCCCCACTTCCCTCCTGAGAGCCAGACTAAACTTTTCAACCACTAAACGAATATTTTCCCCAAATGCTGTTCCTCTCTTAGATTGCCCTGTTTCTAATTCTACCCATCACCTCATCACTCAAACTAGAGACTTTGGATCATTTGAGTCCTTCCTCTCATTTCCTTCAAGATTCAGCCTTTAGGCAAGCTAATGTTTCCAGTCCTTGGAAAGGAGAATCAAGGAGAGAGGGTGGCCAACCTTCCCCCATCAACTGTGGCTGCACTTGGGCCACTTGCCCCAGGAATATTGTATGGAACTTGTCCTGGGCCCAATAATACCTAGTTATGGTTCTGTCAATCTTATCATAAGTAGTCATATTTCGCATAGATCTCCAGAAACCATGGGGAGGGGCCATATGTTCCTACCATCCGTAGCAATATTGCCATTTTATCCAATTCATGGGGGCCCCTACAAAAAAAAAGAATGAAAAAGGGAATTGTGGGGTCAGCAAAGAGTAGAGTCCCTAACAGGACCAATTCATTCATTCAGCTCTCTGTGAGGGTGAGTTAGGGAAAAGAATGATATGGCTAAATTGGCTCCAAGATGTAATAGCTAGAAAACTGGGGCTGAATCAACTAAACTCTCTAAATTGTTTCCTCATATATATAGGAGAATAATATACTACCTCCTTCATAAGGTTGTTGGTGGTAGATGGGGTAAGGAGTTTAGGGAAGAGGTTAGTGAAGAAAACTTAAAGCATAATAAAAATGTAAATTATGATTAAATAATGCTAGACATGAAAGCCCAGCTAGAATGAGACCACCTCTGTGGAGTTTTGGAATGTGTTCATGATATCAAACCCTAACCTTGTAGTTCTAAAGGGCCAAGGGAAAAGGAGTGTGAGCCTCAAAGGGTGGAGAAATGAAAACATCTCCTATACAGTATTTCATTTTCCACTGCCATGCTTTGCCTCAACTACCCCACATGCACAGAATATATTCTCTCCTTACCTCTGCTTCATAAAAGTCCATCTTCCTTTAAAACACAGCTCAAGAGTCATTTGGATAGAACCTTTCCTAACTCTCCCCATCTGATACTACTTTGTATATAATTTGTATTTATTTACGTTATAGTTATCCCGTAGCTATTTTTGTACAAGGTGTCCCAAAAATCTTGATGCCATTTAAATAGCTTAAAATCACACTGCAACTTTTGGGATATTATATATGTGATTGTTTTTCCATTAGAGTGTAATTTCCTTTTGAATAGAGGGTTGTCTCATTATTTATACTAGTACCTAGGACCCTAGAATAAATGTATTCCATTTGATGCACTGATCGATTGGTAAAGTGTAAAGAAGATTTGTGGGTTAAATATTTTTGGGGAGATGATATTAAAGAAAGTCTAGCCTATCTGCCACCTTAAACCATTGAGGGGTTCTCACAGATGCAATGCCAGTATTTTTAAGCAGACACTTGGATAATTATTATTCCTTCCTGGCTCCAGGTTAAATATAAACTAGTTGTGATAAAGATAGAAAGAGATGAGAGGAGCTCCTCTGAGGCCCGACCCAGGTTGACTCCTTAGTTATAAAGCTTCTGTCCCTGTTAAGTGACTTCCAGAGAATTATCTTTGTGATTACCTGGCTTGCCCACCTGACATTGGGATTTGAAATTTAGATAGTCACAAGAGTTCAAGAAGACAGTTATTACTCCGGTAGAGTTACTCTTGATCCTTTTATTATGCACACAGAGTTCAAGTTGCCTATATTTTGGAAGATAAATTTAGTTCCTCTTGGCTCTCCTAGGGAAAGATGGGCTCAAATATTCAGAGGTCACTTGCATATTCTAGCAAGATTTTTGACTCCCACAATCCCCTACAGTCTTCCATACATAACCTTGAAAATATAGATGAGATGAGTAAAGAGAGCAAAAGCTGAGTTTCTAACTGATGGTGACTTAAATTTATCAAAATGATTTAGATTCCTTTGTCATTCTGAATCTTTCCTAAATATCTGTCCACTCTCTAAATGTCATTGCTTTCATCTTTTCAGTATTCCAACTTGAGCTCACCTTACTATTAGTTCTCTCCACCTTTAAAGAAATGTCTTCATCTTAATGTATGATATTGCAAAAGCAATTCCTTACTCCAACAACTGTAGAAAATTCCCATTTTCACGAACTATATGCATCCCTTGCTTAAAGAACATTCACTTTGAACTGAAGGAATTTATTCAAAAGAGAAACCTTCAGATTTACATAATTTAGTTGATGTGTATTGCCCCTTTCTACTTGTTCTCAGGTCCCTCTTGCTCCTCAGATAATAACAGCTAGCCTTTATGTAGCTCTATGAGGTTTAACAACATTTTTCTTTTATAACATCTCATTTTTTCCGCATGAAACTTTAGTGAAGTGCCATTATATCAACCCCCTTTTAATAAATGAGAAAACTGAGGCACAGGAAGGATCAGACATTTGCACAGAATCAGACAGCTCATTAGGCTCTTTAGTGAGATTCAAAAATTTAAGTATTTCTGACTCCAAATTCACCAAGATTCAATAAAAGGATTGGGAGTCAGAGCTGAATCAGAGAATGGTTCAGATCTTGCATCGGAGGGCTCATGGCCTGAGTGACCTTGGGTAAGTTAGTTAAACTTCCTGAGCCTCAGTTTTCTCATCTGTAAAATTAGGAAATTGGACTAAAGAGACTCTGATCTTCCTACTGGCTCAAGAATGCTAAGTCTATGATCTCCAATGGCAAGTCTCTGTGTCAAACCTTAAATTACCTAACAATAATCAGTTATTAACCATCTTAAAGATAGAACAACTATTTTTATAAGCTGACAGCCTCAAATAAGGACAGCAGCAATCAACCAATTAAATTAACAGATCATTAAGGTGAGAGCAGAATAGTCCATTCAGAAGCATCTTGACTGAAGGACAGAGTGCTGAATTTGGAATTCAGAAAGATGTGCAATCAAATCCCCCTCTGAATATTTAGCTACATGACTCCAGTAAGCTATCCTACTCTATTGAAGACCAAACATTAGCTAGTTGTGGGGCAATTACATGACCTAGCAGATGCTGGAATGGGCCTCCTGAATGATGAGGTTTAGTACCTTTTCATTCTTAGCTTTTCCTCCCAAGGATATAATAATAAACTGTACACACCTGCCTGGGCAAAGAGGAGGTATTAAGATGATTGACCAAAAGTAATAAGGATGAAAAAAGTTGGAGCTATTAGAAGACAATATGAAACAGATGAAAAAAATAGTAATGAAATTACTGAAATTAGAAAGCATTATTAGAAAACTTTATCTCCAGGGCAGCTAGAGGCATAGTTAATAGAATCTTGGGCCTCTTTAAATCCAGTCTCAGACACTTACTAGTTGGGTGATGTATTTCTCTTCACCTTAGTTGCCTCATCTGTAAAATGGGCTAAAAATGATAAATCACTTTAATATCTTTGCCAAGACAAACCCAAAATGGGGTTGTGAAGTGTCAGACATGACTGAATGATTCAACAACAATCAAAATCTCCAGGAGGTAAAACATAGAGAATCACATCACAAATCACAAAGCCTCTAGGAGGGAAGCTCAGCCACCTCACCACAAACTGAACAAGAGAACTCTGTACCACAAATGGTCATCATCCAGCTTTCTCTTGAAGACCTTCAGTAAGGAGAGTTATAGGTCTGCAGTTAGATAGTCCTCACTGCTAAAACAAGGAAGCTTTCCTCCCCTAACATCTAAATAGATCTCTTTTAAATTATTTCCAGTATTTCTGGTAATGGCCTTAGTTTCTACTTCTGATATGTTCAGGTTGTTTTTTTTTTTAAAGATGATACTAGATAATATATAAAAAGTGCTTTAAGAGATTTGCAAAGTACTTTGCATCCATCATTGCATTTGAGTCTTACAATAATCTTGTGAGATAAATCCTATGATGATTACCAGTTTACAGATGAGGAAAGTATGAGAAAAGTAAAGTGACTTGCCCAACATCAGCTTAAAATTGTCTAAGAGAGGATTCAAACTCAGAATTTTGTCATTCCAAGTCTGACATCCAAGTCACCTAGTTGCCAAAATTATGAATATATATTTCATATTAACAACTTTGTTTTTTCAAAATACATGCAAAGAGAATTTTCAACATTCATCCTTGCAAAACTTTGTGTTCCCAGATTTTTCTCCCTCTTTCCCCTAAAGAGCAAGTAATCTAGAATAAGTTAATATACACAATTCTTCAAAACACATTTCCACATTTATCACACTGCTCAAGAAAAATCAGATCAAAAGGGAAAAAAATGAGAAAGAAAAACACTAGCAAGAAAACAACTACAACAACAAAAAAGGGCAAAAATACTATCTTGTGATTCATATTCAGTCCCTATAGTTTCTTTCTGGCAGCATATGGCTCTCTCCAGCACAAGTCTATTAGAATTGACCTGAATCATCTTGCTGTTAAAAAGAGCCAAGTCCATCAGAATTGATCACCACATAGTCTTGTTGTGATTGTATACAATGTTTTCTTGGGTCTAACGCACTTCACTTAGCATCAGTTCATCTGAGTCTCTCCAAGCCAATCATCCTGCTGATCAATATTTTTATAATAGTTTTTTTATTTTTTAAAATACATGCAAAGATAGCTTTCAACATTCATCCTTGCAAAACCTTGTGTTCTATATATTTTTCCCTCCTCCACCTCTCCCATCCTCTCGATAACAAGTAATCTAATATAGGTCAAACATGTGCAATTTTTCTAAACATATTTCCACATTTATCATGCTGCATAAGGAAAAACAAATATATTGTTAATGTAATTTTATCACAATTAAACACCAAAAAGGGAAAATCTTGACAACTTGGAGTTGAGAACAGTATTTTAAGATCATATACTTTAACATCTCATTATAACAAAAGAGGATTGATTTAACAGCCATTTACTCTGCATAGAACACAACTATACTTGTGTGCCATTCTATTAAGTGGGATCTCTTGGCTTTTCTATCAAAATTTCCTGTGTTCATCTTCTTGCTATTTAAACTAACCAGAAGTACCCCTGTCAAAAGCAACGGTCACTTTAGTCTCATCAGCTGGTTTGGACTTTTTCTATCTTGGTTCATATCTCCCGGTATTTGTGTCTAACAGTGGCCTCCATTCAATGAAAGAGTAACTCAGGGAAAGATTAATTTTTTACCTGAATTTGGCTTTCGAAAGAAACAAATTGTGACCTAAGTTCCAGCTGGATTGGATGCTCTTACTGAAGCCTCCTGTGGAGTCTTTGAAAGAAGTCTTTGGCTCAGGTGAATGTCTCCATTAAGATATGTAATTTCATGACTAAGGGAATTCTTTGGACTGTTTCTTATCATAGTCTGGGCCATGAGTGGCTTAATATAGCCTATTGTTTCAAAAGGATCCCACCCGTCTCAGTCATCAGCTCTAAATACAGCTAGAGAAGATAGCGACAAGATTCCCTTGATGCATTAATAAAATGATTATTGAATCCATGCCCAAAGTGCCTCAAAAAAGGAAATTTAGGTTTATACACAGCAACTAAATAAACATATGGCACCACAAAGATAATAGGTTTCCTTCTAAACCCTTACCTCCTCAATTATACCTGTTTTGCTTGACAGCAACATCATTCATCCTATCACTCAGATAAGGAATCCTGTTTCATCCTAATTGATGCCCCTCCATTCCTTCTATAATATCCAAATTGTAGCTAAGTCTTATGATTGATTTCTACAATATTTCTCTCATAGATCTCATTCTTTCTACTCATACTGGCTCTACTTATAAAACCAAGACTTATTAACACTCACCACTATTGGATACTTCTAATTGAATGATCTAGGGGTATCATAAGCAAACATCTCCAAAAGAAAATCTCCTCCCTAGCCCTCTATGCTTCCTAACTTTCACTCCCTTTTCTTTAGAGGGTACCACTAGTCTCCTACTCATTTTCAAACCTTTTCTCTCTCTAACACTTCTCATATCCCTTCCTCTCTCCACCCCATTTCCACATAAAATCAGTTGCCAAGTCCAGTCAATTCCATCTCCAAAATATCTACTACATAACCCCGCCCCCTTTTCTCCAGCTTCAATGGCTTCCAAATGCCTCTAAAATAAAAAATGTCTGACATTTAAAGATCCCCACATCCGTTTCTAGCTCACTTTTTTAGACTGAATTTTAGACATTGGCACCATTCACATAACTTTTTTTAAAAGTCATTTTTCAGTCCTGTCTGATTTTTTTGGGATTCCTCTTGTAGTTTTCTTGGCAAAGACACTGGAGTGATTGGCCATTTCCTTCTCCAGCTCATTTTACAGATGAGGAAATTGAGGCAAATAGGATTAAATAACTTTCCCAAAGTCACTCAGCTAGTAGATGTCTGAGCCAAATCTGAACTCAGGTCCTATTGATTTCAGGTGTGGCACTCTATTGACTATTCCACCTAGCTGTTCCTTCCTTGATATATTTTTGCTAAAATAAAATTCTTCCCATGTAACATTGTGATTTCTGCCTCCATGCTTTTGCATAGTGGCTCCCTCCTCAGTTTCACCCTTTTATAGAGTCTTAAGTTTCTCTCACCTTAGTTGCCTCATCTATAAAATGGGCTATATTGATTTCAACCCAAGTGCCGTCTGTAAACATGGTCTAGCTTCTTGTATGTCTCCCCAGAAACCACTTTGCACACACATTTATTTGTTTACGTTCCTGCTGTTTTCTTCTAATAAAATGTGTACTCTTGGAGTTGGGAATGGTTCTATTTTTTTTTTTCAAATCTCAGGGCCTAGCACAATGCTTGGCACATAGACACATGATGAATTCTTGTTACATAAATGAAAGGATAACTTCAATAGCCTACTAACTGATCTCTCTACAATCCAGGTGCTCTCATCTGGTATCCCTTTGGGCAGGCATATATTATTATGGTCAAGTCTATGGACTCTTTTTCATTTTAAATCATTTTTAAACATACAGCATTACAAAAGAAATCAGTACATGAAAATGCAGTTATAAAAATATTTTAAATAACAAGTTCCTGGCCTGAGGTTAATGACACCTTTTTTCTCCACTTCCTCTATCATACAATGGCTATCTACCGTGCTACCCAGCTGTCCCAGTTAAATAAATTCTGGTTGATTGGATGGCTGATGTTGAATTGTCCATTAAGATCTTTAGGGCTTAGAATCTAAAATCCAAGTTAAAAATATTCAGCCAGGGAATACTAATCCCAGGGAGATAATTCTTGGAAAAGTTTCATCATAAGAGACTTGGAGAGTATCTGTACTCTTACATCAGTCTTACTCAAAGAATTACTGAACCATATCGATACCTTTTATTTTTACCTGACAAAAGACTGCAATGATGTCATATCGGCGTCTGGTTTTTAATGACCCTACATCACTCAGAGAAAATTTCTCTGATGTTTAAAAAAAAAAAGTTCATCTTTTAAATCCAATTCACCAAATATCCAAGAGCCTCTACTCGGGTTGAAAAGGCACATCCCTTGTCCCCAAACAACTTGCAGTGTATTATCTGATGTACCATGCATACAAGTGACTCTAACAACGCCAGCTTACAAACACACTGGGTCTAGTTTTGCAGAATATCATGTAGACATTATTTCATTTGATCCAGAGAACAACTGAATAAAATCTTAATCTATGAAGATTATATTAGAAACATTTTACAAATTAGGAAACTGTGGTTGAAAATGATTACATAAGTAACCAATAGTCACAGGGCTGAGAGGTATCAGGGGCAGGAGGGAGGCAATGATATTAAATGGGCTTTGCAATCTTTTTATAAATGGGACTATTATAATTTATGTTGCTTTATATACCTCTTATTTATTCTCTGTTCTGTCAACCTAGAGAAATCTATCTTGTCCTCCTTCTTGATTGTGACCAACTACTGGTCCCTTCATGAAGCCCTTCCTGATCCCCCAAATCTCGTTTCCCCCTCTAACAAAGTACCCTACCACACTGAGAGTCTTCCCTCTTTTATTCTAAGGTTACTTGTGTACAGCTCATTTTCTTAGTTATGAGTTCCTAGAAGCATCCTACGTGATGCTTTAGTATAGAAGATAGATTTATCTTCTATACTGTCTAACTTAATTACTTGTACTTTTAAAATTTACAGTGCTACATACATTATATCAAGACACAGCAATAATATGGGTGAGACAAGGTTTTGTAAAGGTGAATATTGAAAGAACATCTTTGCATGTATTTGGAAAAAGAAAATAGTATAAAAAGAAAAATAATAATATGGATGAGAGAATTTTTTAACCGGAAGGGACCTCAAAAATTAGGTAGCCCATCTAATCTATTCATTTTATAAGTTTGAAGAAAGTTGGATTCAGAGAGGTTCAGTGACTTAATATCACACAGGCAGTGACTAAACCAAAACTAGATCCCAACTCTTTGGAATAATTTTTCATTGATTTCAGCTATAACACAACGAATCCAAGGAGCTAAAGAGAAAACCAACCTGTTTACAACAAAAAAGATCCTTATGATAACAATTACTTCAAATACCTTGTTAAAATGGAGTAGAGGTGCCTTTAACTATGGAGGAGGGAGGCGCTCAGTTCTTTACTGTATCCTTTTTTCTGCTTGGGTAAAACAATGCTCTCTCACACACTTGTTTTTCTACTTTGTTTCTTTCAGTACTCTTCTTCTCTGCCAAAGCTTCCTGATGTCACTCATGATTTCAGCACTTCACATCTTACAAATAAAATAGTATCTTTCATATTTTTCCTGCCACTGGAACTGGTTAAGAGACTGTATTCCCTGCCTAACTTACTTTGCCTTCTTAATTCCTAAAGTATTAGAAATGATTATATGGTTAAACCATAATACATAGCACACATGCCTCAAAAGGTGTCTGGGATGAGTGAAATATCTGCTATTAAAGAAATCCTTGAGATAAAAATCAAGTGAATTTCTAAGACCCGTTTCCAGGTCTTTTTTTAATACATATAAACTATTTAAGGTAATTTTGAGAACCTTAACTAACATAAATTATGAGGAACTAAAATTAAAATGCAAACAAATAAGTATAAATATTATTGATCACATATAATGATACTGTATTTCAAACCCCAACCTTTTAAACCTGTAACTTGTAAACTTATCACTGTAGCACACTACACAACAGAAAAAGTGGACAAAAATGAAAATGAATTTTGTATAGTCATTTTACTCTTTAAGAATTAAAGCTACTTACTTTTACTCATGGAATCACCTGCATAGCTAATGCTGAAAAAAACAACATTGGTACTACTCCCAGGTATGCAGTTCCTTTGTTTGCTGAGTTCATCTAAAGCCTTAATTCCACACTTGGATATTTTAGACAGCCTTCTTCATCGTAAAGAAAGAGGGAAGAAAAAACTCCACAAGCTCAAGAGCAAAGCTCCTAAAATACAGGCGGGCTTGAACATTCCCAATCAGAAAAAGCCAATTTGTTTCCTTTAATCACCTATGCCAAGTTGCCCCAGGAATATGCGGAAAGTCAGGCTCCCCATGATAAGTATTTCTCCACCCCTTAGAAATTAGTCACTGAATAACCTCAGACCTACATCCAACCGCAGGCTATTTCACATGTGACTCAGTCCCTCAACAACTGCTTTCATGGAATATGTGTATGTGTGTGTAGTGTGTGTATATGGCACACACACACACACACACACACACACACACCCCAGGACCATCTCAGGTCATTTAGACAACAGAAAATGAAAGACAAGAGGTTCATAGATTAAAAAACAAAAACAAGCCAAACCACAAGAAAGCTCAAAATATTAATTTCCCAAGAAGAGGAAATTTCAAACAGTTTCTGTTTCAGGTAAGCATATCGTTAACACAGAGCCCAGGAAGGCGCCCAACTCCTATTCTTTCGCCAAACTTTTGAAGTTCTTCTATTGGCAGCAGGATGAAATATGAAACTCTCTCCTCTTCTTACACCTGAACTGAACAGGATGGAGATAGAGGAGGCTGTCTACTAATTAACTAACATTTTAAAAAAAAGTTGAACTTTGGGCAGCAGTCATAAATCAATCCTGCCCAATACTACATAGGCAATTAAAATCATTCTATAAAACAAATGTGAGTTCTGCGAGAGGCAGAGAAAGGGGGAAGGGGCACCAAATATATGTTTAGAAAGAACAACAAAAAAAATTAAAGAGTAACAGCAAGCTGTCCAGCTCCACCCTAAAGGAGTTGGAATGGAAAAAAAAAAAACCCTATTGCAGCAGCCGTGGAAGCCGGTAGACAACCTTTGACAACGCGACTATTATTTTCTAGGTGAGCAGGGCACAAAGAGGTATGTGTTAAAAACAGGCAATTACTTGTGTGATACTTTGGCTGAAGGATGGGTATTACTCTGAAACTAAAGGTGGAGAGAAGAAAGGAAGCAATTCGTTAGCTCAGAGAGTCCTACTTTAATCACCTCTCAATTTTGTCTCCGGCTCCCTCTTTCCCTCTGTCTTCAGGGACTGAACAGAGTAGAAAACTGTCCCAGTGGGTATTGAATGCAAGATGCACCATGACTCATTTGGCTTAGGATTCCTTTGGCAGTTTGCCATACCCAGCCGCCATGCTTTGGGTAGCTGGTCCATTTTTGAAATGATTTTTATACTTTTGGAGGTTATTCTTGCTGACCAAAAGGATTCCATGACGTCTCTCAAAAAGGAAAAAAAAAAACCCAATAACAATCAAACCAAAATAAATAAATAAATGAAAAACCAAACCAGAAACCAGAAAACTTCCAGCATTTCAGAGAGGGGGGAAAAAAAGGCTGCTTACTCTCAACAAAATTCCCTGTGGTTATTAAGGGTAGGGGGAAAAGGAGCACATGACATTGCCATACTCCAGAGGCCTCTTATTAGAAACAATATTTTCACAAAGTGGTCTTAACCGATGCTGAATGAAAGAGTACAAGACAAGGAAGACGCCTTTTGGATCTAACCATTAATGGGCTTGTTATTTTTTATGCACAAACTCTGCCACTGAGGCTCATGGGTAGATATTTGGCAATTTTAACCTTTGATCAAAAATGTGTTCCCCAGGAATGAGGAATGTCTGCTGAATCAGACATAACTTATTTAAAATGACTGACAGGACCTGTTCTCTGGTGAACCACTCTCTATCTTGGCAAAATGGAAATCTGGGGAAACTGAAGATTCTGGTTTATACCAATGGGGCTTTCTAACAAGTTGTAGTATGCCTTCTGGTGATGGCCTTTGCTTACTGACTGCCCATTTGCTGCATCAGCCACATACACTGAAGATGTATGGAAATCACGTATCTTGTCAAAATGGAAACATTTAATGATATGATCCAACCCAGTCCCATCTAATCCAATAAATATTTATTAAGGGTCTATGTATGACATATATTGTATTTAACTTATACGTTAACATATTTAACATGTATTGGTCAACCTGCCATTGGGGGGAGGGGATGGGGAAGGAGGGGAAAAATTGGAACAAAAGATTTTGCAAGGGTCAATGCTGAAAAATTATCTATGCGTATATCTTGTAAATAAAAAGTATAATAAAATAAATAAATAAATAAAAATAAAATCTCAAAAAAACAACAAAAAAAGGATCTATGTTACATAAATCTCACAACAGTTCTAGTCCTCAAGGAATTTAACTTCTATTTCTACCATACAACATGTAATTAAATATAAGTAGGAGAGTCTTGATATCCAAGGACAATTGGTCCTGGAAAAAAGTCTCTTTAAGTGAATCTACTGAAAAGGAAGATTAATATTTTATTGATAGTAGTGGAAACAAAAGATATATTTGGAACTTAACTTTAAAAATGGAACTATAATTATATAAATAAGATTATTTGATATTTTGGCATATAATTGTATTTAATATTAGTTGTGTTATCTGAGCAAGTCACTCAATCACTATGTGCCTCAGTTTCCCCATCTGCAAAATAGGATAACTGATAACACTTATCTTATTGGGTTATCATATCATGTGTTAACAAAGAGATCTGCAAACATTAAGATGCTATATAAATGCTAGGTGTTATTAATGTTAATTATATGTAATTCTTAGGATAAATAAAGACTGTATCATGTTGATTTTGCAGGGAAGATAATTTTTCTAACAAAATGCTCTTTATTTCAATTTGACCTTCAGTTTAGTCAATGAAGAGGGCCATTTGGCATAAATACTTGAAGGCTTCATCTTTTTTTTCCCCCTAAGGCAATTGGGGTTAAGTGACTTACCCAGGATCACACAGCCATGAAGCGTTAAGTGTCTGAGATCAGATTTAAACTCAGGTCCTCCTGACTTCAAGGCTGGTATTCTGTCCACTGTATCACCTAGATGCCTCTCTCTTAACTCTTTGATATTCAAATCATTCTCTTTTTGAGGAGTCTACTGATAATTAGTGTGACACTGACACAGTCTTTGACAAGATGGGCTACAACAGTTGGGGATGGACACTAGGGTCAAATGGGAAAGAATCTCTGAGGAGCAACAAATTTTATACTTGACTAGCTAATTAGTTAACAAATTCATAATAATAATTTCCATGTTAGTTAATCAATTCATAATACTTAGTAAGTTCCATGTTATGATATCATAAATTCCATATTATATTTTAATATATTATTTCGTAGATATTACTTCATTGGTATTTCATCTGAGTTCAAGTTGTTATCTTGATCTAAGTTGACTGTATGATCCTAGGCAAGTCACTTAACTTTTTAGAAAGGAATCCAATGACAAGGATTGAGATAAAGAATATTTGGATGACAAGGACCTCTTCTGTAAATAGGAATATTAATAACTGATAAGGATCAGGAAATGCTAGACTGCATATGACCTTAGTTTAAGGGAGAGAAGGGATTCTAAAAAAAAAAAAAAAAAAAGGAGGGCAGGTGAGAAATAGAGATATAAGTCTGAGGATACTTTCTGGACAAAATCTTGGAGGCAGAAGATGAAATAGTGAATTCAAAGTGATTAATAGTCTTGCCTTGTAAACTATCTTATAAGTGAGCTTCTGATGGCCTAGTACAACTATATTTGGGAAACATTTCTGATATATTTCCCCTCCCCTCCACTCTATTTCATTTTCAGGGACAAATTATCTTTTGTTCCTCAAGTACACGGAGGGCCCTTGTCTCATTCATGGCTGTAAATGCTGCCCCAATCTCAGACCAGGAAGAGTAATCTCCTTTCTAATACTACAGGGCTTACCTAAGAAAGGTGAGTTCACTCTTCTAGAGCATTAGCTAATGCACTAGACGAGGTAATCTTATGATCAATCTCTAGTTGCCCTGGAACCGCTCATTCACCTCACCTGAGCGAAAACTCACTCCCAAGAGAACAGTTAATTTGTGCTAGCTCATCACACCCAAATCTGGCCCAACAGGCACACACCGAACCAGCCACCAATACACCAGCCTCCTGTTTAATTACTTTGCTAGAACCCCTTAAGTCTGGTCTATTTTGCTGTACTATAACCATCTTTTAATTACTCACAATTCTCATTAGTGTAGAAAGTACCCTACTGAATTCTTCTTCTTCTTCTTCTTTTTTTTTTTTTCTAAAAGCAAACTGACTACACAAACAAAGCTTGGGCTATTTGTTGTTTCTAAATTAGTGTTAATGAAGGAGTAAGGTTACAATTGCACATTCAACATTAACATACACTGATGACCCCTGACAACCAAATTAACAGCCCAAGAGATTTATTCAAATGATTCTTCTTTTCTATTAATTCCTTTCTTAGTTAAAGAGAAGAAAAAAGTCACCTATGCTAGGGAAAAGTCTAAAACTCACTTTAAAAAAAGCAGGAAGTTATTTAGAACTATGTTCTGATGAAAAATGGTCAATTTCATGATATTTTCATTAGAAAAGTTTTCAGATGTTATTTTGGTTTTTTGAAAGTTTTTTTTTTTTTTTTTTTTTTTTTTGGTGATCGAAAGCTGGGAGCTTTTCCACATTTTATTTCATCATAAATAAAATGACTCCTGGACACGGACAGGCCAATTAAAAAAAAAAAAAACACAACAAAACACATACACAAATCCCATGAAAGAAGGGCTCTGTCAATGCTCTTAGTTCCATATCAAAGGTAAACTTTACTTCTGCAGTTATTTTGCCTCTAAGACCTTTGTTGCCCCCTCTAGCTCCATGCTTTATTGACAAAAACTGGGTACCACTTATGATTAAAGGATTCCCTGTGAATACCTGGGAAAGCACTGAAAAGAAATAAATCACCTGACTAGCCCAACACGATCAAAAACTTTGGTGTGCTGCTGGACAGGGAAACAAAATGTATCCTTTGTCCCTCAGTAAAATTCACTTGCCTTTATGATAGGTTAGGCCATTGATAATTCTTTAAGTTCCAACTTGGGAGATGAAATTTTCAAGAGAATGAAACAACAAATGTCTAGGGGAAAATTTTAATCATTGATTTAATTCTGTTCTTACAAAACCCATTTCCTGGATGGGTATTTTTCTCCACTACTCTCTTTCTGTCATTGTTCAAATTGAAATTTCATCTTCTTGTCATTTTTAGCTCTTTAGAAACTTGGATCTTTAAGCTTTTTTCCCCCCTCAGTTTATTTGTACCCTAAATTCCCACCACACTTGTCTATAAGTATATGATTTTGCATTTTCTTACACTGAAGACATATTGTCTTGCTCTTTGCTCTTGAATTGCTTTGCAACCTCCCCATGATGGTAAAGGCCATTGTGGGTAAAGACAAAAAATGTACTAGTTTTCTTCTGTATCATTTAATAGGAAGAGTACAATGGAAAGAATAACCAATTTGGGGTCTGGTTCAAATTTCAACTCTGCCACTTCATGCCAGTTACATACTTTTTCTGAGCCTCAGTTTCTTGATCTGGAAAATGAGAGAGTTGAATTCTATTACCTCTAAGGTAATATCCATGATCTATGACTTACTGATCAAATACTATATGCCTAGGAATAAATACTTATTAAATTAGAATTATAATTTGAAGGATGACCAAGTTTTTTAATGAATGATTATTATACCTTCTTCCATCTACTCTACTTCTCATGAATATAGGTCATGTTTAGTGGCAAGCTAGCAATTATTTTTGGATCATTTACATGAAAAATATGTGCTGGATATAAAGCATTCAGAATTGTATAATTTTCACTAATTTTTTTATATATGTAGTCCAATATAGACAAACAAAATCTGCATATAATTTTTCTTTTGTATCACCTAATGGAACCTACTCTGGTCACTATTTTTCACTTTCAAATGTAAAACACAAACTTAATTTAGCTACGAAGAGGGAGCTACTTTTCATGGAATGACTCCCTCTGCTAGCAACGGGTCAGTGGTTTGCAGACCATCTCAGTAGCAATCAGAGACTCCAAACAAGGTACTGCAAAAATGATGGAAGAAATGGATGATCCATAGTTGAATTTCCATGCTACTTTTTTCCCCGAATACTTTGGATAACCAAGAATTGATCATCTAAAATAGCACAGGGATTTTGTTCTGTGCTTAGCACAATGCCTGGCCCATTTAACAAATGGCTAACTCAACTGAATAGTGAATTAAAGATGTCTTATCTAGAATTTATTGCTGTTTTATTATGGATAAGAATCATAGAAGATAGAGGTTGTGGATAGTTGTGGATCCCTAAAAGTGGGCAATGATAAGAGCATAGAAAAATTGAGGTATAAATGTATCAAGTTAATCCAAGAAGCACTTATTAGGTTCCTACTGTATATGCTCATCATTGTGTCAGACACTGTCAGCCTGAATAAGCTCTGCCCTCTGGGAGCTTATGCTTTATGGCAACATCACAGGGAAAACAAAGGCAAAGTGTAAGTTGAAAGTAAATGTTCATCAACAAAGAAAATGAGAAGTATCGGAAACACGGCAAAAAGTATGACTGGTGGTCATTAGGAGGAGTTGGGCCAGAGGCAGGGAGAGACATTTCATTACAAATTCCTTCTCTACCTCACGTGTTCACGCGGCCAGTAGCCTTGTTTCAAAGCTTCACTCTAATTTCCTTCCTTTTCAGCCTATGCTTCCCGGAACTCTGGCTTAAATTTCCCGTTTTTATATCTCTTTTCTTGTACATAACCCTTTTGCCACTGGGACTTGGCCCATAAAGCCTTCTGGGTAGCAGGACTGTAGCACAACCCTGAGCTAAATCACAATATGTCACAATTAAGGAGTATGATGGAGTGTCAGACTTGGGGTTGGGAAGAGTCGAGATCTGAAAAGGCAAGTTTTACAGAAAGGCAGAAGCCAGAGCTCTCCAACCTGAGAACCCAGAGACAAAGCCTAATATTTTAGACTCAATGGAAAATTTCTGAGAAGGACATTTTAGATGTGTTTATCTCTGTGTCTTCATTGTCTGTCTCAGTCTTCTATCCAAAGTCTTCTTAATGAGCTGAGTAGTTGATTTTTCTACAAATGATAATCTGTTATAAATAGTTTAACAATGAAGTGGACATCTGCATATAAATGTTCTGCTTTAGCATCTCTGATAAGAATCTCTTTTTTACTTATCAAAGCATAAGAGTAGGGAAGTTGGATGCTTGCCACCATGTTTTCTGGCTTACTGTGTGTGATGTGTGACTCTAGGCAAAACTCTCTCAGCCTCAATTTCCTTATCTGTAAAAGGGGGTAAATAATGGCATCTATTTAACTGGATAGTTATGAGGATCAAACAAGGTTTGTTTACATATATGCATATACATATATGTTGCTTTTTAAACTTTAAAGATCTCTATAAATATTAGTTGTTATCATTATTGTTATCATTGTTATTACAAAAACACACATATCTGAAGGGGGTAGAAGGTAATAATGACCCAAAAGAAAGAGATGAAATTGAGAGATGAAATATACAGTAATAACCAACTTTAATGTCTAAGGTTATTTTAGCAAAATCTCATTAAAAAAAATTTTGCATATGACATTTAGAGACAAGTTATTAGTATAGGGAACTCCCAAGTTTCCCAGTTGTATAATAGAATCCTATATTTTGTAAGAATAATTACTATCATATTAATAAATACTTGTTGCCTTGTCTTGATATAATAGTAAAAAAAAAAGGCATACATTTCACAGAAGTGAATTTCTCTAAGAGATACAAGTGAAAAAAGTATAAGTAAACAAGTTCCAATCATCTAAACCTTCTTCTCAACTCCAGAATGGATATACTCCTCAACCCTTAGCAACAAGCTCCCTTCACAACCAAGAAATCCCCCTGGTAACCTGGTTAGGTGTGTAAAGTATGAGCACAAAAAGAATTCCCACCTGGAAGTTGGAGAGCAGATGTCAGCTGTGATATAATTATAGATGTTTCTAAGCGAGGATGTGGTACTTTCCCAGCTCTCATTAGCAGTAGAGATGCACAAAACTTTCCAAGCTTATAAACTAGATGAGCATGTCCTAACAAAACTAATGTTTTCTTTGGATTTGTGTGGAGACTTGGCAAAGAAACCCCAAATATCATTTAATTCTGCTTCCCTGCGTATTGCCTCCTAAATGTTCAGTCAGTAATTACTTATTAAGTGCAAGGTTCTAGACTAGGCCCTGTACAATTATACAAAATTCTGTAAAAGAAAGATTTGGGCCTTCAAGGGACTTATACTACAACTGGAGAGATGTGACATACACACACACACACACACACACACACACACACAATTTTAAATCACAAAAGCTATTAAACCAGACAGTAAATGGTAAGCAACATAGAAATATACTATGGAATTCATAAGAAAAAAAAATCACTTCTAGTTGAAGTGGTCAAAGATTTAAAATGGATCTTGGTAGGTAAGAAGAAAAGGTATATATTGCAGATAAAGGGAAGGTCATGAACAAAGGGAAGAACAATGGGAAATTATTTCTAGGCCCTTTGGGGGAATGGTAAACAGGCTGGCTAGAATACAGCCTTTCCACTGAGAAGTAATAAGTGATATATTTCAAATCAATGACACCATATATGTCACCACAAGAGCAGAAGTCAAAATGCTTTTGTATTTCCGTAATGACTTTAGATACATTTTGAGAAGGGGACTAGATTTATCCTTGTGATGGCAAATAGATGAAAAGAGACAACAAACTCAATAGACCTCTATTATCTACTATATGTCAGACAGGGTATTAAGGAATAAGGATGCATAGACAAAAATGAAATGTTATCTGCCCTTAAGTAGCTTACATCCTACCAAGAGAGCTTCCATTCTACTGGAATGCATGAGAACCCTGAACAATTCTTGGCAGTTTCTCCAGTACAGATATATGTCACCATATTTATAGGCTTCCAACCAAAGCACCTTAAATTCTATGAAATGCAAGAAATACTTTATACTCAAGTGTAAAAGGTAAATATAGAAATAGAATTTTCATTTGATGCTCTAAAAAGAGAGGGGAGTGACTGCCAAATCACTGAAGGCCACTATCTCCAATCTAAACTCAGGTCCAAAGCTATCTGAAAGGGGTCATCTGTAGAACACAAAATTATTGAGTGTTGTAAAAGACACAAGAGAAGGCTAAACTAGAATCAAGCTTGTTAACTTTATCTACAAATGAAAAACAACAACAAGGCCCCTAAAATACCCACAAACCCCACAGGAATGCTCCATTTCAAAGAAATACTTTCATGTTTTCAGTTCAAATATCAGACTAGTCAGCCACCTTAGGAAATCTGAGATGGTCAAACCCACCCGTTCTCCTTATTTGGATGAAGAACAGGCTCAAATGCAACAAATTTGGGATTTGTGACTGCACTGAGGATAATGTGGCACGGATTGTACATGGAGCTTTCCAAGGCAATGCCCTATAGAGGAAGCAGGGAGGATTTGAGTCAATAAATTTTATTTCCTTTCCCTTTTCCTCTGCAAAAAATATAACCATGGCATTGCCAGAAAAAACCTGGAATTTTCACCCAAATTAACAGCCTCCAAAAGAAGTAAAGAACTGTATCCTTGAAACAAAACTCACACTGAAGAAAGCTGACAGTGGCTAGCAAGATAGGTGCCCATGGCTGGGAGAACTCTCCCATTCTTTCCCCACGACGGTTTGGGAGTCAGGATACCTGGGTTCAAAACCTGGCTCTGTCATATATTTCCTGTATAACTTCAAATCTAATCATTTCATTTGTCTGCATCTCAATTTCCTTTTTTTTAACACAAAGTGTGTGTGTGTGTTTGTGTGTGTATGTATGTGTGTGCTGGGAAGGAGGGTTAAACTAGATAATTTCTAAGATTCTTTCCAGCTTGAACTTTATGATTTTAAGACCCAAAATAGTGATTGGACACCCAAGCTAAACAGAAAAAAGAGAAAAGACCTCAAAAGTTCTCAAACCTGAGACCCCAGTGACAAAGCTTAGCATTTTAAGACTAAATAAAATTTTGGGGAGGGACACTTTAAATGTGCTTGTCTTCGTGTAGTGGGGGAAATAAGGACAAATGTCTTCTATTTGACTTTATGTTCTTTTCCAATGTCTTCTTAATAAGCTGAATAGTAGATTTTTCTATAAATGACAATCTGCTATTAAACAGTTTAACAACAAAATGGACATCTGCATATAAATGTACTGCTTTAACATATCTGGTAAGAATCTCTTCTAGATTTAACAAAACATAGAATAGGGAAGTTGGATGGGGCTACCAGGATTTCTGATTTTTATCTTCTAGGACTGCTTCATTGGGTAGGCTCAGAAGCTTTAGAAATGCTGCTTAAGTAAAAGATTCCCATTGCTTTGCCTTCTTATTCACTTTTCCGGGGCCCAGTCCTGGAGAATTAAAATCCCTGTGTCTAAGAAAAACTGCATGGCCATTTCTGTCATAGTTAGAAATATCACAGAAATAAATGCTATAAAAATGCATGCAGTTGTCTAAATTAGGATTAAATCTCCTCTCCAGTCTCAAAGAGCAAACCCCAAAATGATGGTCCTTTTCCCACTATTTGGAAGTGGACTAGTTCAGAAAGTCTACTCCAATAAGACTGGAAAAGGAAGAGTTTGAAAAGAAACAGGTGACAACCATTAACTTTAGATCTTTCACTAAATCATCATCTCATGGAAAGGAAGGCTCCAAACTCAAGTCCTCCCACATTCAATGCACAGTGCGACCGAGGTCAACTTCTACAATGGAAATCTATTATTCTTTTTACTAATAGTGTTAAATGGCAGCTTAATGGCACATGGGATTGAGGGCAGGACCTGGGGTCAGAAAGACTCATCTTCTTGAATTCAAAGATGGTTTCAGACATTTAGTTGCTGTGTGACTGTGGAAAAGTCACTTAATCCTGTTTGCCTCAATTTCCTTATATGTAAAAAAAGCTAAAAAAGGAAATGGCAAACCACTGCAGTATTTTTGCCTAAAAAGCCCTAAATGGGGTCCAAAAAAGTTGGACATGACTGAAAATGACTGAACACACACACGCAGAACTAATATTGGGGGGTTAAATATAAAAATGAGACAGTCCCTGCCTTCAAAGACCTTGCATTTTAAATGAGAAATAGCATATATTATAGAGGGGTGATGGTTAGAGTAGGGGATTTTGGTCTAAGTAATTAAACATAAAATGGTAAACTGGATAACTGAAGCAACAATGGCAGTGTAACACCTCATTGCAATAATTAGCTCATTCTAAGCCTATGGGGCAATACAATGGCTCTAAGGTTCACTTGGCTCCTTCCTCTTTGGCTTTAGGGAGTTTATTTTAGATGAAAAGTTCAAAGTTCAGCCACAACTGTTCCAAGTCTACAGTTAGAAAAATTCCTAATGTCTAAGTAAAGGTTGGGCTTTCTGCCTAATCACACATTTATATTAATCTCTAGTCAATTCCTGGCCTCTGTGGTTAAGACAAAATTCAGGTTACTAGACACATTTGGTTAACAGAACAACAGATTATACTATATAACAGTGCAGCACAGTGTAACTGAGCATCCTATCCTAGCCTATCCTAAATTATATTACAGCATATGCTGACCATATGAATACTTATTGACTTGACAGAGAGCTTCAGGATAGGGATAATGGGGAAAAAGCAAACCTTTTCTTGGGGACTTTTCTCAGCTTGGACCTTCCTAGCAGAGATGCTTGTAGACCTAATGGCAGTGCTCACTATTTCCCCTCTCTTTACAGCCTTTTGCTCCTTTCTTGCTCCAGTCTCCTGAATGCAGATGCAGATCAGAATCTCGTCTCCCTCTCCCCATCTGAGATAGCTTTTCATTTTTAGTGAACTGCTTAGTGAGTGACTCTGTCTCTCACACAATGACTTTGATTGATTCAGTGCACAGGCCTTATTAGCACTCAGTTATAACTGTCTTTTTTGATCAAAAATAGTGCTCACCTGGTCAAGGCATCTGGCCAAAACCGGCTAATTGGGGTATCACTTTTGTATTACTATTGATTTAATTACTATGCCCGAAGCAAGAGGTGGGGGGGGGGCACATGTAATGACAGGACATTTCAGGAGACAGACAGGATGGGAAATGAAGAGGCTGGGATCAGCTGTGCACTAGGTAAGTTTGCACTCATTCACTCGCCAATCAAAACACCTTAACCCCAGGGCTGGAGTTCAAAAGTGAGTAAATTAAACTTCCTGAAAGACTAGAGGCATATTTTTTCTGGAGGTCTGGTCCAATAAATACTATTCCATTTGAGAAAATGGGCAACAGCAGAGCCAGGGGTAAGATGGCTAGAAAAGATAGCTGAATAGGATGTGAAGGTGATCAAACAGAAAGAAACCATTATTTTCATTAGAATTGTATTGCTATCAAAGAGACGCTTTCAGAGTCAAAGCCCAAAGAAACTCTCTAGGATGCTTCTGTAAGAGTCACTGTTTTCCAAAAAGCACCAAAAAGCAGGGAACCCAGGTTCAAAATCAAAACAATCAAAACTTCTTTCTCCTTATCTACCTCGCCCCATTATCACTGGAATCATAGGTATTTTTTAAACATTTGCTTTTCTTTCCTAATAATATTTTCACTTCTCTGGGAGATAACTGTGAAGGAATTTAAGTGATATTTGAAAGACTATGGAAGATGGGAAAGGTATTATGGTATCAGATAAAGGCACATTTCAAACCAATTTTCCCAAAAAAGTTTATAAGGCAATGAACTTGACTTTGATTTCTATGAAAATTCTAGATGAAATTCTTAAAAGAGCAGTTGGTGATCATCAGAAAGGAAAGCTACGATAATAAAGAGATAGCACAGTTTCATTAAGAACAAGTCACGTTAGAGAAATCTGAATTCCTTTTTTACAGAGTTGATGTTGTTTATCTTTCCATTTTCAAAGAGGAGCAGTGACAGCAGGGTGATGTCTTGACTTGCAGTAAATTGGCAGAACTGTGCAAAGTCATCAGCCTTACTCTCTCTCCCAGTCATTGAGCTCAGTGGCAAGACAAAAGTCCAAATGACTGGTGATGGCTTAGAAAGCCATGGGTGACCTTGGTGTCTGAAGTCTGACCAAGCTCTAAGCACTCTAAAATGCCTGCTTTAGTGTCTACATGGCTACTGGAATAAATTCTTCTCGTTTGTCCATGGACAGGGTTACTAAATGAGTAGAAGTTATAGATATAAAACACACACACACATATTAGTAAAGCTTTTGAAAAAGTATATTCTTCTTATGGGAAAAGATGGAAAGACACAGACTAGATAAAAATATAATTATATGCAAAATGCAATTGGATGGCTGGACTCAAAGTGTAGTTAGTTGTTAATGGCTCAATGTCAACATGACAAGAGTTTTCTAGCACAGGAACCCAGGGGAGTTGTGCTTGCCAGTAATTTGGATACAGTAATCAATGACACGACCAATAGATTTGCAGATGACACAAAATTGGGATAGATAAGTCAACACACTGGATGAAGGTCAGAATCCAAAAAGATTTTGATAGGCTAGAGCAGGGCTTTTCCCACATGACCCCTTTTATACTGAGAAATTTTTATATGACCTCGATTATACAGGTATATAAAACAAGTACACAAATCAAACACTTACTGATAATAAATCATAAAGAAATTTATCTTAAAACAATTCTTTGGCTTACATATATAATTTTATTATTTACTAAAGAAGAAAGCAAATTTGCATACTAATGGATGTGTTTGTTTATTTTTACATAAATAATTAAATCTTGGAAAATTTGATATCTTTTACTGTTGCCAAATATTTTGTAACCCCCACATTCAGTCACATGACCCCACATGGGATTTTGACCCACAGTTTAAGAAGCTTGAGAACTGAGACTAGCGCACCAATAAGAAGATATTCAGTAGGGACAAATCTAATGTCTTATACTTGGATGTCGAAAAAAACGAACTTCACAAGTTTAAGATAGAGGAAGATGGATGGATAAGAATTTATCTAAAAAAGAGTTTATCCAACTTTGTTGGAAATTTAGTGGACTGCAAGGCCAACATGAGCCAGTATTGTGACATGACAACCAAAGAATGTAATGTAATCTTGAGTTGTATTAGGAGAAACATAGTTTCCAAAAATAAGGAAAGAATAGAAGAATAAGGCTGTGAGAGTCCCTCTATACCCTAGTCTTGTGAAAACTCCTCTGGGATACTGGATTCAGTTTTGAATATTGCAATGTAAGGAGAACACAGATAAGCTAGAGATATCTAAAACAAGTCAGCCAAGATGGTTAAAAAAAAAAAAATTCTGAGCGCATGTTATATGAGAATAAGTTGAAAGAATCAAGCATAGGGATGCTGAAGGAAAGAAGACTTTATTTGCCTTCAATAATCTGAAAGACTACCTTGTGGAATAAGAGTGAGATTTATTATTTGCACCTGAAGGCATAACCAGAAACAACAGGTAGAAATCTCAAAGAGCCAAATATAAGCTTGTTGATAGGAAAAACTTTCTAGCAATTAATGTTTTTTTTTTTTTTTTTTTTTTGGTTTATCTATTTTATTGGAGTTCCCGTCCCCTCCCCCCCGCATAAAACCTGTTCCTGGTTTTATTTATTTGTCCAATAGTTTTCTTACTTTTAATTTTATTAATCTCTCCTTTGATTTCCAATTTTGTGTCTTTGTTTTTTTTTGTTTTGTTTTGTTTTGTTTTTTGCTTTTTATTTACAGGATATATGCATGGGTAATTTTTCAGCATTGACAATTGCAAAACCTTTTGTTCTAATTTTTTCCCTCCTTCCCCCCACTTCCTCCCCCAGATGGCAAGTTGACCAATACATGTTAAATATGTTAAAGTATAAGTTAAATACAATATATGTATTTTGTACAGTTATTTTACTGTATAAAAAGAATTGGATTTTGAAATAATGAATAATTAGCCTGTGAAGAAAATTTAAAATGCAGGCGGACAAAAATAGAGGAATTGGGAATTCTATGAAGTGATTCATACTCATTTCCCAGAGTTCTTTTGCTGGGTATAGCTGGTTCAATTCATTACTGCTCTATTGGAACTGATTTGGTACATCTCATTGTTGAAGAGGGCCACGTCCATCAGAATTAATCATCATATAGTGTTGTTGTTGAAGTATATGATGATCTCCTGGTCCTGCTCATTTCACTCATTATCAGTTAGTGTAAGTCTCTCCAGGCCTTTCTGAAATCATCCTGCTGGTCATTTCTTGCAGAACAATATTATTCCATAACATTCATATACTACAATTTATTCAGCCATTCTCCAGTTGATGGGCATCCACTCAATTTCCAGTTTCTGGCTACTACAAAGAGACCTGCCACAAACATTTGTGCACATACAGGTCCCTTTCCCTTCTTTAAGATCTCTTTGGGATATAAGCCCAGTTGTAACACAGTTTGATAACTTTCTGAGCATAGTTCCAAACTGCTCTCCAGAATGGTTGAATCCATTCATTGTTCTATCAAAAAGGTAATTAGTGTCCCAGTTTTCCCACATCCCCTCCAATATTCATCATTATCTTTTCCTGTCATCTTAGCCAAACTGACCAGTGTATAGTGCTATCTCAGAGTTGTCTTAATTTGCATTTCTTTGATTAATAATGACTTGGAACATCTTTTCAAATGGCTAGAAATAGTTTCAATTTTTTCCTCTGAGAATTGTCAAATTCATATCCTTTGACCATTTATCAATTGGAGAATGGCTTGATTTCTTATAAGTTAGAGTCAATTCTCTCTATATTTTGGAAATGAGGCCTTTATCAGAACCTTTGGCTGTAAAAATGTTTTCCCAGTTTACTGCTTCCCTTCTAATCTTGTCTGCATTAGTTTTGTTTGTACAAAAACTTTTCAATTTGATATAATCAAAATTTTCTATTTTGTGGTCAATAGTGATCTCTAGTTCTTCTTTACTCATAAATTCCTCCCTCTTCCACAGGTCTGAGAGGTAAACTATCCTATGCTCTTCCAATTTATTTATAATCTCATTCTTTATGCCTAGGTCATGAACCCATTTTGACCTTATCTTGGTGTACGGTGTTAAGTGTGGGTCAATGCCTAGTTTCTACCATACTAATTTCCAATTTTTCCAATTAATGTTGTCTTAAAGTAAAATCACTATGTTGAGAAATGTTGGGATGGCTACTTACTTGTTCAACATGTTGTACTGAGATTTCCTTTCTTGTATGAGTTAGACTCAGGGGTTGATGGCTGCAAAGATCCCTTCTCCCTCCCAAATTCTGTGATTCTGTGTAGACCTAGTACTTATACAAAATAACTGCATATTGAGTGCAGTGTTCCCCTGACATTTTTGTAAAACTCTATTTGTGAATGTTGCCAAGTTTAAAGGACTTGATTCATTTTGTTCTCCTTCCTCAAGTTCTATTCACAGAATATGACCAAGCAGAAACTTATTAGCATTTCAACCAAATTCCTTCAGAATGTTGCTACGAATAATAAAAATACGAAACATTTAAAAACAACATATTTCAGTATTAAACTGGTCAGATTAACATAATTATATCCTTAGGTTGCCAACGGAGGCACATTTCTTATTTCCATCAGAATGCCAGGGCCCTCCCAGATCGCAAGCTAATAGACTCCTTAGTCTAAATATATACAGTAAAATCTGTAGCAAATTTCTGCAGCAATAAGGTCTGAACCCTAGAGATAACTGGTGAGTAATCTGCTTCACAGTGAAGCAGCTTTTTTGTTTTGCTGCTAAACAGCTGCTAGGAAACATATTTTTAGATTTTTCTTTAAAAGGCAAACAAAAATACTGCCCACTTTGTGAGTATATAACCAGAATTTTCCCTCTTTTCCTCCTTTCCTACTTAGGCCATCTGTCAAAGGGATCCAGTTAGTGCCCACCCTGAAAGTAAAAGCATGAATATTTCACTTCCTGATCTTTTCCTGAGAGCCATATCTATTTGTTTTAAAGAAGGGCTTTGAAAAACACCATAGGGTGAAGTCATGTGGTTGTTTATCGTATCAGATGCCTGAAGTCTCTAAATTAGTCAAACCAACACTTTTGGACTCATATTAGGCATTTAAAAAAAGTATTTGGAAATTGAGAAGTCATTTGGAGATTGGAAGAAGCCACTCCTATCCTGCCCAGCAGCAATTCCTGCCAGAGCAAACCCAAATCATTAGAATCAGTTGAAATGATTAAAATCAGAACAAGGGCAAGCAACCTCTTTGATTTCATGGAAGAAGGGAGAAAAAACAGCAACAGGTAGATCTGGTGTATTCAACGACTGAATTAAAACATATTTTCTACATTTGGAATATGGAATGAGTTACAGTATGAAAAGAAAAAGGCTTTTTTTTTTTTAATAGCTCAAAACGTATCTTGCATATTCACGGATTTTCTCATAAAAGACCTAATGACGAATGTTTAGTAGTTATCAGTAGGAAAATAAAATTATCAAAAGTCTACCATGCTATATATCAAGCTAAATGCCTTTAGAAGTCTTTATATCAAAATTTGTTTTTCCCCCATATATAAACCAGAAAAAATGCACAATAATCAGGAACACACACAGAAAGCTTGAATATTGCAAGATAATCCATGAAACTAAAAGAAATATGAGTAATAGTCTAGTGGAGGAAAGACCCACATTGATGAGATCTCACATCCACTTAAGTAGTCAGTCAATAAAAACAGAATACAATCTAACTCTTCCTCTCCCACTGACCACCCAGGAAGATTTTAAGGAATGTATAACTCAATAAAGACAGTTTGGTTCTTTGCTAAAAACAATTTTGGAAGAAGCGTCATGTAGATCTTATAAAAAACTATTTGTCTTACTATAAAAAGGCAGATATTTTTCAAAATAGAATTATAATACTATAAATCATAGCTAAGACAATAGTTTTTATTCAAAGTACCTTTGTAATTTGTAGCAGCTGCTATTTCCCAGGTGACCTGATGGCCTATTGTTCTACAATAAAAATACTGGATAATCCAAACCTGGTTAATTCAAAACCCAATTTTTTCCCATGGGCTCATCCATTTCCAATTAATAAAGTCTGGCTACACCATAACATCTCCATATTATTCCACAGTAAGATGATCAAAGAGATATATTCCCTTCTCTGAAGTGATAGGAAACCTAACCATTTTTTTCCTTATTAGAACAGATGGAGATAAGAATTGTACTATATATTATTATCTAAATCAGACCCCTCCCCACCCAAATAAAAACTCTATGTCTCAGATATAAGTAAATAACAGAAAATACTATATAAGAAAGAATGCTGGGATTGGTGTCTAGAGTCAGAGATTAAAATTTTACCTCAGAGTTGCTGGGGGAAAAAGTACTTTTTCAACATTAAGAAACTATTTAAATATATACTTATTATATTCTCCACTATGCTACATAACTTGAGACAGCATTGAAGGGATAAGTGGTCAACAGATCTAGGTTAATAAAAAATAACTAGCACTTACATAGTGATTCAAGTATGCTAAGTGTTTTATAAACATTATTTCATTTGATTTCCTTGAGAATCTTAGGGAATGTGTGTTTTTATTATCCCCATTTTACAGATGAGAAAACAGAGAAAGAGAATAATTAAGTGATTTATGCAGGGTCACACAAGGAAAATGGCTCCAACTGAGCAATTTGGAACTATGCCCAAAGAGTTATTAAACTGTGCATACCCTTTGATCCAGCAGTGTTTCTACTGGGCTTGTATCCCAAAGAGATCTTAAAGAAAGGAAAGGGACCCACATGTGCAAAAATGGTTGTGGCAGCTCTTTTTGTAGTGGCTAGAAACTGGAAACTGAGTGGATGCCCATCAATTGGAGAATGGCTGGGTAAATTGTGGTATATGAATGTTATGGAATATTATTCTTCATATAAGTCTCTCCAGGCTTCTCTGGAATCATTTTCAGATTTCAGAGAAGCCTGGAGGTAACTTACATGAACTGATGCTAAGTGAAATGAGAACATTGTATACAGCAACAAGAAGATTATATGATGATCAGTTCTGGTGGATGTGGCTCTTTTCAATAATGAGATGATTCAGGCCAGTTCCGGTGGTTTAATGGTGAAGAGACCATCTGCACCTAGAGAAAGGCCTATGGGGACTGAATATGGATCACAACATAGCATTTTTACTCTTTTTGTTGTTATTTGCTTGCATTTTATTTTCTTTTTCATTTTTTTCTGGTTTGATTTGATTTTTCTTGTGCAGCAAGATAATTGTATAAATATGTATATATATAATGGATTTAACAAATATGGGACTACTTGCCATCTGGGGAAAAGTGTGGGGGAAAGGGGGTATCGGAACACAAAGTTTTGCAAGGGCTAATGTTGCAGAATTACCCATGCAAATGTTTTGAAAAATAAAAAGCGTTAATAAAAAATAAAATAATTATCTATAACAAAAAAAAAAAAAAGAAAGAAAATGGCGCCAACCTTCAACATGAGGTCAGATTCTTCCTGACTCCATGTCCATGCCTGTATTATAGTTACTGGGCTACCTGGTATATTTAAAGCTCAGCAGATTAAGCTAAATCTGGGTTCTCCACAGTAAAAATAATAGATGGAACTATCACAGAACTTCAATGTTGGCAAGGGTGTCACCAGTGATCTCGTCCAACCCCTAATGTAGCTCAGTATGAACCACCTGTATTTAAATATCCCACCAAAGCAGTCATCCGACTTTTGTTGGAAGATCTACAATAAGGGATCTACTACTAACTCGAGACAGACCACACTACTTCAGTGTTACTCTAATTGTAAGGAAGTTTTTCCCTTCCTTATGAGACTCATTGGAAATTTCCGCCCATTGCTCCTAAAGCTGATCACGTCAGCCAAGCTGAACAAGTTGAATTTCTGCCACACATCAGCCCTTTGAATACTTGAAATTAGCTATCATCTCCTCACATCTTCTCTAACATAAATATTCCCAGTTCCTTCTATTGATTCAATTCTATTATAATTTTTTTTTTCAGTTATGTGGGATGGGAGGTGCGGGAAAAGCTTTGAATGTGGATTCACAGGACCCAAGTTAAAATACAAAGTCAGTCTCCGGCACTCCCTGTGGAATCTTGGCTATGTCATGATCTTTTTAGGTCTCAGTTTCCTCATCTGCAAAATAAAAAGGTTGGACTAGATGATCTCAAAGGTGCTTTCTGGTTCTAGGTTTATGGTACCTAGATGGAAGAAGGGAAGGAGGGAGGGAGGAAGGGAGGAAAAGAGAAAGGGAGGGAGTGAGGAAGAAAGGAAGGAAGGAAGGAAGGAAGGAAGGAAGGAAGGAAGGAAGGAAGGAAGGAAGGAAGGAAGGAAGGAAGGAAGGTAAGGAAGGAAAGGAAGGAAAGGAAGGAAGGAAGAAAAATTTTAAAAATACTTATTAACTAGTAGGTCTATGGCTTGACTGACTGTCACTCTTGGCAAAAGTGTGCCTTGAATAGGCTAGAAAAGTGGTTTCTAACTCTTTGAAGTGACAAGACCTTTGATTTTATATATTACAATAGAAACCTCTAGTTCAATATTCTAAAATTATCTTTAAAAATAATAAAATTATTTTTGCCCATTTATTCTCACATTAGACAACAGAAGCTCCATTTCTATGTATATCTAGACTTCTACTATCATAGGTGTAGAGAACACTTAGTGAGGAAACTCCCTCCTTCTGCCTGGAAAGATGAGCAGCTGATCTGCAAGTCTAAGAGAGGTACTTGGATTCCTGAAGAATTAAATGGCCTTCCTGTCATTTGTTAGAGGCTAATAAATACTCTGACTACACCCTGAGTATTGCCTCTCTGTTCTTTTCCTCACATGGCACATGTTGCCTCCCTCTCCGACCCCACAACAAATAGGTAATTGAGTTTAATCAATTTTGTTTTCAGTCTAAGAGTTTAAGAGCCTATTGTGGAAGAAGGTAATTGCTATCAATAAATGTTTTATAATTGAGGACAATTTTGGGTAGGATTAAACTTTTTGTAAGTTGCAACAAGGTTGGTTTCCCCAAGTAGCTCAGAAACCAGTATTTGAAGTGGGGATAGGGTTGGGTTTTTTTTTTTTTTTTCTGCTTCACTTTTTCAATTCAATTAAACAACTATTCATCAATAACACACAATAGCGTTCTGTGAAAAAAGACAACAACATGCTAGTTAGGTCTGGAAATGGAAATCAACAGTCCTTAGTATCAAGGAACTTTCAGCAGACTAGAAAAAATACAAGCTATAACACGTCCACGAGCATACCAGAAGGGATACAAAATGTAAGATGTACACAGGAACATTTAAAGACTTAAAGGAAGACCAGTAAAGAGATGGGTGGGTCCACTTTGGAGAGCTTATGAAAAGACAGAGACAAAGCTGCAATCTGGATTGTTGGAGGGATCACTCACACCATTTCTTCTGGAATGTACCATCTCCTCCAGCTGCCTGAGCTTCCTTTGAAGCTCAACATAAATGTCACCTGATTGATATTATTCATCGAACTTGCTCGGGTTCTTGCACCAATTTATTCCTTTATAAACATTACATATTTATAAGTTCCTTTTTTTCCCTCTGGTAGAAAGTAAGCTCCTTGAGGGCAGACATTTGGAGAGGGTTGTTTGTATATCTGGAATTTAGCACAGAACCATGGTCCTTTTGGGGGAGGGGGATTTGGGGGGATGAGAAGGAAAATTGGGTCTCCCAAATTCCCACAGGTTGTTCACCAGCAGTTATTCACCAGCCTGATCTCACTACTCACTGGCGCAGTGCGCTTTGATCTATATTGTTTCAGATCTGGACTGGTTCGGTCCTCCTTAGACAGCTTGGTAAATGATCCAATCACATGGATCTGATCATATTGGTTGTTGGACTTAGTGCAACTAAAGAGCAGCTAAAGTGAATCACTAACCTCGGTCTCCATTAGCTGACCACAGGTTTGCATTATAGGATCTTGTTACATAGTAGGTGCTTCATACTCATTTAAGCAAGATACTTTCCTAATTCTATGGGTAAGGAAAGGAGAAGAGATAAGAGTTTAAAATTCAAAAAGACTTCAAAAATCCACAGGGAATGTTTTGGTGAAAGGGTAAGTTGCCTTGATCCTAGAGTCCCTATTTCTGGGTCTGTGATGAGCAGCTGTGTTCCTGGGTGATGTCGTTGGCAGTAATTACCTTCACATTCACAAATCACCAGGATATTTATACTGATGAGTTGATGTCTCATTCTGGGGGGCAGGAGGATTGATGCTGGGAAAGGGTGAAGAGAGGAGGTCAGACATAGCATTCACTGTAAGGCTAGGAAGGAGACAGAATCAAATATCTGGATTACCTCACCAGAGAATCAACTTTACTATCTAAGGACCCCTACCCAGACCTCCTCTTCCCCATCTTGTAGCTCAGCCAGTAGCCTCCATGAGCTCTAATCTTTATTGAAGGCATGAGACTTTCTCTTCAAGTAGAAAAATAAATATTCTGCTTTTATCCCAAGAATACAAATTTTTATGGTGTGACACCACACAGAAAGAAGAAAACAATACTGTATCCAAGTCTCTGTAGGAAAGTGGAAAGAATCTCTGAGTCCAGGTGACAAAATATAAAACCCTCCAATCCCTCCATCCAATTGCTACTTATTTCACTCTGGGCCAGATTTAGTCAAGATTCTGGGCAAGGAGTAAGTCTGATCATGGAACAGTGGACAGAATCCTGGATTTGGAATCAAATGAACAAGTTTCCCATCCTGCCATATATTCTGTGGCCTTGGGGTTAGGTCATGTTCCACTTTTGGGGGCTTCAGTTTTCTCATCTATAAAATGAGGGGATCGGGCTAGATGGTTTCTGTGGTTCATTCCAGCTCTCATTCTATGATTCTATGACATTAAATTATAAAAGCTTGAAACTTCCAAAAAAAAAAAAAAAAGGATTTTGCCAACTGTAAAAAATCAGTCAGTGCTAATGGCTCACATTTACAAATGAATGATTTTAAGTGTTCAAAGCTCTAGAAGGTAGGTAGAACAAGTATTCATATTTTAGAGATCAGAAAATACACTTTGAGAAGGCATGAGTTGTTGAAAGTCACACAGCTGGCAACACAGCCCAGATCTAGCTTTTGATTGTAATTCATCTAGAATATAGAAAGCGGGGTTGGCAGCTGAGAGCAGAGCAAGTAGAAATGTCTTATTTTCTGTGACATCCCTGACGTATATGATCTTGAGAGAATGGTTGTGTCCTCCTGCACTAAATGGAGATACTAAAACTTGCCTTAGGTTGTTCTCAGATAATCATCTGACAAATACTAAGATTAACAGAAAATGTCTCAAGCATTAAAAGTCGGGTACAGTTACTTACACACACACACACACACACACACACACACACACACACACACACAGAATGTGGAGTGAGAAAAAAAAAAGGTACATCAAGTACTAGTTCTCTCTAAAAATGAAGATCAGCAACTTTTGTATTACCTGTAGTCTTAAAAAGATTCCTGGGCTACTGAACAGGAAGGGAACAAATATTTAATGAGCATCTACTGTGAGTAAGGCATTGTGCTTTCATTTAACCCTCACCACACCTCTGGGAAGTAGGTGCTATTATGATTGCCTTGCATTTCAAGAAAGTATCTGGGGCTGCATCTGAACTCAGGTCTTATTGGCTCCTGGCTGGGCACTCTATCCATTGCCTTATCTGGCTGAGCTCCAGAGAGAGATTAGGGAGTATCTGAGCAGAAAATGCTCTTTCTAATAAAGCTAGGTATGTATCTACTGTACCATGCTGTCTCCCACCATTTAAGTTGCCTACGCACTAAAGGAGACTCTTAAAAGACAACTCTCTCATTATGGTCCTTTTAAAAGAAATACTTCAATTCAGTAAATGTATACTTGTTTTAGGTTTACGGCAACCATATTTTCCAAACCAAAAACTGGAGCATGTGGTCTGACAAAAGATATTCCTTTAGCAACAACTTGTTAAAACATATACTTTTCTTTTCTTGAAATTGAGACACACGCCCACTGGAACCACAGGCAAGGCACTGTGCTGGGTTGATGATAAGTTACAAAAAGCAGTGATTTAACCAGTCCTAGCTTTAGCCCTGTCCCAACAATTACTGAAAATGAGCACGATTCCCACTTTTATGAAAAACAACACAATAAGAGGTAGTTAGAACCAGGGAAGCATTAGTTCTATCATGAGGATTAAGCTGACAATTTGTTTTCAAAACAAGATATGACTAGCTTCTCTGAAAAAAGTGAACTTTTTATTTCTTTATTAGATTTTTGCTTTATTATTTATTTATTAGAGAAATAAATCTCTAAATGAGTTTATTTCTTAGATTGGAATGGGGATCCCGATTTCACAAAAAACTACGTTCCTTCACTTCCCATGTGTCTTTATGGCCAGTAATAGGTAGGTCGGTCTCTCATTAAAAACCTGGGAAACTGTCACAAAACTCATAGACCAACATAGTGTTACCGATATTTAACTCCTCCTAAGTCACAAGTTTAACAAGCAACTAGTTTACAGATCAGGAAAAGCCTATTTTAATTTAGATAAATATCTTGAAAGGTTCAGTCTCTAAAGAAATTTCCTTCTAAACTGCACTTTAAAAGTTTTTTTTAAAGTACATTTAATTATTAATCTTCTAAAAGTTATGTTTTGCATTTTGATACAGAACACTTAAAAATCTACTCAGTCTAAGTATCTGATAAGCATAAAAGGTTTCTGAAGATCATGAAAATAAAAGTTCTTACCTTACATCTTCTAGGAACCTTTTCTTCTTTGGAAAAACTTTCTAGACTCGCAGAGAATCTGAAAGCGTCCAAACGCTTCCAGTTCAGCCCGGTCTTTGCATGGACTAAATGCACAGCGTGGGTTTTTTTGGTTGGGCTGGGATTTTTTTTTTTTTTTCCCTTTTACAGAAGGAAGTCTTTAGTTAAAATAGGCGGTTTAAAGGAGCAGTAGCCGCTCTCGTTAAGACTATTTCACGGACATTCGGGGCTTTGCTCCTGCTCGCTGAAAAGCTAAATCTGGGTAGGAAGGCATTTTCCCTGTCCCGGAAATCAGCCTAAGTAAAACCGATGCTGAGCTTAGGAGAAATGTTTCTTCCATGTGTTCTGTCTGGCAGACGCTGCTAGCCCCAACGAGGAAACACGTGATATTTATAAATACAATATGTCTTGTGTTGTCATAACCTCTCAATGACAAAAAAAAGTGTCGGGAGAAGGGAGCAACAGTGTAGCCTTGGGAGGCTGCACGTCAGCTGTGCGGAGAGGAGCCGTTTCCCTTTAAAAAAAAAAAAAAAAACAACGAGGAGGTTTCATAACTTCAGAGGTAGGATGTGTCCTAACTGACCCTGCACCAACCACAGAATTAACACGTGTTTGCATCCCTAATGATCCCCATAAAAACAATCCTCTTCCCGTTCCCAGGAGACACACCTTTTGACTTGTAGGAAAAAGCTCCTCAGCATAAGAGGGAGATCATTTTGTTCATCATTTTCAAGTGATTTCAACAGTGTTAACTCGAGCATATAATGAAATGCAGGCAGGGCTGTCAAACAGTCGAGAACATAAATAAGAAAATGCTTCAGACGTTCGCAATGATGTTATTGCCTCTACTATTGCAAAGCCTTCAGTCTGCTCTGGCACAGGGCCAGCTGACCGAGAAGGCACTGAAGATTGGTGAAAATGGGCCATTTAGAGGGAATGGAGGAAGTATAATGGGATAAAAAGAATACTAGACACAAGGACTCTGGCTCCGGGTTTGAATTCTACCTCCATTATTTCTCGGCTGTGTGACCCTGAAAAGTCATTGAACAAACTCTGAGACTTAGTAAAATGGGGAAAATAAAAGTACTTCAAATAGAATTGTGGGGCTTACTTCAAGCGATATGTAAATGTATGCTTTTGTTACAGAACTAAGGCAAAAGGCTACCAGATTGTGACTGAACCTACTAATTTTCTACCAGAAACCCCAAAGACTGGTCTGCTCAACTCCCTTTCCAACGTTACTGCCCCATGCTACTAACCATGACGGTTTCTCTCCTTCCCTGGTCTTCAGTGAGAGAGAATTTGCACAGAGATACCTGGAAGTCTTTATTGTAACACTCTTTTTCCTGTTAATGTAATTCAGGACCTACAACCCCATGTTTTGGGGGTTCTTAATCTGAATCTAAGGGGCTATCCCTACAGATTTATTTCTTCTTCACCCTAGTCTCCTCTTTAGAATATAATTCACCTCTAGATTTCTCTGGTGGGCAGAGTCCAACAAACTCTAACGTAATAATTAGTGTCGGGTACAGAATGACATCTGCAAATCCCAAGGCTATTCTTTTGATCACCTCTTATAGGTCAAGTACAAGTCCTTCCCAGAGACTAAACCACTTCAAGAAGCTATGAATGGAGGGACAAGCCCCCAGGTCCAGGAGATGCCTTCAGCTCTCCCCACAGATGTTAATGATCATGTCACTACATCTCTTCACAACTTCCAATTCTCAGAGACTCAGGCCCCTGAAACCCCACTAAATTGATTAGGCCAGATCTTTAGTGAAACAAGGGGGGAAAGTACAACAAGTAGTTTTTCCTGTGTTCCCTGCCTTTTCTTTTATTCATTTACTTAGATCTCTTATAGGAAGATGAAGTGATAGCTATGTATTAAATCATGGACTTTGAAACATAAAGGACTGACGTTAGAGCCATCTGGTTGTTCTGCTGAGGAAAGGCACAAGCAGGTTATTAAATTGTTGTTCAGTTAGTTTTTAGCTGTGTTCAATTCTTCATGACCCATTCGGGGTTTCCTTGGCAAAGATGCTGGAGTGGTAAAGGCAAAAGGTGGGGGAGGTGAGAGAGAGGGAGAAGAGGTAGAGAAGGGAGAGGAGAAAGCAAAAGTGAATGTGAAAGTGGTCCTTCTGACTACTAGTTATTTTCACTTGGATGGATTGAAAGATAGATATACATAGATACACCTACATCTATGTCTATATCTTATAACTATATATACACACATATATGTATTTATTTCAGACATATAAATTGGCCATCTGTAACAAATGGCAGCATATAGAAAGTGAAGGCGGCAGAACATTAGATAAGAAATAAAAAGTTCTGGATTCTAATCCTCATCCTGCTATTTTCAAGCTAGGGGACGGTAACTTCTCAGACAACAAGTACCTTAACTTCCCAGAACCTGCTCCTTTATTTACAAAAATAAGGAAAACAATGCATTTCCAGTATAACTCACAGGCAGTGTGATGAGGAAAAAAAGTGAAATAAGTTCCAGGTTACCACACAAATATACAGTTTATGGTTATCATCATTATTTTTATCTTGTGCCCTAAGACCATGAGTAAGCTCTTCTAATTGGGACAGATAAGGGAACATTTCAAGGAGTCACCTTTAGGTCTGAGTCTTGAATGATAGTGAGAATGTTAGAAGGCATTCACTCTAGACAAAGAAAGAAGAATGGGGGAAAGGCCTGCAGGTGAAAAAGATGGAGAAATCCAACTAGGTATTTGGAGAACTGGAAGATATGAGGTCACAAAAAGTGGAGGAATTGGATTGTAAAAGGCTTTGAATGCCAAGCTAAGGAAATTGGACTTACATTTTTTATTGGTTGGCAAGAGGGAGTCATTAAAAAAAAAACCTTTGAAAGTGGGAGAGTTCCATGATTTGAATTGTTTTATTTGTTAATAGCATATACCATGAACTGCAGGGGGCAGATTT